>NC_090439.1:75873145-76176176 GCF_031143425.1 Pleurodeles waltl
AGTAGGGGGGAAGCCCAGAGTTGGCACTGGTGAGGCCTCACCTGACCCCAAGGAAGTCCTGAGTAGTCAGGCAGCTGTCCAGATGCAAGGTGTTGCCCCTGCACTGACAGAAGGGAGAGTGGAAGGAGGGTGTCTGCCACAGGAGGTGGTAGCCCCCCACTCTAGACAGCAAGAGGGGTGCCAGGACCCCAAAGTTGTCCTTAAAGCAGCTCAGCCACCTGTCAGTGGAGAGCTTAGGGTGTGGTTCTGGGTACTGACAGCTGTCAGTAGCCTCTGCTGGGTGCTAGCCTTCCTGGCAGCACTGTACTTGGCCTGGGAGGCAGACCCCAGGGCCAATAGCAAAGTAGGCCCCCTGACCCTATTGGTCATGGTGGGGTTGCTCAAGTGTTGGGTGACCTCTTTGGGTAAGCTAGGTGTTGCCCTAGCAAAGTTTGGAGTAGGGGAGGTGGGCACCTCACTACCCAAGTTGGCAGAGAGAGAGGAGGAAGACCCCCCTAGAGGGAAGTTTCAGTTTGAGTTGGGTCCTTTTACTGTTGGGATGGCTTCACTACCCAGAGGGAGTGACCCTGACAGGAGTATATAAGGCAGAGTAGGCCCTGCAAAGGGACAGCCAGTTTTCTTCACTGTCTTCCTCGCCTAACAAGCCAGGAAGACTCTCCCAGGGTTGGGCTGAGTCTCCTGGGCGTGTGGGCTGGGGGGGGGGGGGTTGTGTGAGAAAACAGGGCTGATTGCAGAGGCCCCATAACTTTTTGCCCCCATTTTCCACTTTTTGCTGGTGTTTTCCTGACTCTGATGGTGCCCTGGGTACTGCTAACCAGTCCCAGGGCCTGTGCCCTGTGTAAAATGGATATGCAAATTAGGCTAATTATAATTGGCTAAGTTAACCTACCTATAAGTCCCTAGTATATGGTAGGGCATGTAGGTTTAGGGACCACAGCATAGGTGGTGCACACCTAGGTGCACTGCTGAGGTGCCCAGTGTCATTTAAAAGGCAGGCCTGCCTTGCTGGCTGCTTTTAAATTAAAATTATATGCAAATTCGACTTTGGAACTAAAGGTACTTCCAAAGTCTTAAACTACCTTATTTTTACATATAGGTCACCCCTAAGGTGTGCCCTATGTGCCCCTAGGGCTGGGTGCCATGTAACTATAAGCAGGGACTTTATAAAAATAGATTTATAAGCCCTGGTGAGGTAAAAACAGCCAAATTCGTTTTTCCCTCATTGAAGTAAATGGCCTTCATAGGCTAGAATGGGCAGACTTTATTTTAAATTTTAAAGTCTCCTTAAATGTTACATACCAAGAATTTGGTATCAAATTGATTGTTGTAATAAATCCCACAACTTCCAGTTGTTGGATTTAATATAACTTGTCCAGGTAAAAAGTTTAGACTTTACCTAAAAAGTTGCCAATTTCAGCTCTGCATTGTTTTTGCTGCCGTGCTCTGATTGGCCAGCCTGCAGCAGCTTCTGCCAGGCTGCCTTGATGAGGTGTGAAGTGGCCAGGCTTCACACAAAGGAATGTGCTGGGGGGAGAGAATCTCCCCTCAGCAGATGGTGAGGCAGGAAGGGGGAGGGCTGCCAAACTGGTCTTCAAAGGCTGAGAAGGACATTTGCAGCACCCAGCAACACCCCCACATCCTGCAACCCCAGACAATTAGGTGCCCCCTTGATTAGATTAGGAGAGGGCAGGAGAGGGGTGTGTTTATGATTTTTAGCCACACCAGTGGGTGGGCTCAGCCAGATGTAACCTCCAAAAATCAGATTCATCCATGTTGGATTTTTAGAGACTGTTGCCTTCTGGGATGAATTTTTGCCACACTTCCCAGGAAGTGGTCATCACAGGGGGACGACCCTGTCCCTGATTGGAGAACCAGGGCCCCCCTGCTTTTCACCCAGGAGCAAGGATAAAACTGGCAGACCTGCACCCACGCCTCAGATCCCCTCCAGAATTCAACAAGAAAGGAACTAAAGAAGAAGAAGGACTGCCCTGCTGGACCCCTGGCCTGCACCTGGACCCTGCACTCAGAAGGACTGCACCAGCTGCACACTTGGGCTTCACCACAAGAAGGACTTTGCCTGGCTTCAACTGGTTCAAGGAGGGACTCCCTGTTTGCTACAGGTGAAAGATTGCTAAACCAGAGTCCCCTGTACCAACTCCTGAAGAAAGCGACCAGCTGACCACTGTCCAGTGGCCAAAAAGGAGTTTGCGCCAGGTGCTTTCTGGGAGTTGAAGTCTGCACCCCCCAAGGACCATCACAGAACTTCTGGACCCTTGGGGTGAGCTGTGGACCCCAAAAGAACCTTAAAAGAACATCTGGGTGAAGCCCCAGAAGTTTGGAAAAGATTTGAGAATTTTTGGAAAAAAGCTCCAGAGAGGGACCGACCCGCCGCGGAAATTCTAGCCGGCTTGCCTCAACCGCGACCCGGCCTGACTTCGTGGTTCGTCCCGGTAAAGAAAAACATCCAAAAAAGAGACTAAGTCCGAACGTAAAAAGTTGAAAAGGACCTCCCAGCCATCGTATCCGAGAAGGGCTCCATGGACGTCGGATCAAGATCCAGGTTTACCCCGGTCGAAGGATTTTCATCTCGAAAAAACGACTAAGTCCGAAGGTAAAAGTCTCCACCGAGGAAACCCACATCACGTATCCGAACAAGGGCTCCAGGAGGTCGGATTCAACTGGCAGGTTCGTCCCGGTGAAGAAAAACTTCAAAATAAAGACTAAGTCAGAAGGTAACTTTTTAACCAAGGCCTCCCGCGACCTGTAGCCAAGCAGGGCTCCATCGCGGTCGGCCTGAAAGTTTGACTTTGCCCCGGTCGAGGTGCAACCAGATGACCCGATTGGCGCTTTTTGTTTCTAAGCGCTAGAAAAGTAATAATTCTTTAAAAATTCATATCTCCGGTTCCCCTGAACCGATTTTAATCGTTTTTGTGTCATTTTAAAGATAAAAATATAAACTATTTTTATAAACTGGTTTCCGATTTTTAAACTATTTCCTGTGTTTTATTTAATTACTGTTTTGTGATATTTGAATGCTTTACACTTTGTCTCCTAAGTTAAGCCTTGACGCTCGTTGCCAAGCTACCAAGGGTTGAGCTGGGATTAATTTACTGAGACCTAACTGTACCTATGTGGAGGTTAGTGGCTTGTTGCTAGGTGTAGATACCTACCTGCCCTACCAATAACCCATTTTCCAACACCGCCTAAACGTATGCTCAGGTTTTTGTACCACTCAGTAGGCGCACAGGTGCTTCACCAGAGCTCGTCAGCTCAAAGGCTCACGGGAGCCGTTAAATACACAATCCAAAAAGGGAGCACCCTGTCTTAAATTTCAGCTCGAATAGCCCCAAAGCATCATGATAAATGCAGTCATTAGAAGGAATTCAAATAATATTTCAAAAAGTCTTTCACCATAAATGGGTGCAGCAAGTGCTATGACATTGTAAAAAGTTTTTCACCATAAGTTGGTGCGGTGAATGCCGTATCTCCGGACACGTGTTTCTGGCTTTCGGCCGTCATCAGCGGAGAGCAAAGTGTGGCAGACGGGGTTGCTTGAAATGCCGCCTAAACGTATTCTCAGGTTTTTGTACCACTCAGTAGGCGCACAAGTGCTTCACCAGAGCTCGTCAGCTCAAAGGCTCACGGGAGCCGTTAAATACACAATCCAAAAAGGGAGCACCCTTTCTTACATTTCAGCTCGAATAGCCCCAAAGCATAAGGATAAATGCAGTCATTAGAAGGAATTCGAATAATATTTCAAAAAGTCTTTCACCATAAATGGGTGCAGCAAGTGCTGTGACGTTGTAAAAAGTTTTTCCCCATAAGTTGGTGCGGCGAATGCCGTATCTCCGGACAAGTGTTTCTGGCTTTCGGCCGTCATCAGTGGAGAGCAAAGTGTGGCAGACGGGGTTGCTTGAAATGCCGCCTAAACGTATTCTCAGGCTTTTGTACCACTTAGTAGGCGCACAGGTGCTTCACCAGAGCTCATCAGGTCAAAGGCTCACGGGAGCCGTTAAACACACAATCCAAAAAGGGAGCACCCTGTCTTACATTTCAGCTTGAATAGCTACAAAGCATCATGATAAATGCAGTCATTAGAAGGAATTCGAATAATATTTCAAAAAGTCTTTCACCGTAAATGGGTGCAGCAAGTGCTGTGACGTTGTAAAAGGTTTTTCACCATAAGTTGGTGCGGCAAATGCCGTATCTCCGGACACGTGTTTCTGGCTTTCGGCCGTCATCAGTGGATAGCAAAGTGTGGCAGACGGGGTTGCTTGAAATGCCGCCTAAACGTATTCTCAGGTTTTTGTACCACTCAGTAGGCGCACAGGTGCTTCACCAGAGCTCGTCAGCTCAAAGGCTCACGGGAGCCGTTAAATACCCAATCCAAAAAGGGAGCACCCTGTCTTACATTTCAGCTCGAATAGCCCCAAAGCATCATGATAAATGCAGTCATTAGAAGGAATTCGAATATTATTTCAAAAAGTCTTTCACCATAAATGGGTGCAGCAAGTGCTGTGACGTTGTAAAAAGTTTTTCACCATAAGTTGGTGCGGCGAATGCCGTATCTCCAGACACGTGTTTCTGGCTTTCGGCCGTCATCAGTGGAGAGCAAAGTGTGGCAGACGGGGTTGCTTGAAATGCCTCCTAAACGTATTCTCAGGTTTTTGTACCACTCAGTAGGCGCACAGGTGCTTTACCAGAGCTTGTCAGCTCAAAGGCTCACAGGAGCCGTTAAATAAACAATCCAAAAAGGAAGCACCCTGTCTTACATTTCAGCTCGAATAGCCCCAAAGCATCATGATAAATGCAGTCATTAGAAGGAATTCGAATATTATTTCAAAAAGTCTTTCACCATAAATGGGTGCAGCAAGTGCTGTGACGTTGTAAAAAGTTTTTCACCATATGTTGGTGCGGCGAATGCCGTATATCCGGACACGTGTTTCTGGCTTTCGGCCGTCATCAGCGGAGAGCAAAGTGTGGCAGACGGGGTTGCTTGAAATGCCGCCTAAACGTATTCTCAGGTTTTTGTACCACTCAGTAGGCGCACAGGTGCTTCACCAGAGCTCGTCAGCTCAAAGGCTCACAGGAGCCGTTAAATACACAATCCAAAAAGGGAGCACCCTGTCTTACATTTCAGCTCGAATAGCCCCAAAGCATCATGATAAAGGCAAGTCATTAGAAGGAATTCAAATAATATTTCAAAAAGTCTTTCACCATAAATAGGTGCAGCAAGTGCTGTGACGTTGTAAAAAGTTTTTCACCATAAGTTGGTGCGGCGAATGCCGTATCTCCGGACAAGTGTTTCTGGATTTCGGCTGTCATCAGCGGAGAGCAAAGTGTGGCAGACGGGGTTGCTTGAAATGCCGCCTAAACGTATTCTCAGGTTTTTGTGGTTACCTCAGTGGTGGATTAGCTACTGGGCCCAGTTGTCCATTTGTTACCTTGAAAATACACCACTAACACCTCTAAATCTATGATTTAAGGGTCACCCTAGCACCAAAATCTCAGATCTGCAACAACTTCTGAAGAAAAGACAAGAGCTGACCCACATTAACACCAAAGTATCCTGCACATACCAAAGGTGTGTTACCTTGAACCTGTGGTGAACTTCCTGGAACTGTTGGACTGTGGCTTATCCCAACTAAAGGTTGTTTCCCCCAGCAAGATAGAACCCCTTGTGAGCCAAAGACCAAACTCCATTGGACAGTGGCACTAGTCCCCTGCCCACCACAGGTAAAAAGCACCTACCTGAACCAAAAAGCTCTGACCATCAGACCCTCTGAGGGATTCCCCAAAAACAGGTGGTCCATGGAATAGTGAAAAATGTAGTCCAGCTCTACACCAAGTTACAGCCAGCTATGGTTTTCCCAAGGCCCCCTTGAAGGGTAGACAGCTTCTTCTTTGCCTTACCACTACCACTGACAAGGCTTGTTGGTGGCAAGTCTTAACCTCACCACTTTTACTTGATGTTTCAACCTGGTAGTGCACCACAAAGCCTGCATTCAAAGTCACCAGTGCCTCCTTTGTCGAGTTTTTGCATCTGTTTCCTCACCTGGAACACCACAGTGGTAAACCCAGCAACAACAGCTCCAATTCCACTCCATGGATAGCCATGGAGTGTCTAATGATTCTCTCTGAAGTGGAAGAGGATGCTTCCTCTCCTCCTTGCCATATCTCACAGACGTGTTTAGGTTTAATTGTAAACTTGCTTATTAGTCTATAGTTACTGCATTCATCTCACTACTTACCACAATATGGGGTGATCAATCAGATCTAAGGGGGAGCATAAATTCATCAAAGCTAATTAAGGGGAGATCTTTTTACAGAATATGTTTGGATGATATCATAATAGGTTCATACACAGTTTGAAAGATCCACCGCCTTTGCAAAAATCATATTGTGCATCAGAAAGGATTCCACAATTGACACCTGAAGTTGAAAATGATCAAACAGAATCTTACCTAAAGATTTAGCACTTGAGCTGAAAAGGATATTGAGCCTGTATAATGACAGGTCTTGTCTGCCTCCTCAGAGACATTTTAAGGCATAGGCAAGGTGGGCTATGGCCCAGGGCCCCAGCATTTCAGTACCCCTGATGTAGCCAGCTCTGTTCTGCAGAGAGTCTGACGCTGATGACCTTGAAGAATTCTTAAACAGACTGTTTTAAATACTGTTTTCCTGTAATTTATTTTTCATGTGAGTGATGTGTGACAGCTTACTACAGACATTTTGCAGAGAAATCACCTCACATGTACAAAATAGGAATGTGCCTCATAGATTATTTGCAGTAATAATAGTAAGCTGCTTCTGTGTTACAATATTAAAAATACACATCAATATCCCCGGGTTTTAGATATGAATGAGTGTGCCTGTACTCTGTCAGTGATCTGGCCAAGGAGGGCATGAAACAGTTGAAAATTGATCATATGTTCAAAGCTGTTTGGAGCAGGGCCCCCAAAAATACATTTGGCCAAGGGCCCCCCAAATCCTTAAAATGTCCCTGTGCCTCCTGTCTTATAGATAGGAATAAAAATGCTGGAACCTAATGTTTTCAGAAAAAGGAAATTGCCACAAGCTAAATTTGGGACCATAGTATGCAAGCTAACCCAAAATCAATGCTTTCTCTATAGACATCTGGTCCAGGGCTCTTAATCCTAAAAATGGTTTATGATTTCAATCTGAACTAGAGATGTGCTAAATTGGCCTAATTTCCTTTGGGTATTTATGCAAAAATTGAATAAAAAATGGGGGCATGGCTATGCTACGAAACATGGCAATCTCTCTCTGCTGGACCTTCACTCTCGTGGATGTCATTTGACCAGATCCTCTGCTCCCTGAGGTCTTTTTCCCTGGTAGAGCACCAGGTGTCCCCGATCCGTGTGTGTGGTGCCCCATGAACAGCCCTATTTTGGCGGCAATCAGCCTCTTCTTGCCCCTCCCCATCCCTTGATCTAGCACGCACCATCACAGGGGCCTAGATTCCAGCATAGGTTTGAACGCTGGAACGGGTGCCCGTTGAGACACAGCAAGGGCCCTGAAATTACATGGGGGCAATAAGGTGCAACTGCTCTGGAATGGGCCCTGAAGGAGGGCCCGTTTCACAGCCAGAAGGGTGCAGAGCCCGACGTGGGATTGCTGGTTAGTTGTTGTATGTACCACCAGGGTATGTGTCAATAATTTGAAGGTTTGTTTTCTCCTAGGGACAGCGCTGGGCAGTGATCACAATTGCAACATGGTGAGAGACAAATCATCGTCCACAACTGCGCAGCACAAGATCGACAAATTCACTAAGTACAACACTCCTGTGGGTGAGGCAAGGAGACTGGGGGGATGCCTACAGTGGAAGAGACTGCCCAGACATCGACCATCCTACAGGCTATTCAAGACCTTAAAGCCACCACGGAGGGATAGCTAGGAGAACTCAAGGTGGATCTGGCATTGATCCGCCAGGTTTGGTGCAACAACACACACAGAGTCATGGAGGTGGAAGGCCGAGTCTCCAAAAAAGAGGACACAGTCACGAAGAACGCCTGGTAAAACTACAACACCTGGTGAGTCAGCTCAAGGCCAGGGCTGAGGATGTGGAGGGGAGGTTCAGAAGGAACAATCTGAGAGTGGTGTGCATCCCTGAGGGTGCAGAAGGGGTCATCCCTACTAAGTTTATGTGGCACTGGTTAGCGAGCTGGGTTCCGAAGAAAAGCATCTTGGCATGCTTCATTATGGAACGTGCTTATAGGATCTTAACCTCAAAGCCGCTGCTGGGGGTCTTGCCAAGACCGTTCATTATAAGAGTGCTCAACTATGCCAATAGAGATGCTATCCTCAGAGCAGCATGATGTACGGAACCCTTATTATTCTAAACAACACTGGTGGAGGCTTTCCCAGACTGCACAGCAAAAGGTCAGTAAAAAGCACCATTCCTTCTTGGACGTCAAAACCAAATTGAGGGCCATTGACCTTGCATACGTGCTCCTGTTCCCAGACCGACTGAAAGTTATTTTTCAAGGTAAATCAATCTTTTTTGACACAGTAGAGCCAGTATGGAGCTGGATCGAAGAGTGCCCACCCTAACACTTTTCTCAACCCTCAGAGGAAGGGGTCAGTTACAATGGTGGGCAGAGGGAATGGCAAAAAGCATTGCACCAACGGGCCAGGAGGAGTGGGATAGGAGCGCATTCATTAAGGTCGGCACTCTCAGTAGAGAAATGTGGCCACCTCGTCGGACGGCCTGGAACCCTGACAGGATGTCATGGATCGGGAGCAGGGGCTGCTGCCAGCCCCACAGCAGGAAGACTGAATGCAATGGGGGATTTCTCCTACTGATTATATGCACTTGAGTGGGAGGGGTGCTCAGGAAGCAATTAAGTGAATTGCCATGTCTCCAAACATGTTGGGGCTAAGTTTAGTTGGTGAGGGGGGTAAGGTGTAGTAGGGGTGATAGTTGTCACATGTTAGCCGTCTTGGCTAGGTCCCTAGACACATTTCGACAAGTAGTTCTAGTTAGTAAAGTATGGGGGGCTATGTGGGGTGGAATGTTGGAGGGGGTCTTTTTTCCTTTTGTTTAGGTGTGAAAATTCAGAACAAATAGAATACATACTCACAAAGGTGTCAGATGCAATGTTTAGACAAGTTTCCTTATGGTGGATCCAACCCTTTCTGGGAATGACAATACAGGTCCCACTCATTTAGCTACCCTCAAGGAGTTATCATGGAATGTGAATGGGATACTGGACAAGAATAAGAGGGGGCAGTACTAAAGTTGCCAATGATAATGGAAGCAGATGTTGTCCTCCTGCAGGAAACCCACTTACTGGTTAATGACTGCTCCTTCCTGCTTTGTAAGGGGTGCTCCCACGTCTATCACACGGGCCTTCATAGAGGCACCAGGTGTATGGCCTTTCTGATATGGAAGTGCACCCTACTGGCGGTCTCTAGAGTGTGGCAAGATGACTTGTGGTGCTACATAGTAATCACTGGAACTTTACAGGGCCTGCCTATATCTGTGCTGTGTGTTTATGATCCACCCCTGCTTGCTGTGGGCTTTTTGTCTACCTTGCGAGATTTGCTAAGAGAATGAATGGAGGCCCCATTGGCTTTGTGGGGGTCATGAATCAGGTGTGTGACTTAAATGGATAGATCAGTGACTGTGATGGGAGTAGAGCACTCATTAATCAAGCCACCTTTGCTCATGATTTGAATTTGGTGGATCTATGGAGCATGTACCACCTGTCAAAGCGGGCTATATTTTCTATTCCAGTGCTCCTCGGACCTTCTCTAGACTAGACTACCTCTTTATGCCCACCTGGGAGTGTCATAGAGAGGTAGAGGTTCATCATATCGCACTAGGCTTGTCTTATCACTCACCAGTGATGATGACTTTATCTTGGGGTGAGAGAGGGGAGAGAGTTGGTTGGAAGCTGGAAAGATGGTACATCCAAAAAGATGATTTTAGGGATATGTGTCAGCACCAGAGCAGATAATTTTTTACTGGCAATTGGGTCTTGGTGTCTTCACTTGGAGTACTCTGGGAAGCCCAAAATGCAATTTTAAGTGGTCACATTTGTAGCTATTCCAAAGGGCATAAGGAGAGGGGCAGGCACAGGATCCAAGACATGAAAAAAAGTATCCTATACCTGGAGGACCAATTTGTAACCTCCTGGCAGGAGGACGCATTAGGCGACTCATTGCACACACAAGCCCTGCTTTGGCAGGAAGTAAGAGAAGAGGTGCAAGCAGCTTGGAAAGCAGCACACAGTAAGATCTACCAATGAGGGGATAAGGCCAGCAGAGCCGTGCATTGGCTTTGCACCCCCAGACCGATGGTGACACCTGTAGCATATCTGCAACTATAGGATGGTGTTAGAAATGGGGTCTTTGGTTGACAGTCAGGTCACCCCCTGTTCAAGCAAGGACCCTCACTCTAGTCAGGGTAAAAGAGAATCACCCTCAGCTAATCCCTGCTTACCACCTTGGTAGCTTGGCAGAGCAGTAGACAACTTCAGAGTGCTAGGTATAAATACGTGTACCAACACACACAGTAACCCAATGAAAACACTACAAAATGACAAAACTAAGGTTTAGAAAAATAGGAAATATTTATCTAAAGAAAACAAGACCAAAACAACAAAAAATCCACAAGACACAAGTCAAGTTATCAATAAAAAATAAAAAAGAGTCTTTAAGTAGTTTTAAACACACACTAACGCTGTCAGTGTGAAAAAGTATTGATATATACGTAGGGCACACATTAAAAATACAACGTCCATTTGAAGTCAGTTTCCTTGTATTTTTTTTCCTTAAATTCTGATTTCCAGCTGTGAGTCTCAATCTTTGCCTGTCACTTGCCGCCAACACGTGTTTCATCTGGGGTTACCCCATGACTTCCTCAGGGATTCCAACCGTTATTCCATATGTATCCGATTTTCCTTTTTTCTTCCATATCCCAATCCAGCTTGAACTTCGTGATATCGTATATCTGAATAGTCACAGTTGATATGCCATGGTGGTCATGACTGAAGATACAACCCAGTGGCTTTTGATACTTAAGGGTGTTTGTTACTGGGAATCCTCAAGGTTCCTTTGATAGGAACTTGACACCACAACTGGAACGGTTAGCAAGAGATGTTAGGTTCTGGGCAACTCTTCCTCTGTCCGTGTTAGTGGGTCGTCCATCTTTAAGATGGTTGCTCGGCCGACACTTCTCTACCAATTGCAAAATCACCCCCTCCCAATCAATAAATCCTTATTCATGAAGGTGAATGCGCATTTACGAACACTGCTGTGGGGAATGGTGTGGAATGCATCTCCCTGGAAAAGTGCTGCTGACTAATGTTTGGTGTGGCATTGCTACACCAGATGTTGTCCTTTACTACTAGGCAGCACACCTTCTCATTATCAATGACTGGTGGTTCAGAGGGTTTGCAGATTTGATTTATGCCCTTGAAGGGGGGTCAAGGGAAGCAATTCCTGCCACATTTGTTGCATGGAGATGATGTGGGAAAGTACTTATCACTGGCTACTCGGTGGCACTGGAGGTTTAGTAGTCGGCCAAAAAAGCCCTTGGTCATTGATACAGGAAACCCCACTCTAGAAAGGAATTTACCTCCTGAATGCAAGAGACCTGAAGTAATTTTAAGTATGCAACACCATTGGCATATGGAATCTAGGTGATGTTGTACAAACTGATATATTGAAATCATTCCAGGAGATGCATTATCTACACCAGGCGCAATTTTCCACTACCTCCAACTCGATCATGTGCTGACCCCGGTGCTCTCAGAGAATATGGAAATTCTGGAATTCCCTCCATTAGAGGCTAAGCTTCTTCTGAAAATATTTGTGAACATAAACTTTCGCAGACATATAAGATGCTCCTATGAAATGTTCCCGACCCAATGGTGGCAATACGTAGGGCTTGGGAGGCGGAGGTGAGAGAATTTGAGGATGAGGACTGGAGAGAGGCACAGGTGGCACCTAAGGAGGCAATCAACGCTTCACAATTCCGACATACACAACTCAAAATACTTCACTGAATATTTTATACCATGGCCCGACTCCATCATATGAGATTGATTTCTAATGATGAGTGCTTGCAGTGCAAGTCTTCCCCTGAAGACTTAATCCACAGATTCTTGCATTGTTCCACTCTCCCCCACTTATTGGAGGGAGTTCTGGGGAGGTTGAAGGAAGTGTTGGGATGGGATATACTGAGGGAACCCAAGCTGGTGTTATTACATGTTACAAATGACCTAGAGGGGACATGTTATCAGAGAGTGCTTTTATGGTTGGGCCTGGTGGTGGCACAAAGAGATATTGTGAAAGCATGGAATGATGTTGCTGCACCATCAGTTGAGGGGTGGGCTAAGAGCATGAACCATTGTATGGATTTGGAACATCCCATTTACAAGGCAAAAGGGTGTCCAAATAAATATTTTAAGGTATGGGATGTGTGGGGGGAGACACGGGGAATAAGCCTGGAGCCACGCTCAGATTTACCATAGTTATTGGAGAGACCAAGGGGGGCATTGGGAGTTCCTGCAAGCATTGGAAATTAAGGACACTACAATGCTGAGAGTGAAAGGGAATGAGGTAAAAATTTGGTATTTATTCTGTATTTCACCCGCTGGATTCAAACAATTGAACTGCTGATATGTATCAACAATATATGCACTGTCATATGTTATATCTGTAGCAAGAGGTACTGCCACTCCGTGGTTGGGAAACGGATACAAAATGTACATAGAAAAATAATTTATAAATATTAAATGTAATTTTTCAAAATTGCATGGCATGGAAATTTGGTATTTAGTGCTACATTTGAACGCAAAGTGCATCCTTGCATCCATTTTGGTCACTAGTATGCATTATGTGCTCAAAATAACAATATAAATGCCATGCAAGAGCTTCTTGCGTTCTGTTTGTTCCATTATTTCCATGCTCTAGAGATAGGTTTCTACCCAATCTCACTTGGAATTGTACAATGTACCCTAATGGTACAATTGCAACAACTTTATGTGTGAAGTGTAATGCAAAATGCTGGAAATTACATGAGATCCAATGACCAGCAAGGCTGCAGAATAGCCTCTCCTCATGCTCTTTACAAGTCTTCTTTATCTCTAGCAAGGCATATTGTATATGCTCCTGAGATCAGGGACCAGTGCTTGATTGTGCGGAATACTTTATCAGCAGCATGTTTTGCCTCTGCAGACTATAGAGTACTACCTAGGCTGAGAGGAAGGAGGTTTGATGGACACAGTTGTTGTGAGTCCGAGACACAAATACTGGTTGCTTCAAATACCAGGAGGATATCATTGTTACTCACTTGGGGATTTAAACATGCAATAAAACTACACTTAGTAAAAGAGATCATTCGTTGTAGGAGGGCAGATAGATCTACTCTTGTCCATCAGAGTCTTCTACCCTCATTCAAGGCAGTGAGATGCTTAGGAACCTTGTTGTTGGTTTTAATTGACTGGGGCTAAGTAGACCTTCTAGAGTCAGGGCCTGTGGGTTCTGATTTCTCTTGGGGCATGAAATAACTTAAAAAGAAGAGACACAATCTAAATTGTTGACAGAAACTAAAGCATGATCAATAATTGAGGCTTTGTTCTTAACCACAAAGCTTGTTCAGGCTTGGAAATTTGGAAGACTCGAACCTGGACAGCTTTTCAACTTATAGGAACTTATAAAGTCCAATAGAAATCTCCCTAGACAATCTGTACTGTCATTCTTTAAATTTGTTTTAGGGAACACTTTATAAATCCCTGATTTACATATGGCCAGCAATGAGTCAGTCCCAGTGCCAGTCTTAGCATTACAATCCCCCATGATGGAAAGGTGAAACAAGTCGTTAATGGGTGAATTCATAAATACAGTGATTCCCAACTTGTGGTCCAGGGACCTCTGGGGGTTTGCAGAACCTACTCAGGGGGTTTGTGATTACTTAGAAAATAAAATAATAATAACTGATTTTGAGAGTGTATAAATAAACAAGCTAAATGTACAATTTCAAAGTTTAAAAAGTTCTGTAAATGTGAAGGAATATGAGATTGGAGGCAAAAAATGAAGTTGGTATCTTCAGATTGATCTGTGAGAGCAGTGCACGTTCATCATACAGAACAGAGTTTGGACAATGAGTGGCTTCAGTTGAATATAGAAATGCTGAAATAATCAAAAATGCTTAGGCCAGGTTCCCCAGCTTATAGTAATAACTCAGTGGAGTTCCCCAATTCCAATACAAATTCAGTGGGGGTCCCGGGTTTGAAGTAATGAGGAAGGAGGGGTCCTAAGAAGTCAAAAGGTTAGAACTACATCACTAATGCATCCAGATTTCTGATCACTCATCCAAATATGTGATTTAATTTCTTAGGATCGAGGCATTCATTTTATGTGTGATGTTTGATTTAAAATATTTGACCCATTAGAAAGTTATACTATAGATTCCCAAAGATTACCCTGTGTGAGAAAATATTGTGGTGCACTGCATCTTATGCTACAGAGACATCTAAACGTATCCATATGAATAAAAGACCATCATTTTTTGCATTTCACAATTCTTCTTTTATGTTCATTGGGGCAATTTCCATATGATTTAGTGGACAATAACCTATAAGGAAGCCCTTTTGGAGAACATTGTTGTGAGGTTACAAATGTTTCAAAAATATTTACATACAACCTATAGTTTTAATTCTAATCATATCTTCCTTATTGTGATATCCATGTCATCCATGCTCAGGTTCCAAAAGTAACAATACCTGATGCCTTGTTTGAGTTAAATGTCATACATAAGACTAATATTGTCATGCCTATAATGCCAACAGAGTCTCTACCTGCTTAGTCAAGGTTCTGGTCCATGTAGTCATAGATAGGCCCAGACATGCTAGCGTTTGTTATACCTGCTGGACAAATATGCTACATGGACAAAAAAAACAACCCTTGATTATGGTAACTCGGCACAGAGAAAGTTGTTTTAATGATTTGTGATTTCAGTTCCGAAATTCTAGCATTAGCATCAAGAGTCAGCATCTCTCATCTATTAAATGCCTTTGGCACAGTAATCATCCTTTACCAGGAAAGCGGTGAATTATCTGACTGTCATCCAGTATACCCAAAGCTTTAACCTGCTTTCCCCATCAATCCATTTAAAAAATATTTCTAATTACTATTATGCCCAAATATGAGAAATGGTTAACGATTTTATCTGATTATTGCTACGAAGAGGAAATCTTCTGTGGGATAAATACTAAGGGTCATATTTATGAGAGTTTTTGCCATGTAACATAGTACAATTGTTGTGCAAACCACTAAGCCATATTTTTGATGCCACGTAAAGCCACTTTGCGTGGCTTTAAATGGCTTCATAAATATAAAGTAAGGCAGTGCAGCACAAATCTCTGCATTGCCTTACTATGTGCTAGGTAGGCATTCCATGGGCGTTGCATGTGTGTTCTAATGCAACACCCATGGTTTTTGATGATGTGAGATCTTGCAGCTCTTGGCGTGGTATCCCCTGTCTTTTCGCTTCTGACGCCCTGTTTTGATCCTGTGCTAATTTTCATTTTTGCTGGTGTTGGGACTCTAAGCACTCTACCACTGCTGACTAGTGCTAGAGTGAAAGTGCTCCCTGTCTAAATTGTATTGGTGATTGGTTTATCCATGATTGGAATATTTTATTTATTAAGTATTTCCCTACTATAGTTCACAAGGTGTGCCCATGTCTGTAAATCAAATGCTACTATTGGGCCTGCAGCACTTATTGTGCCACCCACATGGGCAGCCCTGCAAAACGTTCTCAGCCCTTCCATTGCAGTGGCTGTATGTGCTGTTTTAAACTTCCCTGTTGAACTGGCAAGTTACCCACTTGCCAGGCCCAAACCTTCCCTTTTATTACCTGTAAGTCACCCCTAGGTAGGCCCAGGGCAGCCCCATGGGCAGGGTGCAGTGTATTTAATAGGTAGGACATGCACTGGTGAGTTTTGCATGCCCTGATAGTGAAATACTACTTCTTTTGTGATTCACTATTGCAAAATCTTTCTCTCCCGTAGGGTAACACGTGAATTGCCTTGAAATATCCATTAAGTGTAATTTCCCATTTGGATCAGATAGAGATTTGGAGTGTCGGGTCTCTGAACTCACAATTTAATACTACATCTTTGGATAAAATTGGTTTTTGAATTGTAAGTTTGAAAATACCACTTTTAGAAAGTGGGTATTTTCTTGCTTAACCATTATGTGCCTCTGCTTGTCTACTGAATATATACGTCTGGGACAAGTTGACAATGGAGCTGTTTGTTTATTCACTCTAGACAGTCACAGAAAGGGAGCTGAGGTGTATCCTGCATATCCTGATGGCCCATCTCCATGCTGATAGGTCTTCCTGAGCTAGAGTGTGGGGAGGAGCTGACACTTTCGCCAGAGCAGGGTTGTGCTTGTCTTCACACAAAGCAGCCTCCAACCCTCTGAAGTGTGTCTGTGGCAAGGGCTGGGAAAGACATGGGGGGTCATTCTGACCCTGACGGGCGGCGGAGGCCGCCCGCCAGAGTTCCCCCCTCCAGAACACCGCTCCGCGGTCATAAGACCGCTGCGGTGATTCTGGCTTTTGCACTGGGCTGGCGGGCGGCCGCCAAAAGGCCACCCGCCAGCCCAGTGCAAAAGGGCCTTCCCACGAGGACGCCGGCTCAGAATTGAGCCGGCGGAGTGGGAAGGTGCGACGGGTGCAATGCAGACACTGAAATACAATGTGGGGCCCTCTTACGGGGGCCCCTGCAGTGCCCATGCCCCCAGGGGCCCCGCGGCACCCCCTACCGCCATCCTGTTCCTGGCGGGAGACCCGCCAGGAACAGGATGGCGGTAGGGGGTGTCAGAATCCCCATGGCGGCGGAGCGCGCTCCGCCGCCATGGAGGATTCACATGGGCAGCGGAAAACCGGCGGGAGACCACCGGTTTTCCGCATCTGACCGCGGCCGAACCGCCACGGTCAGAATGCCCTGCGGGGCACTGCCGGCCTGTCGGCGGTGCTCCCGCCGACCCTGGCCCCGGCGGTCTCTGACCGCCGGGGTCAGAATCACCCCCATGGTCTTTTGCACTACAAAGACTTCTCTTTTAAGTTTGCCTACTTCAAAGACAGACATGTGTATAAGTACTAGAGCTCTGACACCACTTAGAACTCTTCTGGACTGAGGACATTCTGCCAGGAAGAACAACTGGATGCTGGAGGAGGGACTGCTATTTTGCCTGTTGCTTTGTTGAGTTGGCCTGCTGCCTGCTGCTTCTGTCTTGGGAGTTAAAGAACAGGACTTTGCTTTCTACTTCATGGTTCCAAGGTTCTCCAAGGGCTTGAGTTGAGCTTGTCCTTTGTTAAGAAGTCTCAGGGCCATTAAAGACTTCATCTGTCGGCACCTGGGCTCTCTTGCTGAGAGTCCTGACTTGCCATGTGGTGCCAAATCCAGTCCCTGGGCCCTTGGAAGTGAGTTTTGGTGGTCTTAAAGAGAAAATCCACATGACTCCCAGCACTGCTGTAAACTGATGCATCACTGGTACGATAGACGCAGTGCTTGCACCACAGCTACAGAATCAATGCAACACCTGCACCACTGCTGCAAAATAGAAGCAACACATGATTCACCACTATAGACCAACAAAGCACATCTGGATTTTGGGTACATCACCCCTTGGTGCCAATTTGTTCATCAACACCGCAGTAAGCAACTAAGGGTGTGTGTCCGGGAGCGAACGCATCACCTTCCCTGGCAGTAAGGAACCGACTCATTGCTTGCTTTTGCAGTGGCTCATCTCCCCTGTGCCTGTTACCGGATTTTTGAGGCACCTAAGAAACGTTGTTCTAAAACAAATGTGTCCATTGATTTTGTTGGACTAAACTTGCTTAATCTTTTAAAAGTGATATCTTGACACAAGTATGTTGGATTTTTGTCATTTATCATCTTTTATTCAGATAAATATTGGCTTTTTTTCTAAACTGGCGTGGAGTCCTTTTGAGTGTTTTCACTGTGTTACTGTGTGTGCATGTACAAATACTTTGCATATTGCCTCTGAGGTAAGCCAGACTGCTCATGCCAAGCTACCAAAAGGGTGAGCAGGGGTTATCTTAGGTGTGTGACTCCCTTATCCTAACTAGAGTGAGGGTCCCTACAGTGTGCAAAGACCAAGGGGCATATTTATACTCTGTCTGCGCCGGAATTGCATCGTTTTTTTTTACGCAATTCCGACGCAAAACTAACTCCATATTTATACTTTGGCGTTAGAAGCGTCTAGCGCCAAAGTCCATGGAGTTTGCGTCATTTTTTAGCGTGGACACCTACTTTGCGTTAATGATATGCAAGGTAGGCGTTCCCGTCAAAAAAATTGACTCCAAGGCATGTGCGCTGTATTTACACTCCCGGGCAAAATTCACGCCCGGGAGTGGTCGGGTCAAAAAAAAATGACGTACGCCCGCTTTTGCGCCGTTTTTTAGCGCCTGGACAAGGCAGGCGTTAAGGGACCTGTGGGCTCGGAAGGAGCCCAGAGGTGCCCACCCATGCCCCCAGGGACACGCCCTGTCACCCTTGCCCACCCCAGGAGGACACCCAAGGCTGGAGGGACCCATCCCAGGGACATTAAGGTAAGTTCCAGTAAGTATTATTATTATTTTTTTTTGTGGCATAGGGGGGCCTGATTTGTGCCCCCCTACATGCCACTATGCCCAATGACCATGCCCAGGGGACAGAAGTCCCCAGGGCATGGCCATTGGGCAAGGGGGCATGACTCCTGTCTTTGCTAAGACAGGAGTCATTTCTATGGGGGTTGGGAGTCGAAAAAAATGGCGCAAATCGGGTTGAGGCGAAAAATTTGCCTCAGCCTGACTTGCCCCATTTTTTGGCGCCCAAGCTCCATATCCCCCTACGCCGGCGCTGCCTGGTGTACGTTGTTTTTTTCCACGCACACCAGGCAGCGCCGGCGGCTAACGCCGGCTAACGTCATTGATTAAATACGGCGCCCGCATGGCGCTTCAGAATGGCGTTAGCCTGCGCTAATTTTTTTGACGCAAAACTGCGTTAGCGCAGTTTTGCGTCAAAAAGTATAAATATGGCCCCAAATTTCTAACTGATGCAATCCCAGATTCACCAACCCTGGTTAAAAAGTGAATACTACAAAATCCTATGCCTCCCTAGGTGAGACATAAATATCTTTCTCCTCGTTTTTTCCTCTTTCTAGCAGCACACATAGAAAGAGGAAAAACCTCTCAGGTTTGTTTTGTACAGGAAGGTGCCCCTTCCTGCACAAAATCAATCATGCATGCAACACAGGCCCCCTTGCACCATGGTGCAAGGGTGTCTGCATTGGCGTTAGGCAGCCAAAAGGGTGCCAGAGCCGGGGGAAGGGACAAGAGTCCACTGTATTGGATAACTATAGAGCAATCCTACACTATGACAAAGGATAGGGCAGTAGGGTGACTTGCTGTCCTGTGTCACAAAGCCCATAAATATGGGCCTAAAACATTTGCTTTGCTTATTTTAAATGGGTTTAAGTTAAGCAGTGCAGCAAGTGAAGTTGTTGAGCTGCTTTGTATGAACAGGAGAGAGCAGAACTTTGATCTTAGCAATCAATGGAAAATTGCATATTGATGTTTCCCATTATTCATTTTTTTTAAATGTTGTTCTTATTTTAATACCTTAATCACTAATTATTTCTGTTTCTAAATGGTTTGGGGAGATTTACTGCTTGGTTGTATGGCTTTAATGATGCTTGGTGCTGCTTAAATGCTTGTGTATTTTTCTAGATATACAACCTGCTGTATTGTGCCATTGCTGCAAATGGTTAAGCATAGTTTTTCTCATTGACCTGTGTATTCCTCAAAAAGCTGCTGGTTTTTACTAGCTTGGGTGCGAATGTTCATACCTAGCTCTTGTCTGAGTGATTAACCTAAAATATTACAGCAAGCAAACACAGACAGTCATACATTCAGTGAGACAATTTGTGCCATCTCTCTCTGCAATCTGTCTTTCTGTGCCTCTGACTGATAAGTAACAATCACCCTGGCAGCCTACTTGAAGTCTGGAGCATCATTATATCAACAGCAAAGAAGTTAATTGTCATGAAACAATCCAGTGTAACTTAACCCTCACAAAGCTACTGAGCATACAATACTATCACACCTAAAACAGGGACTGTTCCTTAAATTAGGCACTTTGAAAAGGCACGTGTGCTTGTGCACATGTGCCTGCCATTGTGGGTGTACAGGGCTTATCTGATATCGACCCGGGTCATCTGCACCTTGCAACAAGGCAAGGACACTGCCTTCTATGACACAGTTCAGCCCCGCTGACTGAAAACCACCTGGGTGCTTTAAGCTTAAGCCCTGGTCTTCTGAGGCTGCCGGTCAATCAGTGAGGGTGCACACTGTACAGAACTGCACCCACCCATTTCCTAACTCTTCACAGGGCATCTTCTGTGCACATGCTTTGTTGTGTTTTAGATTGTGGTCTGCTTTTAATTGAGAATATTAAGCAATGGAATGCCAGAAGCTGTCTAATTGAACCAGACTTGTGCTGATATATGTTGTTGTGTCGTGCTGCTGAAATAAACCTTTTTTTTATATTAACTTGGAGTGAAGATCTTTACAGTGGCAAACGTTGAGCTAGCATCTTGTCACTTTTATTTTCAATTGTTTATTTATGCACAGAAAAGAACACATATAACTATGCACTACATCATAGAAGATTACATTTAGGGGAAATTACAGTCAGCTGACCGGCCAATGGCAGTACCAGTTTGAGACCCCAACCCGAGTTCACACATTATGCTCTGACCTAGTAAGCATAGAGAAATAAAACATTTATGGTACTAGACTAGGTCGAACCGACCACCACAAATTCCCTAGGCAGATTGATTAGCGGCGGCAACCACTACATATTCAGTGCAGTACATATCAATACGTTAACTGTCAAATAAACAGAACACTGATTATAGCGAGCACTGACAGAGCAGAAGATAGTGCAACAATGCCCATATGACATCAGAGGTATCACACACATGCGGCCAAGGGGGCGGGGATGCCCGGGGGGGCAACTGGACAACAGTCCATATACAAGTCAGGGATGAAGATGAGAAGGAGGTCCACTCATGACGATCTCCACATCAAAAGCCAACCCTGGAGACACATCCACCATAAAACCCCAAAATTCACAGCAATGCCTCTATAAGCCCCAACCTCAGTCCTTGAGTGGCCTAACTATGTCCAGAGTTCAGCAAGTGGAAGTGGCTGTTAAGGGGTCCTCCCCCTCACTCTCTCGCACACCAGATAACTCATTAATCATGGCAGGCCAGAGCTCCAAGTCGCGGTCAGCATGTTCATCCACTCAAACCTTTCGTAGGCGAAACTCCTCTGGTTTGGCCGATTCAGCCAAGTCACTCAACCAATCAACACGCAGCGTGGGGTGCGGGCTAGCCCATCAGATCACAATACACCTCGTCACCAAGATAAGTCCCAGCTGCGCAAATCTATAAGCCATCTTATGACCCTTCTTAGGGACAGGAAGCAGGCCCAGCAAACAGTGTTTCATTGTTACCTGCACTCACATAGCTGTGACCTCCCTCAGTGCCTCCACTACCTGACGCCAAAAGGGTTGGACAGAGCTACAGACCCATGCCATATGATCAAATGAAGCCGACGGTGCCACACAACGTCCACAGCTGTCAGATCTCGAGGGGGATATTCCATGCAAGCTTTGAGGTGTCAGGTATGCTCTATGCAAGTAATAGAAGTGCGTCAACTTAAATCGAGCATTGCTAGTCGCATCCCGCACCAGTGAACAGGCTCCATTCCATTCCCCATCTGTGAGTGCCACTCCCAGGACAGCTTCCCAACAGCCCCTGCTCATCTGCGTCACAGTTAGCCTGTCACCCTTGAGAGCTTTATAAGTTCGGGACAGGAGACCGCGGTGACCTCCAGGGTCAAGAAGAGTCACCAGGAGGTGGGATTCAGCTTTCTCCTGTGGAAATGTCACCCAAATCCCTCTGACAATCCGCGAAATGTTTGCATACTGTAGGAACTGCCCCGACCCACTCCAAACATGGACTCCACTTCTTCTCTTGGAATAAATGTGCCATTGTGGTATAAGTCACCCGCATTATTACAACCCCCTGCGCGCCACTTTGCAAAATCCATCACCTCAGTGGCTTTGACAAAGGGTCGGATCCACCATAGTGGAAGCAGGCGTGTGTACAGGGCCCTGCGTAGAACCCGCACAATCACACTCTCCCAAGCTCTTGATACCTGTTCTACCAAATACAGGGCACCCTTCAGAACC
The DNA here is from genome assembly GCF_031143425.1 of Pleurodeles waltl. Lineage (NCBI taxonomy): Eukaryota > Metazoa > Chordata > Amphibia > Caudata > Salamandridae > Pleurodeles > Pleurodeles waltl. The sequence continues at coordinate 75,895,453 of NC_090439.1, forward strand.
CAAGAGCCCCCCATTAATATATGCGGGAGACGCTCCACACAGACGGAGCCAGTTAACAAATCCTTTTCCCAATTAGAAGTGTCCTCACACCACCGGACTGCATACTGTAGTAACCCTGCTAGGTAATAAAGGTAGAGGTCTGGCAGTCCGAGACCCCCACTAGCCAGGTCCAATTTCTGGAGTTCCATGCAGACTCTACATCTTTTGCCTGCCCAGACTAGAGATAATAGTAATCTATCCAGCTGCTGGGACTAATGAGAGTGGAAGCTCAAAGAGTGAATTCTGCATAACATACAGGCACCGGTGGAGAACAATCATTTTACTGAGTGCGATTCTACCCATATCCGATAATGGGAGAGAGGTCCAGAATTTAACCGAGGCGTGGAGGCCCTCCAGTACTCTTCTCATGTTTAAAGTTAATTGCAGTTGTGGGGAGTGCGTCACTTGAATGCCTAAATATGAAAAGGTCTCCCAGGACAGCCCCAAACAGGGTAACTCTGGCGCCGCCAACGTCGAGAGACCTGCCATCGGGAATAATACAGTTTTGTGCCTTTTGATTCAAAGGCCCGACATCAGCCCAAAAATGTTCATCATACCCAACAAGAGGGGGACCGCTCGCTCCGGGTCTGTGACATACACCAGGGCATCATCTGCATACAGTGATATTATATGCGTTCTTGTCCCCACACGGATGCCCCACCTATCCAGCCCAGACCGTGGTTGTATGGCCAGAGGCTCCATAGCCAACACAAACAGGAGGGGCGAGAGAGGCACCCCTGCATGTGCCTCGTTCAATAGTAAAGTACTCTGACTCTATCGCCCCTTAACGCACTCTCACCGAGGTGCTGTATATAAAAGACACACCCAGGACAGAAAAACGGGGCCTATACCCAGCCTACGCATCACCTCCCATAGGTATTCCCAGGATAAGGTGCCAAACGCTTTCTCCATATCAAGAGCCACCAGGGCTGTGGGAAACGTGGAGTCACGGGTCTTGTGTAGTATATGTGTTAAGCACTGTTTATTCATATGAGTTTTCCTCCACGGTATAAGTCCGCATTGACCTCCCTGTACTAAATGTGTCACCACTCGACTCAAACGAGAGGCCAAAACCTTAGCCAATAAAGTAACATCCACATTTAGCATGGATAACGGCCTATGGGAGCCTGGGTTGCCAGCCGCCTTCCCAGGTTTCGATAGCATGACTATCAATGCTTCCTGCATATTCTCCGGGAGAAGGCCCTCACTATATGCCTCATGAAGCATTTCCAACAGTCGCTGCAGAATCACAGTGGGTTAAGTTCGGTAAAATTCAACTGGTAGACCGCCAGGACCAGGCGCCTTCCCGGATGCCATACCTCCCAACGCCTCCACCAGGTCATCCAAGGACACCTCACCCTCCAATTCCACTGATCGGGCCTCTGTAAAGCGAGGTATCCGGAGACCATCCAAGTACTCTTGTATCCGGGTCACACCTAAATCACATGGTGTGGCATAAATAGTCTGCAGGTGCTCTCACTGGTGCAAATTCACCAGCAGCTGTCCTAAAATCTTTTCTCCAGAAGGACCTCGGAGCATCTAGATGATAGGAATGGGATGTTCCCGCCAGAGGAGCCAAGCCAACATATGCTCGAGTGGTCCCCTTCCCGAAACAGTCACTGCCTATAATTCCAGTGGACATAATTAACCATTCTGTCCCAGAGGTCTACAGTGCTGCCACGCACCTCAAGACAATCCAACTTCGACGCGTCGCTGTTATCTACTTGGCGCTGTAAGGCTGCCAATATGTCTTCCTATTGCGAGAGCTCCTGGTCCAAGCCCTTCCTGATTCCATACATTTTACTGAGGCTTTCCCCTCTGATAACTACTCATTGCCTCCCATTCGATGTCTCGGGCCATAGCCGTACCCCAATTAGTACTAAAATAACCATTTAGCACACCTTGAAGGGCTTGTTTGTATTCGGGATCACCTAGTAGGTCAGGCCGAAGACGCCACAGGGGGATCGCAGGCTTGGGTATGTGTGTTTTACATTCCAAAAGGAGAGGGGCATGGTCCGATAAGAACAGGACCTGATAAACAACTCGGCGGACGTCAAGTGATCCGTCATTGGCAAGGAGAAATCTATCCAGGCGGCTGTAAGCCCCATGGGTGGGCGTGTAACACGAAAATATTCTAGAGGTGGGGTACATCCCTCTCCACACATCTATAAAGTGTAAATTCCTCATAACATTCCACAATCTGGCAGTCATGTGCGACTTAGTGTTCATCTTTGGTGGGTCCCTATCTAGGATTCTGTCTAGGACACAATTAAAATCACCAGCCCACAAAATGGGCATCCTAGTGTAAGATATTGATTACTGTTGGAGCTGATGATAGAACCCTGCATCATCAGTGGGAGGGGCATAAACATTCAACAGACAGAGCTCCCGGCTATCCAATACCCCATGTAAGGATATGTATTGGCCTTTCACATCCGCTTACAGACTTCTTAACATAAAGGGAGTCCCGGGAGCAATCCAAACAGAGACCCCCTAAAGTAGGAGGAATAGGTTACCAAATAAAACTGCCCCCTCCACTTTTTGTGCACTTTTTGCACTTCATTTTCTATCAGATGAGTCTCTTGTAGTAGAGCAATATGTACGCCAAGCCACTTAGGATATGTATGTACTCTGTAGCCCTTCACAAAGGAATTCAATCTTCTAACATTCCATGTAACTATGCGTGTCAGGGTGCCCACCATATTCTGTTCCACTCCTCCTGGTCCACTACCATACTCGACCGCCCCCTCCCCACTCACATGCAGCCCCCCAACACCACCCCCCGGCACAGCGCATGCGCAACCCAATGATCTGATACCTTCTCAACAGGAGAATGCCCACAGTGCTCACAGTGTCAAAAACAGAATGCCAATTCCAACTAGAACCCACATAACACTCTCCTATCCCACCCCGGGTAAACACTACCCACAACTCGTGTCTGCCCAATCGAGTGGGTAGACTGCTATCACTTCTAGTGCCCAGAAGTGGGGAACAATCGCCGCTCTTGCACGATAGTCAGATGCAGGTCCGGACTACACTGCATCACTCCCAACACACACCAATTGTCCAGCCCCACACACATTGTTCCCAAAAAGTAAACTAACAATGGGGGGTACCACAGGCCCACCACTCTGCCACGGCTCCAGACCCACCTCCAACCCAGACCCCTGCATCCCCATTACCTAAAGGCAGCAGTAGACAGGAGAAAAACATAAAAAGGGCCAGAGGGCCAGAGGAGAGCCAACAGAGGGAAGACCCCGAGCATTGACTCCAACCATAACGGAAGGTCCAATGAATCATTCAGGTGGCCTCAACTTCCCCTTCTGGGGACAAACCACTCGTGACACCGGGGGATCCGGAGCGCGAGGACACCTCCGATGTGACAGTTTGTACCAACAGTTTAGCCTCCTCATGCTCCTGTCTCCTACGCTCAAGGCTCAGAGTACCGTCCGAGCACACAATCACTTGGCTTCCACGGCCCGCACAATGGCGTCTGCTCCTTCTGTGCACTGCAGTACACAATTCCACTGTCTCTCGGAGTCTCTTACCACTCCCCCACCGCAGGGATTCCGGCGTTCCTGTCCCATCATTCCGCACCAAGCAGTCCCACGCTGCTTCAGGAGAATGTGAGTGGCCAGCATGAAGCACCTTCAACTTGGCTGGATACAACAACATATAAGTATAGCCCAGGTCTTTTAGCTTACGTTTAACACCAGCATATGAATGTCGCTGGAGCTGCACCGCCCTGGTGTAGTCAGGAAAAAAACGGATTGTGTGTGTGAGAAACTAGGGCTGATTGCAGAGGCCCCATAACTTTTTGCCCCCATTTTCCACTTTATGCTGGTGTTTTCCTGACTCTGATGGTGCCCTGGATACTGCTAACCAGTCCCAGGGCCTGTGCTCTGTGTAAAATGGATATGCAAATTAGGCTAATTATAATTGGCTAAGTTAACCTACCTATAAGTCCCTAGTATATGGTAGGGCATGTAGGTTTAGGGACCACAGCATAGGTGGTGCACACCTAGGTGCATTGCTGAGGTGCCCAGTGTCATTTTAAAAGCAAGCCTGCCTTGCTGGCTGCTTTTAAATTAAAGTTATATACAAATTCGACTTTGGAATTAAAGGTACTTCCAAAGTCTTAAACTACCTTATTTTTACATATAAGTCACCCCTAAGGTGTGCCCTATGTGCCCCTAGGGCTGGGTGCCATGTAACTATAAGCAGGGACTTTATAAAAATAGATTTATAAGCCCTGGTGAGGTAAAAACAGCCAAATTCGTTTTTCCCTCATTGAAGTAAATGGCCTTCATAGGCTAGAATGGGCAGACTTTATTTTAAATTTTAAAGTCTCCTTAAATGTTACATACCAATAATTTGGTATCAAATTGATTGTTGTAATAAATCCCACAACTTCCAGTTGTTGGATTTAATATAACTTGTCCAGGTAAAAAGTTTAGACTTTACCTAAAAAGTTGCCAATTTCAGCTCTGCATTGTTTTTGCTGCTGTGCTCTGATAGGCCAGCCTGCAGCAGCTTCTGCCAGGCTGCCTCGATGAGGTGTGAAGTGGCCTGACTTCACACAAAGGAATGTGCTTGGGGGAGAGAATCTCCCCTCAGCAGATGGTGAGGCAGGAAGGGGGAGGGCTGCCAAACTGGTCTTTAAAGGCAGAGAAGGACATTTGCAGCACCCAGCAACACCCCCACATCCTGCAACCCCAGACAATTAGGTGCCCCCTTGATTAGATTAGGAGAGGGCAGGAGAGGGGTGTGTTTATGATTTTTAACCACACCAGTGGGTGGGCTCAGCCAGATGTAACCTCCAAAAATCAGATTCATCCATGTTGGATTTTTAGAGACTGTTGCCTTCTGGGATGGATTTTTGCCACACTTCCCAGGAAGTGGTCATCACAGGGGGACGACCCTGTCCCTGATTGGAGAACCAGGGCCCCCCTGCTTTTCACCCAGGAGCAAGGATAAAACTGGCAGACCTGCACCCATGCCTCAGATCCCCTCCAGAATTCAACAAGAAAGGATCTAAAGAAGAAGAAGGACTGCCGTGCTGGACCCCTGGCCTGCACCTGGACCCTGCACTCAGAAGGACTGCACCAGCTGCACACTTGGGCTTCACCACAAGAAGGACTTTGCCTGGCTTCAACTGGTTCAAGGAGGGACTCCCTGTTTGCTACAGGTGAAAAATTGCTATCCAGAGTCCCCTGCACCAACTCCCGAAAAAGTGACCAGCTGACCACTGTCCACTGGCCAAAAAGGAGTTTGCGCCAGGTGCATTCTGGGAGTTGAAGTCCGCACTTACCAAGGACCATCACAGAACTTCTGGACCCTTGGGGTGAGCTGTGGACCCCAAAAGAACCTTGAAAGAACATCTGGGTGAAGCCCCAGAAGTTTGGAAAAGATTGGAGAATTTTTGAAAAAAAGCTCCATAAAGTGACCAATCCGACGTGGAAATTCTAGCCGGCTTGCCTCAACCGCGACCCGGCCTGACTTCGTGGTTCGTCCCGGTAAAGAAAAACATCCAAAAAAGAGACTAAGTCCGAAGGTAAAAAGTTGACCGGGACCTCCCAGCCATCGAATCCGAGAAAGGCTCCACGGACGTCGGATCAAGATCCAGGTTTACCCCGGTCGAAGGATTTTCATCTCGAAAAAACGACTAAGTCAGAAGGTAAAAATCACCACCGAGGAAACCGACTTCGCGTATCCGGACAAGGGCTCCAGGCGGTCGGATTCAACTAGCAGGTTCGTCCCGGGGAAGAAAAACATCAAAAAAGAGACTAAGTCAGAAGGTAACTTTTTAACCGAGGCCTCCCGCGACTTGTAGCCGAGCAGGGCTCCATCGCGGTCGGCCTGAAAGTTTGACTTTGCCCCGGTCCTGGTGCAACCAGATGACCCGATTGGCACTTTTTGTTTCTAAGCGCTAGAAAATAATAATACTTTAAAAATTCATATCTCCGGTTCCCCTGAACCGATTTTAATCGTTTTTGTATCATTTTAAAGATAAAAATATAAGCTATTTTTATAAATTGGTTTTGAATTTTTAAACTGTTTCCTGTGTTTTATTTAATTACTGTTTTGTGATATTTGAATGCTTTACACTTTGTCTCCTAAGTTAAGCCTTGACGCTCGATGCCAAGCTACCAAGGGTAGAGCTGGGATTAATTTACTGAGACCTAACTGTACCTATGTGGCGGTTAGTGGCTTGTTGCTAGGTGTAGGTACCAACCTGCCCTACCAATAACCCATTTTCCAACATAATTGGAAGCAGCGACGGGATCCTGTACTTGTGTTCAATATCACGTTACAGTTTTAGGTAAAACAAATTAAAAATCCTTTAAATTGTCCTAGTGCAAAAATTGTTTTTAATTTTTAATTTGGATTAATTTCAATTATTGAATTTTTGTAATGTTTCTAAATTCTTGTTTCCAATTTTTGCAAAAAGTTTTTGTTGACACAAAACTAGGGAACCATGGAGCTTGATCTGGCTAGCCTACCCACACTGACAGTAGTCCAGCTTAGGGGGTTGTGTATTGAAAGAGGGTTGCCTGCAACCACTGATCTCAGGAAGCAAATCCTGATCACATCCCTGACAGCATGGGCTGATGCCCAAGAGGTAGAGTCAGAAGAAGCTCCAGAGGAGGGAGAAAAAGGGGAAGATGCTAGCTCTAACCACTCAGGGGAGGGAAGGCATCTGAGCCTAAGTGAGGATGAGGAAGAACGGTCCTCAGTAAATACAGTCACTAGGGGCAGATCCAAAGCTAGTGGTGGGAAGGGTGTCCCTTCAGGAGGAGAGAACCCATCCATCAGAGAAAGAGAGCTGGAGGCCCAGCTAGCATACATAGCTTTGGAAGCAGAGAAGCTGGCCCTAGAAAAGAAAAAGTGGGCATACAAAGAGAAAAGAGATGGAAGCAGCGATAAAGAAGCTGAGGTGTCCATGGGTGGGGGAGTTTGCCCCATATTACCCAAGGGGGTAGTTCCTGCTTATGTAGAGGGGGATGACATAGATAAGTGGCTGGGGGCCTTTGAGAGGGCACTCCAAATGAGAAGGGTTAGGCCTCAATACTGGGGTTCCCTTTTGTGGGAGTTGGTCCCCAACTCAGGGAGGGATAGGCTTCTGACCTTAAGGGGGGAGGAGGCAGATTCATACCCTAGTATGAAGAGGTGCTTAGCCAAGAAGTTTGGTCTGACCCCAGAGCAATATAGAATGAAGTTCAGGGACACCCAGAAGGTCAGTACCCAGTCTTGGGTTGACTTTGTGGACATTTCACTAAAGGCACTAGAGGGCTGGATTATTGGTAACAAAGTAGATACTTATGAGGGGTTATACAATCTGATCATGAGAGAGCACATCTTGACCAATTGTATCCAAGAAAGGTTACGCCAGCATCTAGTGGACTATAAGCAGACCAACCCTAGAGAGCTAGGGGAGGCAGCTGATGAGTGGTTGAGAACTAGGGTGGTTGTCAAGTCCCAGGGGGGAGACTCCAAGAAGGGGGGGACAGGTCTCCAAAAACCTAAGGAGGGAAGTGGTAAGCCCACCACAGAGACTCCCTCTGTACCCCAGAACCCTAAGAAGGAGGAGAGTAAATCCCACTCTGACCAGCAGAGACAGTTAGACCCAGGGTTAAAAAAGCTCTTGGACAGTAGGGCTTGCTTTGACTGTCAGCAGACAGGTCACTTCAGAGGAGATGCAGCCTGTCCAAAGAAGGTGGTTAGCACTGGGCTGTCCAGTGTAGCCATAGAGGAGGATTCCTCAGATGATGAAGTCCTCCTAGCATTGAGCTGGGAGACAGGACCAGATGGTAAGCTGGTGATCCCTGAGGGTGGGAGTAGGCACTTCCACCACATTCAAGTGAATGGGATCCCTACCACTGGCCTGAGAGACACCTGTGCCAGTCACACTATAGTGAGTGACCGGTTAGTGACCCCAGACATGTATGTCCCAGGAAAGACAAAGAAAGTCAGGATAGCCACAGGGGAGGTCACCTCCAAACCTGTAGCCATAGTGCCCCTAGAGAGGGAGGGTATCCTTGACTGGATTAGGGTGGTAGTCAGTGCTGACCTTCCCCTAGATTGTATCCTGGGCAATGACCTCCCAGAGGTGAGTCTGGTCACAGATGGGGTGGTCGCCCAGGGCGCCCCCCCAACCCAAAGTCCTGGGGAGTCAGTCCCTACAGTTAGGAGACAGGGGTCCCCAAGAAAAGGAAAGAAGAAAAGGAAGGGTAGGCCACTCTTAAAGAGAGTTCCAGGGAGCCAAAGGCCTTCTGCCCCAGTAAGGGGGGAGCCCAGAGTTGGCACTGGTGATGCCTCACCTGACCCCAAGGAAGTCCTGAGTAGTCAGGCAGCTGTCCAGATGCAGGGTGTTGCCCCTGCACTGACAGAAGGGAGAGTGGAAAGAGGGTGTCTGCCACAGGAGGTGGTAGCCCCCCACTCTAGACAGCAACAGGGGTGCCAGGACCCCAAAGATGCCCCTAAAGCAGCTCAGCCACCTGTCAGTGGAGAGCTTAGGGTGTGGTTCTGGGTACTGACAGCTCTCAGTAGCCTCTGCTGGGTGCTAGCCTTCCTGGCAGCACTGTACTTGGCCTGGGAGGCAGACCCCAAGGCCAATAGCAAAGTAGGCCCCCTGACCCTGTTGGTCATGGTGGGGTTGCTCAAGTGTTGGGTGACCTCTTTGGGTAAGCTAGGTGTTGTCCTAGCAAAGTTAGGAGTAGGGGAGGTGGGCACCTCACTACCCAAGTTGGCAGAGAGAGAGGAGGAAGACCCCCCTAGAGGGAAGTTTCAGTTTGAGTTGGGTCCTTTTACTGTTGGGATGGCTTCACTACCCAGAGGGAGTGACCCTGACAGGAGGATATAAGGCAGAGTAGGCCCTGCAAAGGGACAGCCAGTTTTCTTCACTGTCTTCCTCGCCTAACAAGCCAGGAAGACTCTCCCAGGGTTGTGCTGAGCCTCCTGGGCGTGTGGGCTGGGGGGGGGGGGTTGTGTGAGAAACTAGGGCTGATTGCAGAGGCCCCATAACTTTTGCCCCCATTTTCCACTTTATGCTGGTGTTTTCCTGACTCTGATGTGCCCTGGGTACTGCTAACCAGTCCCAGGGCCTGTGCTCTGTGTAAAATGGATATGCAAATTAGGCTAATTATAATTGGCTAAGTTAACCTACCTATAAGTCCCTAGTATATGGTAGGGCATGTAGGTTTAGGGACCACAGCATAGGTGGTGCACACCTAGGTGCATTGCTGAGGTGCCCAGTGTCATTTTAAAAGCAAGCCTGCCTTGCTGGCTGCTTTTAAATTAAAGTTATATACAAATTCGACTTTGGAATTAAAGGTACTTCCAAAGTCTTAAACTACCTTATTTTTACATATAAGTCACCCCTAAGGTGTGCCCTATGTGCCCCTAGGGCTGGGTGCCATGTAACTATAAGCAGGGACTTTATACAAATAGATTTATAAGCCCTGGTGAGGTAAAAACAGCCAAATTCGTTTTTCCCTCATTGAAGTAAATGGCCTTCATAGGCTAGAATGGGCAGACTTTCTTTTAAATTTTAAAGTCTCCTTAAATGTTACATACCAATAATTTGGTATCAAATTGATTGTTGTAATAAATCCCACAACTTCCAGTTGTGGGATTTAATATAACTTGTCCAGGTAAAAAGTTTAGACTTTACCTAAAAAGTTGCCAATTTCAGCTCTGCATTGTTTTTGCTGCTGTGCTCTGATTGGCCAGCCTGCAGCAGCTTCTGCCAGGCTACCTTGATGAGGTGTGAAGTGGCCTGACTTCACACAAAGGAATGTGCTTGGGGGAGAGAATCTCCCCTCAGCAGATGGTGAGGCAGGAAGGGGGAGGGCTGCCAAACTGGTCTTCAAAGGCAGAGAAGGACATTTGCAGCACCCAGCAACACCCCCACATCCTGATTAGGAGAGGGCAGGAGAGGGGTGTGTTTATGATTATTAACCACACCAGTGGGTGGGCTTAGCCAGATGTAACCTCCAAAAATCAGATTCATCCATGTTGGATTTTTAGAGACTGTTGCCTTCTGGGATGGATTTTTGCCACACTTCCCAGGAAGTGGTCATCACAGGGGGACGACCCTGTCCCTGATTGGAGAACCAGGGCCCCCCTGCTTTTCACCCAGGAGCAAGGATAAAACTGGCAGACCTGCACCCATGCCTCAGATCCCCTCCAGAATTCAACAAGAAAGGAACTAAAGAAGAAGAAGGACTGCCCTGCTGGACCCCTGGCCTGCACCTGGACCCTGCACTCAGAAAGACTGCACCAGCTGCACACTTGGGCTTCACCACAAGAAGGACTTTGCCTGGCTTCAACTGGTTCAAGGAGGGACTCCCTGTTTGCTACAGGTGAAAAATTGCTATCCAGAGTCCCCTGCACCAACTCCTGAAAAAGTGACCAGCTGACCACTGTCCAGTGGCCAAAAAGGAGTTTGCGCCAGGTGCATTCTGGGAGTTGAAGTCCGCACTTCCCAAGGACCATCACAGAACTTCTGGACCCTTGGGGTGAGCTGTGGACCCCAAAAGAACCTTGAAAGAACATCTGGGTGAAGCCCCAGAAGTTTGGAAAAGATTGGAGAATTTTTGAAAAAAAGCTCCATAAAGTGACCGACCCTTCGCGGAAATTCTAGCCGGCTTGCCTCAACCGCGACCCGGCCTGACTTCGTGGTTCGTCCCGGTAAAGAAAAACATCCAAAAAAGAGACTAAGTCCGAAGGTAAAAAGTTGACCGGGACCTCCCAGCCATCGAATCCGAGAAAGGCTCCACGGACGTCGGATCAAGATCCAGGTTTACCCCGGTCGAAGGATTTTCATCTCGAAAAAACGACTAAGTCCGAAGGTAAAAATCACCACTGAGGAAACCGACTTCGCGTATCCGGACAAGGGCTCCAGGCGGTCGGATTCAACTGGCAGGTTCGTCCCGGGGAAGAAAAACATCAAAAAAGAGACTAAGTCAGAAGGTAACTTTTTAACCGAGGCCTCCCGCGACTTGTAGCCGAGCAGGGCTCCATCGCGGTCGACCTGAAAGTTTGACTTTGCCCCGGTCCTGGTGCAACCAGATGACCCGATTGGCGCTTTTTGTTTCTAAGCGCTAGAAAATAATAATACTTTAAAAATTCATATCTCCGGTTCCCCTGAACCGATTTTAATCGTTTTTGTGTCATTTTAAAGATAAAAATATAAGCTATTTTTATAAATTGGTTTTGGATTTTTACACTGTTTCCTGTGTTTTATTTAATTACTGTTTTGTGATATTTGAATGCTTTACACTTTGTCTCCTAAGTTAAGCCTTGACGCTCGATGCCAAGCTACCAAGGGTAGAGCTGGGATTAATTTACTGAGACCTAACTGTACCTATGTGGCGGTTAGTGGCTTGTTGCTAGGTGTAGGTACCTACCTGCCCTACCAATAACCCATTTTCCAACAGTGTGATTCTCAAATGTAGGATCTCCATGTTTCCACACCTCCTGCAAGATTGTGTTGCGGACTCTATAGTTAAGGACCTTGGCCATGATAGTTTGTGGAGGGGCTCCCGGCGGCAGTGCTAAGGCCCTGTGTGCACGCTCCACCACAAATACAGCCAACAAGGGGGCATCAGGCAATGATTTACGGATCCAGACCTCTAGGAAGACCTCAACGTTCACCCCCTCTACTCCTTCGGGGAAGCCCACTATACGAAGGTTACAGCATCTCGCCCTACCATCCGCGTCTGTGACACGCGCTTCCAGTTTGTGCATTTTAGCTAGAGGATGGCCACCGAGGCCTTCAGCATGTCCACATCAGACTGCATGCATGTCACTTGTTGCACAATGGCCACCGATCATTCCGCCACAACCCTCAAATCGGCACTCAGCAGGTTGACATCTACTGCTATGGCCACAATCTGAGTTTGCGTTGCCCAGCTAGAAGACTCAATAGCAGCCAGGATTTGCGCCCCAGTGGGCTCCACTCCCTTCTACAAGGGGCCAGGGGGATTTTTTTGCAGACTTGCTCCTGCATTCTGCGCTGTGTATTGATCCATCGATGTTTGTTGCGTTCCCTTATTCGCTCTGTCTTTGCCCATGGTGCACCACACTACCAGGCGCAGTGCAAGTGGTTGAACTCCGTGCCCTCGCCACACTCCACTGCCTGGTCCCCAACTGCCTCACCCTCACCGGACCACTTCAGGGCAAACACTGGCACAGTCAGTTGCAGTGCTGGCTTCCTTCTCAGCTCACTGTGGTCATCTCACAACCAGCCAGTCCCGCAATCCAGGAGCCGGATGACACAGGGTCACCCAGTCGAAATACCGCCGCAGGAGGGGTACCCCCCAGCATTATCTCATTGACAGTCCCCAGCTACCTTCATACGTTCAATTTTTCTCTGTACGTCTCCCGCAGCCCAAGCGCCCTCCTCAGCCTGCCAACGGCTGACACCCTGCAGCATTCAATTCTCCAGGCCTGGGGGAGGGACCACCTCCAGCTTCATGCAGGGGGAAAGGGGGTGCGGCACCAAAGCACCACTAAGTTCATACCTTAAAGGCCCCCTGGCAGGGTCACTCCCCTTAGGTTGTGCCTCACCTCCGCTTCAATCAGTCAATTTTGACTGATTTTCAAAACGGGCCCGTGATCGCGGCTGCCATCTTGGGGTCAGGCGCTCTTCCCATGCGTTCCCCCGCAGTGTGATCGTGGCACCTGCCACCAGTTTTCAGTGCTACCCTCACTCTCTCCTCCACTCCAGGGGACTACAGGACCCGTCTGCCGGGTTCGTGGGGGCCCAGGGCGGCAGGATCATTGAGGATGCAGAATCCAGGGCTGGGAGCACTCCTCTAGTGCTGCCGGTCGGCCATCTTGCCGGCCACGCCCCCTGGCATCCTGTCACTTTAAGAAGCAATTGGGATTGAGTTAGATCTCATGGCAGAGTCAGGCTCTCCCTGGACTTTAATCACCAAGAAATATTTCCATGTTTATAGGAATTCTAGATACTGATTGATTGCAACCTTGAGATTTCATTGCTGAGAGTTTTGATGGTTCAATAATTGACATTGACAGATATGTTGATGTGAATATTGAATTTAAAGGGAGAAGTGTTATAATAAAGCTATATGTGTCTGTTGAAGGTGTGAATGTGCTGGGCTGAAGGGGCCAGTGGAACTTCGGCAGAATATTGAATCCCAGAGGAAAGGAACAAGTGTTGTTTTGTGATTGAGAAGACAAGGAACAGGTGATGTGCATTGATGAAGGCGATAGTGAAGAATGGGTTAGAAACTGTTTTCCAAAGTGTTCACTGTTAAATTGGGTAAATTGAGAAATTTTATGAATCAGATTAAGAAAAAAATACTAGACCACTGAAGCACAAATTGAGGGGTGTGCCTATCAACATTTATTTAGAGTTAAAAGAGATGTTGGATAAGTTGGTCAAGGATTGTATAATTGAAGAGATTGACTGAGCAGAGTGGGTGTCTTCCATTGTTTTAGCACGTAAAGTGGATCAGAAGTTGAGACTACGTGTTGATTGGAGGGCATTGAAATCCAACATACTGGTAGATTGCCGCCCTCTACCCAACATCAATGAAGTGTTATCTATGTTAGAAAGGGCTAAAGCATTTTGCACCCTGGATCTCAAGTCGGCATGCCATCAATATGTACTATCTGAAAAGTCCAAACAATTAATATAATTTATTTCACCTCAAAGTTTGTACCAATTTAACTGGATGCCATTCAGTTTAGCCTCAGTGGCTTCTGTTTTTCAGAGTGTGATGTTTCATATATTAGAGATATTGATGATTATGTGAAATGCTTCCAGGATGACATCCTGATATTTTTTAAAAATGAAGAAAAACTTCTATAGCATATACTTTAAGTGTGCATAAGAAATTGAGACCATGGTTTAACTCTTAAAGGACACAAGTGCAACATGTTTAAAAAGTAAGTGGAATATTTGGCACATACCTTATTGCGTGATAGGGTTGCACCAAACAATCTAATGGTAAAGCTATTATCAATGCTCCTGCACCTGAGAATAAGTAACACCTACCTTGCTTAGCTGGAATGAGTGGGTACTGTAACACGTTTATTGAAAACATTGCCATCAAGACGGAGCCACTAAGACAGTTGCTGAGGCAAAATGTTACTTAAGTGTGGTCTGAGAAGCAACATATGGCATTTGAAAATATTAAACAGGAGATTATGAAAGCACCCACTTTAAGACCATTCTGCATGAAAATGGAATGTGGGCTCACTGTAGACACCAGCATGTATGGTGGGTTATACGAAAGAGGTGGAAAGGAAGAATGGAATGTTGTGTTTCATCTCACACTCTTTATGAAACCGAGCTCAGATATGCAGTAACTAAAAGAGAACTAGTAGCATGTGTGTAGGCCATAGACTGTGTTAGGAATTATGTTTGGGGTACCAAATTCGTATTAAGGACAGACCATAAACAATTGGTTAACATTTTATCACCTGGGGTAGAGGGAACTGCACAGAATGGATAGCCTGGCTCACCTCGTGGCTACAGGAGTATACTTTTAAGGTAGACTTTGTTTCAGGTAAAAGAAATGTGACAGCTGATTTTTTGTCATGTCTGCCTTGCCATTAAGGAGAAGGAAAAGCAATGGAGTGCACAAGTCCCGGAATGCAAAATAAAAAATCTTGTTGGGATGAGCTGCTCATGCTTTGACGTGGGATAGTTTAGAACATCTTTGTGTGAGCCTGGCTTCCAGGTTACCACAGATCCAATGCCTTATTGTTAGAAATGGGGTGTTTCGTTGGCAGTCAGGTTACTCCCGTCCAAGCAAAGACCCTCACTCTAGTCAGGGTAAGTCACACACAATCTAAATTATCCTGTGCCCACCCTCTGGTAGCTTGGCACTGAGCAGTCAGGCTTAACTTAGAAGGCAATGTGTAAAGTATTTGAGAAATAAATCATGCAATAACACAGTATAGCACCACAAAATACACCACACAGTGTTTACAGAAATATACAATATTTTTCTGGATAAATACAGGTCAAAACGATTAAAATGCAATAAGTAAATGTTGAGATATCACTGAAAAGTGATATAAGGTGTCTTAAGTCTTTACAAAGCAAACAAAGTCTCTTTCAAGCACAAAGTTCTTAGTTCATGTGAAAAATCTCTCCAAAGAGCCGCAGAGGAGGAGGTGCGTGGAAACAAAGGGGTGTGCGTTGATTTCTCGGGCCGCCCACGGCAATGCGTCATTTTGTTTTCACTCAGGGACGGTTGTGCATTGATTTCCGGCTCTTGGTCGTGGATCCTCTCCGGGGTTGCGGGGTTTTCAGATGCCCCGGGGACTGTGCATGGATTTCCTGCACTGGCAGGACGAAGTTACAGGAGCTGCGTCGATCCAGTGGGTGTTGCGTTGAATTTTCTCCATCACGGCAGGAGCTGCGTCGATTCCTCGTTAGAATTTGGGCTGCAGCGTCCTGGGTTGTCTATGCGTCGATCCGGTGGGCCGTGCGTCAGATTTCCAGTCACTACACTGGCGCTGCGTCAATCTTCTTGTTGCAAAGTCGGGCTGCGTTGTACCGGTTTGGCGTGCAGTGAAATTTTCACAGCGGGGCAGGTGGTGCGTCATTTCGTGGCAGGCTGTGTGTCGCATTTTGCCACACAAGGAGTCCTTCTTGAAGAGATGAAGTCTTTTTGGTCCTGAGACTTCAGAGAACAGGCGGCAAGCTCTATCCAAGCCCTTGGAGAGCACTTCTTCACCTCAGCCAGAGAGCAGCAAGGCAGCAGGGCAACAGAAAGTCAGCAGTCCTTCACAGAAAGCAGTCATGTGAGTCCTTTGGGCAGCCAGGCAGTTCTTCTTGGCAGGGTGCAGGTTCTGGTTACAAGTTTCTTCTCCAGGAAGTGTCTGTGAGGTAGAATATCCACCCCACAAAGTGTCTAAAGTCTGTGGTTTTGGGTCCTCTTCTTATTCCCATTTTGGCCTTTGAAGTAGGCTTACTTCAAAGAAAAGACTCACTTGATTGTGAAATCCTGCCTTGTCCAGGCAAGGCCTCATCACACACCAGGGGGTTGGAGTCTGCATTGTGTGAGGGCAGGCACAGCCTTTTCATGTCCGAGTGACCACTCCTCCCCACCCTCCTAGCACAGATGGCTCACCAGAATATGCAGGCTACACCCCAGCCCCCTTTGTGTCACTGTCTCAAGAGAGGTGCAAACAGCCCAACTGTCAAACTAACCCAGACAGAGAATCCCCAAACAGGCGGAGCCACAAAAATGGTTCAAGCAAGAAAATGCCCATTTTCTAAAAGTGGCATTTTCAAACACACAATCTCAAAACCTACTTTTCTAAAAGATGTATTTTTAAATTGTGAGTTCAGAGGTCCCAAACTCCACATGTCTATCTGCTCCCAAAGGGAAGCTACGCTTTAATCATATTTAAAGGCAGTCCCCAGGTTAACCTATGAGAGAGATAGGCCTTGCAACAGTGAAAACCGAATTTGGCAGTATTTCACTGTCAGGACATATAAAACACAATAGTATATGTCCTACCTTAACCTTACTCTGCACCCTGCCCATGGGGCTACCTGGGTCCTACCTTAGGGGTGTCTTACATGTAGGAAAAGGGAAAGGTTAGGCCTGGCAAGTGGGTACACTTGCCAAGTCGAATTTACAGTTTAAAACTGCACACACAGACACTGCATTGGAAGGTCTGAGACATGATTACAGTGCTACGTATGTGGGTGACACAATCAGTGCTGCAGGCCCACTAGTAGCATTTGATTTACAGGCCCTGGCACCTCTAGTGCACCTTACTAGGGACTTACTAGTAAATCAAATATGCCAATCATGAATAAACCAATCAACCATACAATTTACACAGAGAGCATATGCACTTTAGCACTGGTTAGCAGTGGTAAAGTGTTCAGAGTTCAAAAGCCAACAAAAACAGGTCAGGAAAAATAGGAGGAAGAAGGCAAAAAGTTTGGGGCATGACCCTGCAAAAAGGGCCAGGTCCAACACTTATGTAAACAAAATACTCCTAGGTCTGATGTGCAAACCAGCGTACTGAATATGGCAAAAAAACACCTCTGCTGTCAATGAAGAGGTCAGTTGAATGCCACAAACCAGGTCATACGGCATTCACAGCTCTTAAAGTGGTAGCATCTTTATGAGTTCAGAGTCTCCACACATAAAAAGATAGGTCTTTGTATGTGCAAAACCTCAGCAAATCACTTTGTGAATAGCAAACAATCATATACGTAAATTAAAGTGTACAATTACCTTTGTGAATCAGGACCCTAATGTGGGATAGGTTGGTAGGCACCATAGTTAACAGCAGTGATTCTGGTAGGTAGCTAAAGTACATTTATCACATTTTTCCCAAACATTCCATTTGTGATATGAATCCCTGCAGAGGTCACGAATCTGCACTGCATCCACAGTAGCCTAAAGCCGAGTGTCAGTCCACAAACATACTTGGGGGTCTGTGAATATAGAGGCAGTCTTTTTCATAGTGAAGATACATGCTTTTGACAGGGCTACAGGTTCAGACACCTGTACAGAATTGATGTGAGTTAGGTATTTACGTTCAATAATTTCATAACACTACACTGAGCATAACCAGCAGTTAGATTTCCAGCACCATTTCTATCAATGTAGTAAACACGTTTGCTGTTGGGTGCAACAGTGAGATCAATGTAGGGCTTCGAAACATGCTCAGTGGCTATGAGGCAATTGTGTAGTTCTCAGACTTGAAGGTAGGGCAATGAAGTAAGGTAATGTGAGAGGCACACAACAACAGAATCTCACATCGGGATAACCTGGCAGTACACAAATACTGTGTTTTGATAATGAGGAGTAAAACTGTAAAACTGCAACTGAGTGAGGGACAGCTACAATTAGCCTGGTAATCTCCATAAGATTCTCAAAGGCTTCCACAAAGTGGGCATCTACCGCAACATAGCAGAAACACTGCCACTGCCAGCTTATGATTTGAACCCTGAGTCCGATCAGTTTTTTAACGGACACACTCCATCAGTGCAGTAACCGAAGCTACTTTCATAATAAATAAAGCATCATCTTCTGGTGATCCCATTTTTGCAAATTACTTTTGTCTATTAATTAGTATCTCACTTTACTTGGAACCACTAATCATAACAACTGATTTACATTCACCCAATCCATATAGTACTTTTCAAATACAGTATGCAATTCTTCACTGAATTTATCAGGTTTTTGCTAGGCCTGGGTGAAATTTAAACTACGCCAGTGCAATTTGCTTAAATTCAGGAATTTCGCATGATGGTGTTTCATGAAATACCAGAAATTATTCTGGCAAGTGCTTCATTTTTGGTGAAAATTTACCAGAATCACAGAAGAAAACAGTACATGAGCAGTTATTGTTAACGGTGCTTTTGGGTTTTTTTTGCACTTTTTTAAAGAAAAAAATGCATTCTTGTGTCCAAATTTCATACTAACTATATTGCAAAACGACTGATTCACAATTTTCCTAATTTTGCTGAAATTCCTCATAATTATGCCGAAGCAATCTATGCGAGATTCACACAACACTAGTTTTCATGCACATTGGAAAAAGTTTGGCAGGGCAAGGGAACATAGATTTGGGAGTATCCTCATCCTCACTAGAGAGTGATGAGGTTCGATTGTTCAGTTGCTCTATTTCTTTCACCACACACAAACACCTATGCACTTAAAGCTGTATTGTTTCTCAATTGGTTTGAATTCCCGCTCATTTGAGAGTTTTACTGATGCTTGGCTTAAATGATCCCTCTGACTAGTTTTCAGGGTAACTGAGCCAATCTCCTGCCAGCATGAGGAAACCAAGTACATCTAGGATGACCACCTCCTTTTCGAGATTTTCCATCTCTGTTAGTTTGGTTTTCTGGGGCATTAAGTAAGGACGAAGTAGGGCAGAGAGGACTCAATCCCTAAATCCGCCATTCAAATGGCTAATTTATTATTTAAGTTTTTCCTCTGTCTGCTTCATCCCAGGAACCTGGGATTCTTGTTTACATGTGTTCCTTCCCCCAAAACCAAATGGGAAATGGTCACTGTTTTTCTGGTTCAGTTTTGTTTTTAAGATCCTTTAGTGCCTTTTTCAGATTAGTCAATCTTTCTATATCACTCTCTGGAAAGGACCTTTAGTCCATCCACACTTGTGAGTCCCACCCACTGTTTCAAGAACATGATTTTTCAATATTAGTGGTATACGCCGCATGAGTTGGAGTTCCTTTTTGTTAGGGATTCTTTATCCTTACATGTTTTAGCGGCCTTCTCTATTTTGTATTCGCACTTACGAACTGAAAAAAGGGACTATCAGCATTGTACTGCAGCTCATCCTGTGAAGGAAGGGAGGGCAATTGGATGATAGGAAGGGGCTTCCTCTGTTCGTTTTGTGCAACTGATCTTGTAGAGGCAGGAAGGAAGGTAACTTTCACTTCCACCGATTAACCTCACTTGCTTTTGTCTATCCTTTTGTTTAGTGCTCGCAGAAGCTGACAAAAGGGCTACTCTGCCTGGATCAACACGCTCTATCATGCTCACATTCATCATTAAAAAGGATCTGTGATTAGAGCCCTGCCATTCCTACCTATCTTTCTATTTCCACACATTTCTAGAGCCCATTCACTTTATGCCATGAAATACACAAAACCTTCTTCTACAGGGATTCCTCCCTTTACTCATCCAGTCCACTCAGACAAAAATATTTGTTCCTCCAAAGGCAGCATTTTTAAAAGCACAACAACAGAACAATAATCATGTTCAGGTTTTGAAATACAATTCTTGTAGCTGTGGTGATGCTGTACAGCCTCACTCCTTTAATCAAGAGCTAGTCCAGCCTCTACCCAGTTACCCAGCAGAATATCTCCCCTACCTTTGACACCTAGGGTCCCTGTGCTGAGTGCGGCCCAGCCCATTTTCTACTTCAGGCCGAGAATAGGAAGTTTCCTGAATCACCACATTGTTAAATAAAAACAGTCTCTCAGTCTACTTGAAATCTGGGACATATTTATTATCAAAATCAAAGAAATTATTAACTATTAAACAGACTAAATTTATTCACCCTCAGAAAATTCTAGAGCATATAATGCTAACCCATCTGGAAATCACATTACCTTTTATGTTTTCTCCACATAGGCAAAAACGTCACATGGTCAAAACAAAACTACAAATAAAAGGAACTAAGATAGGGGTCCTTGGTTCTCATGAAAAAAGGTTGAAAGTACCTGTACCTTTTCTACTGAGTTATCAGGAATCAAACTTTCTCACTTAAAAGAGCAAAAGTGGAAATGTGACTTTGGCTCTTGCAGATGAGAAAGCTGTAATATCTTCGTATAATAAGAATATTTTATTGTATGAAAGTGAATTATTAGTTGGGGTGGATGGAAGTCCACCAGAAGTAATAACGTTGCTAACCTGTTAGCTCCAGTCAAAGGTTTCATTGATCTAAACCTGGGTTCATTCCTTGGTGGCTATGGCACAGAACAGATAGGTGTTACTTAAAACATGTGAAGCCCTTAGAATTACCAAAAAGTCAAAGATAGAGCACACTAAAAATCATACCCCAATCTATTAAAACAAAGAAGCAATAAATAGACATAGGCCCTCATTATGAAATTGGCGGTAAATGCCGCTCACTGCCACGCTGACGGGCGCCAACTTACCACCACGGTGGCAAAAATCCGTTCACCATATTATGACACACACACACCAATCCGACAGAATACCACCACATACACAAATCCACCAGACCAAAGGTCAGTGAGAATGTGGCGGTCTCAAAACGCATACGTTACGCCAGCAAAACAACGCCCATCACATTATGACCCACAAATCACCACGGCGGACATTCAATGTTGGCCAATACCAAACACACACACCTTACATCCATACACACACCACACCTACACACCCACAGCACTATAAAACACACACCCACATTACCCACAACCCCTCAAAATCATCAATTGCCACCAAGAGACTGCGAAGAAGCGCACAGAGACAACTAGACACACACACCACTTACACCCATACACCCCTCACACCCTCCACATCACACACCCCACCACATTACTCAACACACCCTCACCAACACACATCACACAACACCCATGGCACCACAAAGGCACCCCCATTTCACTGAGGAGGAGTTAAGGGTCATGGTAGCAAGGAAGATGGAGCTATGACGGAGAATCGTGGACAGGGTCAACGCCATGGGACAGCACCCAAGAACAAGGGACGACATTAGGAAGAGGTGGAACGACCTACGAGGGAAGGTACGTTCCTTACAGCCAGGCACCAGCTCACCATACAGAGGACTGGCGGTGGACCCCCTCCTCTTCTCCCACAACTCACAGCATGGGAGGAACAGGTACTGGCAATACTGCATCCTGAGGGACACGCTGGAGTAGCCGGAGGACTGGACACTGGTAAGTCAGCACTTAACACTTGCCACCCCCCATACCTGCATGCTATCTCACACCCTCACCCTCACTCCATCACTCCACTCCATCCCACATACTGCGCCCACACATCTCACTAATCCCAATGCCAAGCCCTGCATGCCATACCAATGCATGGACACCGCTCCCAGCCCCCCATGGACACCCATCAAAAAAACATGCACAGCATAAGGAAACTAACATAACCACAATACATCACCATACACAAGCAAAAGCTGGCAGGGCAACACCAACCATAGAGGGAAAGCTACGGAAGTACAAATGTCATACATTTGAAGCATAATACATCATTTACATCCCCACAGGTACCCCAGTCAATGTCAGTGGAGAGAAGGTACCACCACTATCCAGCCCCGCAACAGAAGAGGCCCCCATTGATGACAGTAACTCTGGAATTCTGAATCTGGAGGACCTACCTGGCCCATCAGGGACCACTGGACAGTCGGTCACCCAAGGCCACTCGCAGACCACCACAGAGTCTGCCCCATCAGGAACCAACAACACAGCACCCACACACCTCTGTCCCCAGGACACATCAATCAGCAGTGTGCCCACCTGCACAGGGACCCCAGGCCACATCTCACAGCCATGACAATCAGGGACCTGGGGTCAGTGGCAGTGGGCACACGGTTAAGGGGACAGAGGCACAGGCCAACAGGGACACTGGGAGGACTGCTGTGCGCCAGGGGGAGGTCAGGACCTGGGAACCGACTCTCCAGGATGCACTCTCCGAGATCCTGGGAGTCTACCAACATTCCCAGGACACGATGGGCCAGATCCTTGACAAAGTGCAGGAGAAGAGGGGGCTGCAGGAGGGACAGTATCAGGGGAACAGGGAGGACTTGCAGGCCATCAACACCACTCTGATCTCCATAGCAGGGGTGGTGGCATACATGGCCAACATCATAAGGGAGGCAACAGCACACTAGCGGGCCCCTACCACTAGCCAATGCATCTACCAGCCGTCCACTTCCGCTGCCGCTAGTGGGCAGGAGGCCCTGCCACAGGACCTACAGGCCCCCAGCATCCCTCCCACTGCAGAAGGTGAACCACCCCGCAAATATTCCCTACGAACCAGACAGAAGCCATAGACAATTGCCAAGACCACCGCCAGGAAATAAGACTCTCCTGATTGTCCCTCTTGTGTCCCACTCAGTCACCTTGTCCACCTTGAACTGCCATTGCTCCCCTTCCAATGTCCCCCTTGGACACTGCACCTGTGCTACAGACTGGAACAATACCCTGGACTTCCCTCTATCATCACCCCATTCCATTGTACTTTCCCCTCTATTTTTTAGCACTACAATATACACCCCTGGATAAAACTCGACTACCACTATTTCATGTATTGCAAATATGTATTGATTGAAACAGCTACAACCATTGCAAATGAACTGTACATAGTGAGAGTATAGAATGAATGATCTGTTGCTGGCTATTGTCATCACATCAGGACATTGTTGTCATATCACCAACATCTGTAAAATGACAATCCATAGGCAACAGTAAGTAGGGGAAACAAGCGGGTCATACCAGCATGCCAACGCCACACATAATACAACAATAGTCATAGAAATGTGAGGTTGCACTTTCTCACCTGTGTGTCAGTGGAAGTACTGACGGAACATTAATGTTCTGTTGTCCTCATCCTAAACCTCTGCCTCCTCATCCTCACTGTCCTCAGGGTCCACTGCTGCCACAGGGGCATCTCCAGTCTCCTCCTCCTGCACAAAAGGTACATGGCATCTGAGGGTCAGATTGTGCAACATTCAGCATGCCACTACTATCTGGCAGACCTTATTGGGTGAGTAGCACATGGATCCACCTGTCAGATGGAGGTACCTGAACCTGGCCTTCAGGAGGCTGAAGGTTCTCTCAATTATCCTTCTGGTTCACCCATGTGTCTCATTATAACGTTCATCAGCCCTTGTCCTGGCATTGCTCACAGGGGTCAGCAGCAACAATAGGTTTGGATAACCAGAGTCACCTGAAAATACTGAGGGACAACATTCAGCCACACACTATCCTATTTGGCCAACAACATAGGCATACACAAACATATACTGGGTGAGGACCAAGGCTCACCTATGAGCCACACCCTGTGCCTCAGCAGTTGGACCATCACATTTGGGATGCTGCTATTCCTCAGAACAAAGGCATCATGCACTGATCCAGGATACTTAGCATTGATGTGGGAGATGTACTGGTCCGCCAGGCACACCATCTGCACATTCATGGAGTGGAAACTCTTACGATTCCTGTACACCTGTTCATTTTGCTGAAGGGGGGACAAACGCAATATGTGTTCAGTCAATCGCCCCAATTACATTGAGGATATGGCCCATTGCATAAAATCCAGCCTTCACAGTGGCCAAATCTTCCACCTGAGGGAAAGCAATGTAGCTGCATATGTGTTTCATCATGGCAGACAATACTCTTGCCAGCACTATTGATAACATTGGCTGTGACATTCCAGCTGCCAAGCCCACTGTCACTTGTAAAGAATCAGTTGCCAGGAAATGGAGCACTGATAGAACTTGCACAAGAGGGGGAATCCTATCGGGATAATGGATAGCTGATATCAGGTCAGGCTCCAGCTGGGCACACAGCTCTGTGATTGTGGCCCTGTCCAGTCTATAGGTGAGTATTATTTGCCTGTTGTCCAGTGTAGCTAAGTCCACGAGGGGTCTGTACACGGGGGTATGTCTCCATCTCCTATTCATTTGCAGCGGTAGGTATCTAAGGGACACAAGAGTGAGTAGGCTGTCACAATTGGAACAACTACACCACAACAGCAGTCCACATTGTGCAATCATGTCTTGGGACAGTGGAATTTATAAGTATGTGCTTTTTATCCTGTGACACAGCAATTATCCATAGGCCTGTTCATCCCCCCTGAAATAACGACCCCCTGTCCTATGTGGAGGGACAGGTGGAAATTAGGTAATTCCGCCAACGTTGTGTGCCTTGATGGTAGGCGGTCGTGAACCGCCGTGCAATTCCTCATTGGAAAATATTGGGCCCTATGGGGTACAGTGGCCAATGGGGATTTATGCTGGCGGTGATGGTATACACCGCCGCTTTATTTCACATTCATCACTTTTTTCCTGACCTTCCACAGGAGATGACCTACACTGCATGTGCTGTTGTGACGTGTGTCTGGAACCTACCATGACCCGTGTGACCGGGGAAAGGCCCCCAGTCTTCATTCCAGAGGAGATGGAGCAATTGGTGGATGGGGTCCTACCCCAGTACAGACAGCTGTATGGTCCTCCAGACCAACAGGTGAGTACACTGTGGGCACGATGCATTTGGCTTGAATGCATGGAGCTGCACACTTGGGCTTCACCACAAGAAGGACTTTGCCTGGCTTCAACTGGTTCAAGGAGGGAGAAATTGCTAACCAGAGTCCCCTGCACCAACTCCTGAAGAAATCAACCAGCTGACCACTGCCCAGTGGCCAAAAAAAGGTTTGCGCCAGGTGCATTCTGGGAGTTGTAGTCCATACCCGCAAGGATCATCTCAGAGCCTCTGGAACCTTAAGGTGATCTGTGGACCCCAAAAGAACCTCAAAGGAACATTTGGGAGAAGATCCAGAAGTTTGGAGGAGTTTGGAGAACTTTTGAAAAAAAACTCCATAGAGGGACCGACCTGCCGCAGCAACTCTAGCCGGCTTGCCTCAACCGCGACCCGGCCTGATTTGCAGGTTCGTCCCGGTGAAGAAAATCTCCAAAAAAGAGACTAAGGCGGTCATTCTGACCGCGGCGGTCGGCGCCCGCCAAGCGGTTCCCGCCGAAAGACCGCTCCGCGGTCAAAAGACCGCGGCGGCCATTCCAGCTTTCCCGCTGGGCCGGCGGGCGACCGCCAGAAGACCGCCGGCCGGCCCAGCGGGACAGCCCCTTCAACAATGAAGCCGGCTCGGAATGGAGCCAGCGGAGTTGAAAGGGTGCGACGGGTGCAGTGGCACCCGTCGCGATTTTCACTGTCTGCCCAGCAGACAGTGAAAATCTTTGTGGGGCCCTGTTAGAGGGCCCCTGCACTGCCCATGCCAGTGGCATGGGCAGTGCAGGGGCCCCCAGGGGCCCCACGGCACCCGTTCCCGCCATCCTGGTTCTGGCGGTGGACACCGCCAGAAACAGGCTGGCGGGAATGCACTCGTAATCCCCATGGCGGTGCTGCAAGCAGCGCCGCCATGGCAGATTCCCTGGGCCAGCGGGAAACCGGCGGGAAACCACCGGCTCCCCTTTTCCGACCGCGGCTTTACCGCCGCGGTCAGAATCGCCCAGGAAGCACCGCCAGCCTGTTGGCGGTGCTTCCGCCGCACTCCGCCATGGCGGTCATGTACCGCCAAGGTCAGAATGACCCCCCAAGTCAGAACGTAGAAAGTTGACCGGGACCTCCCAGCCAGCGCATCCGAGGAGGGCTCTAAGGACGTCGGATCTAGATCCAGGTTTACCCCAGTCGAAGAATTTTCACCTTGAAAAAACAACTAAGTCCGAAGGTAAAAATCTCCACGAGGGCTCCCGTGACGCGTATCCGGAGAAGAGTCCCAGGAGGTCGGATTGGACTGGCAGGTTCGCCCCGCTGAAGAAAATCTTCAGAAAAACAACTAAGTATGAAGGTAAACTTTTGACCGAGGCCTCCCGTGGGCTGTAGCCGAGCTGGGCTCCATCATGGTCGGCCTTAAACTTTGACTTTGCCCCGGTCGTGGTGCGATCAGATTGGCGCTTTTTGTTTGTAGTTGTGGTCATATCACCGGTTCCCCTTATCCGATTTTATTCATTTTTGTGTAATTTTAAAGATAAAAATATAATCTATGTTTATACATTGGTTTTGGATTTTTAAACTGTTTCCTGTGTTTTATTTAATTACTGTTTTGTGATATTTGAATACTTTACACTCTGTCTCCTAAGTTAAGCCTTGTCGTTCGTTGCCAAGCTACCAAGGGTTGAGCTGGGTTTAATTTACTGAGACCTAACTGGACCTAAGTGGAGGTTAGTGGCCTATTGCTAAGTGTAGGTATGCTATTGCATGTTGCCTCCTCCAGAACCAGTGGGCAAGTCACCCACTTGAGAGACTGTGGCATTGCACTCCCCAGGACAAAGGAATGGGCATGTTGCCCCATCCAGAACCAGTGGGTTTGTTCCCGTATCCGGCTGAGGTGCCCTCCAACTCTCCCTGAGGTGCCTGCCTATTTGCAAACGGATGCCCCTGTAGTGTTCTATTCGGATGTGCTCAGGATTCGAGTTGGGCCTTTGACTGTGCCCTGTGGCCATGGGGGCCCTTTGATCTTTGGACTGGGCAGTGTGCCTTTTTTGTACATGTGTACATATCTGTTTCATTGCCAAGTTAATTTACAAATTTTGATGTTAATCTGATTACAATCACTTTCGTCAATTCCTGTTGGCATTATTCTGCCGATTTTCGGGGACAAATTGATTTTGTAGTGCACCTGGTTGTGTGTATGGTGTGTGTGTGTCGGTGTGTTTTGTGTGTGTGTGTGACACTCTATTTTAACTCCCACCCTTCTTTGTGTGCTAGGCAGCTGTACTCACCGTCTTCATCTTCGTTGGCGTTGGTGTTCCAGGTGGAGCATAACGTAGAAGATCATTGGGGAAACTTGCAGTTCGGGTTCTATGGCGGCGTGGTTCTTCCCTATGTCTCCAATGGTGAATCCTTTTACTTCTGAGCTCTAGTTCCACCAGGCTTTTGTTGGCATTGGTACTGCCCCGGAAAAGGTGGCTGTTTCCTGTGTCAAATTATGGTGGGCGGAATCTTCCGCCTGGCTGTTGGCGGCTACCGCGTGGTGACTGTTGGTTCCACCCTGGCAGTTGGTGTGGTACATTGGCTGTCTATGGGAGATATCACCGCCATGGTCATAATTTGGTGGTAATTACTGCCAGCCTGTTTACAGTATTATCGCCACTTTATCACCCACTGCCAGGGTCGTAATGACGGCCATGATGTCACCAAGACCACATAAATCCAATGAGTGGAACCCGAGATATGAATTTTTAAAATTGCAAGTAGAAATAGTGTGAAAAAGCACAAAGCTCTAATAATAGTCTATGGAAGCAGGAGACCTGAGCATGATTTGAGACCAACTGTAATGGAAACTGGGTCAGATACACTAAGTGGATTGGTTCTGGTGAAAGTATGAAAGAGAAAAAGTTTAACAAATTAGCTACATAGCACTTCAGGATAGAACTTAGGGGCACATTTATACTTTTTGATGCAAAACTACACTAACCGAGTTTTGCATCAAAAAGTTTAGCACTGGCTTGCGCCATTCCTGAGCACCAGCCTTCACCATATTTATGGAATGGAGCAAGCCAGTGCAAAGGGTGGGCTAGTGTTAAAAAAATTACGTTAGCCAGGTGGGGGTTGCGGTATGGGACAAGGGGGGTTTGCACCAAAAAATTACATTAGGCTGGTTAGAGGCAAAAAATAAATCTCTAACCAGCCCAGCGTCATTTTCTGATGCAAACCCATCCATACCACATGATTCCTGTCTTAGAAAATACAGGAGTCATGCCCACCACCCCAATGGCCAGCACAGGGGACCATGCAGGGGGTCCCAAGTTTGGCCCCCAATGGCACATTACATTTTTTAAAAATACTTATCTATACCTGCCCTACCTACCAGAGATGGGATCCCCCAGTCCTCCGGTGTCCCTCTGGTGTGGGTTGGGGTGTTCCTAGGGCTTGAGGAGAGCACCTGTGGACCTATGGTGTTTAACCATGGAAATGGGTCCACAGGTCCCCTAATGCCTGGTCTGACACAGGCGCTTAACAATGGTGCAAAGCAAGCTTTGAACCATTATTTAGCCCCTCCTCCCACCCGTGTGTCATTTTAGCACGGGGATAAATATGGGGCTATGGGGTTAGCACCATTTTTTAGATGGGAACGCCTACCTTGCATCTCATTGATGCAAGGTAGGTTCACGCATTTAAAAAATGGTACAAACGTCAATATTTTGATGTTACATGTGTCTTACATCAAAACATAAATATGGAGTTAGATTTGTGCCGAATTTGTGTAAAAAAATGACACAAATTCAGTGCAAATGGAGTATAAATTTGCCTATTAGTTGTTTTTCTGAGGTGTGGGGGTCTTTGAACTGGATAAAGCTGAAATTCAAACTGATCCTGTGGAACTGCAGGTTGGGTTTGTTTTCCTGCAGGTCACGCTGAGGATCTGGAGGAAAAGTCTTCAAAAGTTTTCAAACATTTTTTCAGGTGCCCTACCAACCACAGAACCACACTTCTAGGTGTCCCAGGTCCTCAGGGCAGGCACTTAGAGACGTTCAGTGTATCAGGCAGAGCTTAACTATCAGGTCAGATGGCAATGTTAGGGAAAATGTCTCTTGCACCTTGTTGTGTCCCTGCAGCCACAAAGGAAGTCACCCAACTGACCCTTGGAGTTCATTTCTTTCTCCTGGTTACAGCTGAGAGCTGGTCCAGCCCTTCAGACCTTCTCACAGGTCACAAATATCAAGTGCAGTTCTTCTTTTGTTCTTCTACAGGTCCAGAGAATTTACTAAGGATAGTACATTAAGGGCACCACCGTTATGCCTGACACTCACAAGTGGGTGGGTGGCAATCCTGATTCTTCCCTATGGGATAGGGTAAAGATTCCCAGGGGCAACTTACCAACTTTTGCTGCAGTTACTGTTTGCCCTACTGCAAACAATCCCACAGTTTATCATATTCCCAAAACCCAAGATGAGGAAACTCTTCCCCCCTTGGGCAGAGCCTGTATTCCCAATGAGCAGTCCCCTCCTCTATGGTCACTCAAAACGTGTTCTGGGTAGCAATCCACCCAATGGATTTGATACCAGCCTGACTAAGGAGACAAGGGCTGAGCCTTCTTGGTGTCACCTAGCATGTACTGGTAAAATACAGGTGCTTTTGAAGTTAATTAAGCTCCTGGGCCTTCCTCAACTGGTCTTTATGTAGGGGGAAGGAAACCCCTTCCCGCTGCCAGGACACTGCCCATGGTCTTGGAACAATTTTCACTCCTCATTATGGTCAATCATGTGTTAGCTGCTGGGGAGCTGATATAAATTAGGCTCTAGGGGCTTGAGGCAGGAAAAGAGTTGGTTTCTAAAAGTTATGTTTCCTAAATATTTAATAAAAATCCAAATTCACCACTGAATTGAGCTCATAACAAATAGTAAGAAAAAGGGGTTGAATTATTTGTCTTACTGGACCCAAACCTGAGGAACAGAATTAGGGGCAGATTTAAGAAAAGTGGCACTGACTCCAATGCAGCACCAATTTTCTTGCACCCCTTAGCACCCCCCTAACGCCACCATGTGTGCAGCGTATTTAAAAAACAGCACACCATGGTGGATGTTAGGGAACTAGTGTAAACGTTTTTGATGCTAGTTTGGCAATTTGCATAATTAGCATAAAAAATGTTGTTGCTGGTCCTGCAAAGTACATAGAGGCCCATTTTAATAAATGGTGCCTCCTTTTAAGGCCTTCTCAGAGCAGGCATTAAAATGCCGCAAACAATGGTGCAAATAAATCTTTTAGGTTTCTGTGCACCCTTTTTGGCTGCTCCCTAACGAGTGAAGGCTCCCCCTTGCATACATTATGCCTGGTGCAGGCATAATGTTGCACAAGGGGTTAGAAAGTGGCGCAATGCATGCATTGCACCACTTTGCAAATCTGGTGCAGTGAATTTTGAAGCCTAACACCACATCAGCATCGAGAAAATGACACTAAAAATCTTAATCAGGCTCTTAATATTTTAAACTGAGCTTTCCTCCTATTACAGCCGGAACCTTCCTTAGTGAAAATAGCTTTTCGGGATTTCTTGCAGGGACACAGTAAACCTTAATTTCCACGTGTCACACTTTTAAATACCACCCATCCTGCTTGTGTGCTACCAAACCTACGTAGGGGTGCCATATTAATATTTAAAGGAAGAACTTTGCCCCTGTGAAAAAAAGGTATTTTGAAAGGTCGGGCTGTAGGTTTAAAATACAGCAGACAGGCTACAATGGTAGGCTTGAAGCCATGATTTCCATGTCACACTAGTGGGTGGTACAATAGGTAATGCAGTCTACAGGTGACATTTAAATTTCTGAGCCATGGCTATAGTTTCTTTACCATATATTATGGCCTTATAGGAAAGTTAAATGTGCCAAACAAGGATTAGTAATTTTCTACATGTTTTAAGGGAAGGGACAGAGCACATACCTGGGCACTGAATAGCAGTCCCCCGGTGTGTAGAGTCTAAAACTCTGTAGTAGAACAGAACAAAAAATGGGGTGAGAACACAATGGGGGAATTTTCACACAATTTTAAATATTGTTTTAAAGCAACATGGTAGATATGAAGCGGTAATTTAATGTGCAAAAACAATGCACACTTTTACTCTATTTCTATTGAGTGTTTTTATTGCCCACACTTGCAGAACTACTTTTTTTATTTCATACGTTTACAGTGCTGGTGCCATGTAAAACCACACATTTGAAAAATAAAAAATAGAGTGCAGACATGGAAGGCAAAGAAGATGCTTGCATTAATAGCCTCAACACATTTTTGCATGCCTGTTGTTGCATGTGTTAGTGCATTAAAGCCAAACCTACTGACTTTAAAAATGTTTGTCTAATGTGATAGGTGAAAAATTTTTTTTTTTGTTGTAAGCTATTGGGGTGCTTAACTTGCTCATATATTCTATTCATTTTCAGGGCCATCTGCCTTAACGGAGAGTAATAGAAGGAAGAATCCACCTACACCAGTAAGCAGCATTTCTCACTACCATTACAACCATACCAAATATGCCTATGCTACCCCTCATAGATCAGACAGCACCACCTAGACATAAGGTAGTCCTAGTGTCCTAGACCCAACAAGAGGTCAGAAAAATAGGAGGAGGAAGACGAAAAGTTTGGAGATGACTCCGTAAAAACGGCTAGGTACAACAGAAGGATTGTTACTTCATGGATGAAAGTAATCTCATGCACCTATGAAAACCAATTAATTTTGAAAAGGAAGAAGCTTGCTTCTGAAATTCAAGTCATTATGAAAGGATGACATTCCAAATTTGTGTGCATAAATAATAGCTTCCTCAGGCCTAATGCCAGACTCAATGCTCCTAAAGCAGAAGTCTTTTTACTGAGTGAGGACACTCATTACTCCTGTGCTTTTTGACTATCATAAATGGGGGAACCACCCAATCCTATTAACAAGGTGAAAAGCGTAGGTTTTGGGTTGGACAATGATTTTACTGTCTCCACTCAACAAAGGCAGTATTTTTCTCTTGCTACTTTCTGATGACGATTATGTAGCATTTCCATCCATCACAGGAATCAATGCTCTTTGAGGTGGATTTATCTTTGGACCCAGTAAGTGATGTGGCAGAACCATCAACACAACCATTCAATACAACCCCAAACAATTTAAACATCATGATCAATGCAGCCACTGAAGGAAAAGTCCAATCAGGGAATAAAGTTTAAAAGTTATTACAAGCACAAGCTCAAAGTCATGTAGACAATACACAAAACCAAGTTGTAGTGATACATATAATCACTCACCAAACGTTGTCCAAGGTATTGAAATAGACTTAGGCAAATTAATATTAACAAAACTAAGCATTCAAAAAGAATAATGTGTATCATCAACAAGTATATTTGAGTTACCTAGGTAATACGTTCCTCAGAATTAACAATCATCAGTCAATTCAAATTAGCAAAGTTAATAATCTTTGGCTGGGTACAGGTCAACCCTACAACTAACAAAATCAGGGAAAGACATGTGTGCATAAAAGTGCAAAATAATTTGGAAGAACACAATCTAGGACTGCAGGTCACAAACCATGTCAGACAAAAGATGAGAAAAAGAGAAAGTGTCAGCATCAGAAGCTCGGTCAAGTATAAAAGGGCATTTCAAAGGCAATGGCAGCGAGGATGATACCTTTCCAAGGGTACAGTATTCTGGGAATCTTCATAGGCAAGCATCAGGATCAGTAAGCATCAGTACAGGATCTGAGGACTTGAAAGATCAGTCAGGGACTGCTCAGGACTGGTCAGGCCTGCCCAGAACTGCTCAAAGTTCAAATGTCCATCAGTGTTTTTAGAATTCACAAAGCATTCTGATTCACCAAAGGTATCGGTTCATGTTATGTTGAATGTGCATCATCCAATAGTAATCGATCACCAGACTCCAAGTTGAAACAGTCCAATTCTTTCCCAGGTCTGTCATGGGAACATCTTCCATTGTGTGACTCCACGCATTTTTGAAAACAATTGTATACAATACCAGTCCATGTTTCACAATGTTCTTCCATCAAGGACAATACTTTATATTCTCTCTATACTGAAACAATAGAGCCTACTACTAACTAGCTAAGCTACTCATGAGAACATAAACTAAAAGAAAGTTCACATTAAGAAATGAATCAGCATTCTAGTACAGTCACAAATTACAAGCTTTAACAGGCCAACACAAAAGAATCATAATAATGCATTTAATTCATACATGTTAGTAAAACACATGTAATATGCAAACCTATAAATTTGTCATTAATAATATTTCATTATTAGGAGTAATACATTATATTTAAAACAGTAAAGCTCTGCTACTGCTTTTCATTAAGTAGAACAGAGAATTGCATTTTTCTCACTTTCGCACATATTTTTAAAACAAAAATTATTGGTCATTCAATACAATTTCTATATGCACTGTTAGTCCATAGCCTAAACTACAATTTGACATCAAATTCATCACTCTAAACGTGATTAAATTCAAATGCCACCTAAGTCAAACTCTAAAATACTATCAAGTGCACATTTAAATTATGTGTCACTGCAGTTTTCTACATTTAACCATTTAACTACCATTAACATAAAACATAAACTGTCACATTCTGATGATGTTTGTGACAAGAGGGGCTCTTCTAAAGGTTAGACTGCATCAGTGATTTAAATGTGAATCTTTTCTTTTATTCTGGTGCATCTTAGAGCCTGTGTCATCTGTGCAGGTTTTGTCCCCACAATAAACTATGTGAATACATGCTATGTAGGTCTTTGAGCCTCCTAAGATGTCCAGGATATGACAGTCTGGATTGTTTTTAATGTGAGGAAAATTGGTAAGGTTTTAGAGGCCTGCTGCAAGTAGCATTGATTTAAGGTCTGTATGCAGATCCAGTTTAACTTGCTTTGTTGTGTTCATAAAGCATTCAGTGCGAAATGCATTAATGTTTTTTCTGAATATGATGTTCAAAATTATGCACCTAGCATCCAGCCACTCAGTTGCATCACTCCTGATGCCTGTTTCTCATTTGCAAGATTAAAGATGGAGGCAGCTCGCCCTCTGTTGCCACTCCTTTTCTCTGGAATGATAACCCTCTCCACATACCCAACATAGAGAATCACTTTAAGATTATCTTATCTGTTCTACTTTGTTCTCATTCTGACAGTTTTGGTGGTGTGTTTTCATTTTCAGCATTATGCTGCCTCTAGGTGTTTGTTTATGCTCTATAAATACGTGAGAGCGGTCCTGAGGTTGCAAAGTACTGAAATGATTTGCAAAGTAGAATATGCCCAATATGCAGCTGCGTAACAAGAGCCTGCACAGCCCCCCATGGTGCGGGGTGGCCCTCGAGCTTTCGGGGGCCTCCCCAGCACAGTACACAGTGTGCACAGGTGACTGTCTCCTTAGTTGATAGCTCCTGACTATGTCAAGGGCCTCCCTCTATGTACTTTGAAAGTGGGGCCTTCAACGTTCGTTATTCCACTGTCGTTTGGGATAGCTTGCAAGCCTCACAGAAGAGCAGTCTGTGATCCCAAGAACTGCTGTATGCTTCCTGTGGTGCCATCTATGTTGTGACATTTGTTATGCTGTTGTGCTGCATATCCATTTAACCCCTTCGCTGCCAGGCCTCTTTCCCCTCAGGTGCAAAGCCTTTTTTGGGCTATTTTGGACAGTTTGTGCTTAGGCCTTCATAACTTTTTGTCCAAATAAGCTATCCACACCAAATTTGCGTCCTTTTTTTAAAACATCCTAGGGATCCTAAAGATACCCAGAGTTTGTGGGTTCCCCTGGAGGAGATCAAGAAATTAGCAAAAATATAGCTAAAATTTTGTTTTTTCAGAAAAATTGGAAAAAAGGGCTGCAGAAGAAAGCATGTGGTTTTACCCTGAAAGTGGCATCAACAGAAGGTTTGCGATGCTAAAATTACCTTCTTTCCAGCTTTTAGTAACAGGCAGATTTAAATCAGAAAACCACATTTTTCAACCCAATTTTGGCATTTTACCGGGACATACCCCATTTTTACTATTTTTTGTGCTTTGAGCCTCCATCTAGTTAGTGACAGAAATAGGTGTAAAACCAATGCTGGATATCAGACAAATAAACATTTCTAAAAAGTAGACAAAGTTTTGGATTCAGCAAAAGGTAATTTGTGTAGATCATTCAAGGTTTCCCTACAGAACATAACAGCTAAAATAAAAAAAATCTTGAAATTGAGGTGAAAAAAGAGCCATTTCTGCCCATGTTTTGTTCTAGAAATTTTACCATCTATGGCACAATTTTGAAAGAAATATACTGTTGCGTCTGCTGGACTCTTGGTTGGGGGATATATAGGGCTTGCAGGTTCAACAAGAACCTTAGGTCCCCAGAGCCATTAAATGAGCTGCATCGTGCAATGGGTTTTCATTATATATCGGGTATACAGCAATTCATTCGATAAAATATAAAGAGTGAAAAATAGGTATCAAGGAAACCTTTTTCATTTCCGAAATGGGCACAAGATAAGGTGTTGAGAAGCAGTGGTGATTTGCAAATCTCTGAATGCTAGCATGTGTATTGCAGGGTATTTCTCAAATAGACGTCTTTCTTACACACTGTCTAACATTCGAAGGGAACAAATGTAGAGAAATACAAGGGGCAGTAACACTTGTTCTTCTATTCTGTGTTCCTACAAGTCTCTCGATAAAAATTATACCTCACTTGTGTGGGTAGGTCTAGTGCCCACGACAGGAAACGCCCCAAAATGCAACATGGACAGATCAGATTTTTACATTGAAATCTGTTTTTTGGAAGGTGACTGGCTGAGGATTTTGGCGTCTTGCTCAGCCGGAACCTAGGGAAACCTAGCAAAGCTATACATTTTTAAAACATAGACACTAAGGGAAATTCAGAATGGGGTGACATGTGAGGCTCTCACTGTGTTCTGTTACCAAGAGAATCCCTTGCAGATCTCAGAATTCTGCAAAAAAGACAACTTTTTCCTCACATTTCTGTGATGGAAAGTTCTGGAATCGGAGGGGAGTCACAAATTTCCTTCCACCCAGAATTCCCCCACATCTTCTAATAAAAATGGTACCTCACTTGTGTGGGTAGGCCCAGTGCACGCAACATGAAATGCCCCAAAACACAACATGGACACTTCACATTTTCCCAAAGAAAACTGACATGTTATTTGCAAAGTGCCTGGATGTGGATTTTGGCCTCTAGCTCAGCCGGCACTTAGGGAAACCTAGCAAACCTATACATTTTGGAAAACTAGAAACCTATGGAAATTCAGAATGTGGGGCCAGATGTAGGTAGCCGTTTGCATGGTGCAAACTGCGAAAATCGCAGATTGTGCCATGCAAACAGCCTTACGCGATGCTCATTCCCAAATTGCGAGTCGGTACCGACTCGCAATTTGGGAATGCGACTCGAAAATAGGAAGGGGTGTTCCCTTCCTATTTGCGACTCGCATCGCAATTCAGAATTGCTTTGTGACCGCGAATGCGGTCGCAAAGCAACTCGCTGTTACCACCAGTGTCACACTGGTGGTAACTCATTCGCAAAAGGGAAGGGGTCCCCATGGGACCCCTTCCCCTTTGTGAATATCGACAAAAATATTTTTTCAGAGCAGGCAGTGGTCCTATGGACCACTGCCTACTCTGAAAAAAACGAAACCAAATGGTTTCGGTATTTTTTTCATTTTGCAACTCGTTTTCCTTTAAGGAAAACGGGCTGCAAAATAAAATAAAAACTGCTTTATTTAAAAAGCAGTCACAGACATGGAGGTCTGCTGACTACAGCAGGCCACCATCCCTGTGAGTGCAGGGACTCGCTATGGGGTCGCAAAATGCGACCCATCTCATGAATATTGATGAGGTGGGTCTTTGTGACCCCATAGCGAGTCGCAGACGGTGTCTGAGAAACCGTTCTGCATCTGAGATTGCGGCTCGGAAATTGCGAGTCGGACAGAGTCGCAATTTCCGAGTCGCAATCTCGGACCTACCTACATCTGGCCCGTGGTAACTTGTGGGGCTCTCACTGAATTCTGTTACCAGGAATCCTTTGCAAACCTCAATATTTGGCAAAAAAACCTCTTTTTCCTCACATTTCAGTGCTGCCAAGTTCTGGAATCAGAGGTGAGCCACAAACTTCCTTCCACTCTGCATTCCCTCACATTTCCCAATAAAAATGGTACCTCACTTCAGTGGGTAGGCCTAATGCCCGCAACAGGAAATGGCCAAAAACACAACATGAACACATCAAATTGTTCTTATGAAAACTGATCTGTTTTTTTTTTTTCACAAAGTGCCTAGCTGTGGATTTTGCCTTCTAGGTCTTGCAGCACCTAGGAAAACCTAGCAAACCTGAACATTTCTGAAAACTAGACAATGAGGAAATTCAGACTGGTGTGACTTGTTGGACTCTCACCAGGTTCTATTACCCAGAATCCTTTGCAAACCTCAAAATGTGACAAAAAACACTTTTTCATCACATTTCAGAGCTGCAAAGTTCTGGAACCTGAGGGGAGCCACAAACTTCCTTCTATCCAGCATTCCCCCAGGTCTCCTGATAAAAATTGTACCTCACTTATGTGGGTAGACCCAGTACCTGCGACAGGAAATGCCCCAAAACACAAGGTGGACACATCAAAATGATCTATTACAAAACTACCTGTTTTTCCGGTGGGGGGGGGCTGCGTTTTTGGTCCCAGGTGCAGCAGTCATCTAGGAAAACCTACCAAACACACACATTTTTTAAAACTAGACAACCCATGGAATTCAGGGAGATGGGCGTGGGTGGATCCACTAACATTTTCTTACCCAGACTCCCTGCAAACCTCAAAATTAAAAAAAAACTGATTTTCCTCACTTTTCTTTGTAGGATCACCACGCCGACACAAATTTCCTACCACCCAGCATTCTCCTCAGTCTCCCAAATAAAATGATACTGCACTTGTGTGGGTTCCCAAAGTAAAGTCAGCCTAAAAATTTATTTAAAAAATTGTGCTTATCAACTCCCTGTGCTAGCCCCTCAATCTCTACACTTTGTTTGCCCTTTCCTGTTGCACACAAAACTGGGCCACCTACACAAGTGAGGTATCATTTTTATAAGCAGACCGAGTGGAACATTGGGTGGTAGAAATGTGTCCCTAGATGACCTCCCCACCCGGGACCAAAAACGCAGGTTCCCCTCCTGCAAAAGTAGTAGTTTTGTAATAGATCATTTTGATGTGTCCGGATCCTTCTGTGATGTTCCAAACATTCAAATTGTGAAACAAAACACCCTTAGTTTATGCTAAAAGGACCCCTCACCCACCAACCTAGTTGGTGGCATGATTCATCATCCAGGGTCCCACCTGTGACGCCTAGTATGTTACAAGTGTGCTTCGACACATGATTACAGCGGAGCAGGTCTATTTATTTTGAATTTTATCACACATACTGGTTGGATTTGGCACGAGGGTGAGTAACGGTTCAATACGTCATATGAGCTAGCACAAAAATGAAATGCACTGTTAATAACTGAAAGGCCAAAAAACGTAATCAGTGAGTTACAACTCGTGAGCTGTAAAGCCACGACAAGGCACCAACCGTTTTACAGTCCATTCACACACCTTTCATGCATGACATTCACAAGACCATGGCCCAGCACATTACAACACTTGCATCAACAGACAGTGCCGTTCAAAGGCCCATCACTTCCATACACCCACATGCCTTACACAGAACTCACACCAGTTGACAGAGTCAGTGGACAGGCATTTGGCTAGCAGTCTCATTATTTACACCGCCAGCCAAGCGCCACTCCACACACATCGCAATCACTTTTTTTTTACAAAAAAGAAAACACTAACTGATTATTAGTACAAAACTACAAAAACATTACAAAACTACAAACACAAAAGCTCTAACTAAATACATGGCAGTAATGCCAACTGTGAAAACGAACAGAAAATATAAAGCAATATAGAACAGGCAGTTTACACTCACGGTAGTTCCCAATAATTCTTTTGGGTGTGGTTACTTCTGATACAGCCGGCCACACATAGCCCAGGCTTAGAAGGACAATCGGGGCAGTACATACAAGGTCTCCATCCAGATATTTCTTTGAGCACAGACTGTTCATTTCTTAGTGGGAAAGTCTTTTTTGGGAGTGGGAGGAATCTGATCAGGAAAGTGGCGATCTTTCAATCAGCCACATCCTCCACCACTGCTACTCTAGGAACCCTTGCCTGTTTCACCACAACAAGGCTCTCTATCACTGACTCCTGAAATTTAACAAATATCATCCTTGACTCAGAGGAACAATCCTTGAACACAATAAAAGTATTACAAATTGCTAAATGGAGCAAATGTATAGCCAACTTTTTATACCAAACGTAAGACTTACGAACACCAGTGTAAGGTTCCAAGCTCTGATCAACTCTATTAACACCACTCATGTGCTTATGGTAGTCCAAAATGCATGCAGGTTTGCCCACTTCGGCAACCTGACTCCAAACAGTCACAGGGGAAGTACTCTCATCATGGATTGTAGCTGGCATGTAGACATCCCCCCTGTCTGCAAATTTCACAGCTAGCAGCTCATCATTCTGCAAGGCACTGTGCTGTCCCCTCTCAAGGTTTTTACACACAAGCTCCCTTGGATAGCCTTTCCGGCTAGAGCGGATTGTGCCACAAGCAACAGTGTCTACTCTGAACAATTCCCTGAACAATTGCACTCCAGTGTAGTTATCTCGGTACAAATGGTGACTTTTGTTAAACAGTCGTCCACCAAGTTCCCACACAATGTTTTCACTAACTCCAAAAGTGGGTGGACAACCAGGTGGGTCAATACTAGAATCCCTACCAGTGTAGACCTATAAACTATGGGCATATCCTGTACTACTTTCAGACAGCATATACATCTTAATACCAAACTGTGCCCTCTTGCTAGGAATGTACTGGCTAAAAACCAAACAGCCCTTGAATCGGACCAAAGGCTCATCTACAAATATTTCTTTCCCTGGAACATAACTGAACTACAAAATGATCAAGGACAGGCCTGATTTTAAAAAGACGGTCAGAATCAGGGTGATCTTGTGGCAATGCTAAAGCATTGTCAACAAAAGGCAACATCCAAAGAAGAAGAAAATACCAATTACTAGTCATGGTTGCAGGAAGTATAGTGGTTGCCATCAAGGGACTAGTAGACCAATAAGAAGCCAATGACAGCTTCCTTATCAACCCCATCAAAAAAGTCAAACCCAATAACTTTTTCATTTCTTTCAGATTTGTGGGAATTCAATGGGTAGCTCTAGACTGTGGCCTAAGTCTGCCACTGTTGTCTCTCAAATACTGCTCAGCATACAAATCAGTCTGCTATCCAATCTCTTCCAAAAATACATTGCCCATGAACAACTGAAAGAAATTGATAGGCAAAATGTTTTCCATATTGACTCTATACCCTGAGAGACCAGTAAAGGCAGGCAACTCTGGCTGTTCCATGCTTGGGGCAGCCCAGAGTTCAGGTCTTCTAACGGGAAACCTTCCAGCCCCAGGCTGCTGCACTACTGGCACATCAGTGCCAGCCTCTAAAACAGGCCCTTCATCTGCACAGAGAATGGCTTCCTTATCAGAAGAATCCTCTCGGACAGGAAATTCACTGCCAGAGTCTCAGATGCAGAGTCAGTCTCATAATCATGGTCAGAAGATGACTCAAAAGGCATACCAACAACCTCCTGAGCAGTCACCGCTTGGCTAGCCATGATCCTTTCTAAGAGAAATAACTTTACAAATGTACCAAGAACAACCAGTAAGGTCTAAAATAAGTAATAAACAAAATGTGGCTTTATCAGAAAGAGTTATGTACTCAATAACTATACCACTCACCTGCCTGAAAAAGCTACACTCACCAGCAACTACTCTGCACAGACACAGCAATCACCAATGATATCCCACTAAAAAGAAAAAAAGAAAAGAAAATTAGACATAAGACAACACAAATATCATTGTGCACAAATCGAAGGACAATTTCACACACAATCCTGCATTTAGTACACTACTTATAAAAATGTCATTCATGCATGGCAACAATACTCATTTGAGATACATTGTTTTTTCTTATCTAATCATGCAACTACTCAAACTGCAGGAGGTCAACCACTGCCAAAACTGCAAGGAGTCACAGCAAAGGAAGCAAAAGCTTTTAACTAGAATAAAAAGGAGAAATAAACTGTTATAATCACAAATGCCAATACTTTGCATGTTGATAAACACCCTGTCACCAAACATTTAGACATTTTCCCTTGTGTCTAGTGGTTTCTGCCCCCCTCTGGGGCAGATGGGCCTAAAGAATCTAGGCCGATCTGTCCCCAAGGGGGGTGTTAGACCTGACAGCCTTAGGGTAGTCACCCCTAACTTTTTGCCTGCCTCCCTCCTCGTTTTTGGATACTGTTTTTGCTGGTTTTTAGACTCTGCACACTTTACCACTGCTAACCAGTGATAAAGTGTATATGCTCTCTCTCTGTAAACATGGTAACTTTGGATCATACCTGATTGAACTATTTAATCTACTTATAAGTCCCCAGTCATGTGCACTCCAGGTGCCTAGGGCATATAGATTAAATGCTACTAGTGGACCCGCAGCACGGATTGTGCCACCCACTTAAGTAGCCCCTTTTCCTTGTCCCAGGCCCACCATTGCTAGGCCTGTGTGTGCAGTTTCACTGCCACCTCGACTTGGCATTTAAAAGTACTTGCCAAGCCTAGAACTCCCCTTTTTCTGCATATAAGTCACCCTTAATGTGTGCCCTAGGTATCCCCTAGAGCAGGGTGCTGTGTAGGTAAAAGGCAGGACATGTACCTGTGTAAGTTATATGTCCTGGTAGTGTAAAACTCCTAAATTCGTTTTTGCACTACTGGGAGACCTGCTCCCTTCATAGGCTAACATTGGGGCTGCCCTCAGACACTGTTGAAGTGGCAGCTGCTGATCTGAAAGGAGCAGGGAGGTCGCATTTAGTATGGCCAGAATGGTAATACAAAATCCTACTGACTGGTGAAGTCGGATTTAATATTACTATTCTAGAAATGCCACTTTTAGAAAGTGAGCCTTTCTTTGCACTTAAATCCTTCTGTGCCTTACAATCCACGTCTGGCTAGGTTTAGTTGACAGCTCCTTGTGCATTCACTCAGACACACCCCAAACACAGGGTACTCAGCCTCACTTGCATACATCTGCATTTTGAATGGGTCTTCCTGGGCTGGGAGGGTGGAGGGCCTGCCCTCACACAAAGGACTGCCACACCCCCTACTGGGACCCTGGCAGACAGGATTGAACTGAAAGGGGACCTGGTGCACTTCTTAGCCACTCTTTGAAGTCTCCCCCACTTCAAAGGCACATTTGGGTATAAAACAGGGCCTCTGCCCTACCTCATCAGACACTTGCTGGAGAAGAAACCTGAACCAGAAACTACATCCTGCCAAGAAGAACTGCCTGGCTGCTCAAAGGACTCACCTGTCTGCTTTCTACAAAGGACTGCTGTCTTGCTGTTGCCCTGCTGCCTTGCTGAACTCTTGTCTGGCTGTGAAAGTGCTCTCCAAGGGCTTGGATAGAGCTTGCCTCCTGTTCCTTGAAGTCTCAGGACCAAAAAGACTTCTTCCTTTCACCTGGACGCTCCGTGCGCCGAAACTTTCGACGCACAGCTTGTTTCGCGGCGAGAAAAACGCCGCACACCGACGCTGATCGACGCGACGCCCTCGGGGCGATCGAGACTTCGACGCACAACCTCGCAAGGACACAGCCGCTCGACTTTCCAGGAGAAATCGACGCGACACCCACCGTGAGTTCGAAACTTTGACGCACGGCCTCGCAAGGACAACGCCGCCCGACTTCCAAGGAGAAATCGACGCGACGCCTGCCGTGAGACCAAACTTTCGACGCACGGC
Organism: Pleurodeles waltl; assembly: GCF_031143425.1. Taxonomy (NCBI): domain Eukaryota; kingdom Metazoa; phylum Chordata; class Amphibia; order Caudata; family Salamandridae; genus Pleurodeles; species Pleurodeles waltl. The sequence continues at coordinate 75,938,116 of NC_090439.1, forward strand.
CTCGCAAGGACAACGCCGCCCGACTTCCAAGGTGAAATCGACGCGACGCTTACCGTGAGATCGAAACTTCGACGCGCAGCCCCGCAGAACGACGCGCAGCCGGAAAACAAGCAGGAGAATCCACGCACAGACCCGGGACATCTGGTAATCCCCGCGATCCACAAAAAGAGACTGTCTGCGCGCCGGAAAACGACGCCCGACTTCCCCGCGTGGAAAAGACCGACGCAAGTCTGTGTGTGCTGAGGAGAAATCGACGCACACACCCCTTTTTCCACGCATCTCTTCTCCTGTGGCCCTCTAAGGAGATTTTCCACCAGAAACCAGGTACTTTGTGCTTGAAAGACACTGTATTGCATTCTAAAGACTTAAGACACTCTATATCACTTCCCTGTGATATTTCTACAATTTTCCATTGCAACTTTATTCTTTTTGACCTACAATTATCCTGATAAATATTATATATTTTTCTAAACACTGTGTGGTGTATTTTTGTGGTGCTATATGGTGGTATTGTATGATTTATTGCACAAATACTTTACACATTGCCTTCTAAGTTAAGCCTGACTGCTCGTGCCAAGCTACCAGAGGGTGGGCACAGGATAATCTTGGATAGTGTGTGACTTACCCTGACTAGAGTGAGGGCTTTTGCTTGGACAGGAAGTAACCTGACTGCCAACCAAAAACCCCATTTCTAACATTGGTGATCAGCGGTGAGGATAGGACTTGTATTTGTGCAGTGACATACAGTAGCTAAGTATTTCACTACATACCCACAGTTGAAGGTCAACTTGGTGTTTATCTCTTTTTGAAAATCCGTTTTTTCCTGACAATTTTCAAAAACTAAATCCTCACTCAACATGTCTCTGACTGGGTCTCAGACAGGGGACTTTGACCTAGTCCAGTTGGATACATACACGGTCAAACAACTAAGAGGATTCTGCAGGGCATTAAGGGTACCCACCCAAGGGGCCTCCAGAAAGGAGGACTTTCAAGTGGCGCTGAGGGCCTGGGCAGAAGCCCATTTAGAGGATGATGAGGAAGAGGAGCCAGAAAATGGCCCCACAGAAGGATTTCCACTATCTATGGATGGTGGTACCACTGCAATTGTGCACCCTTCCAGACCAGGGAGCAGTGTCTCCATGCAAAGCCTGACCGCAGAGGAAAGGAGAGAAGAAAGGGAGTTCCAATTGCAAATGGCAAAACTGAAAATTGAGGCACAACAGGAGGAGAAGAGGGCAGAAAGAGAAGCCAAACAAGCTGAGGCTGAAAGAGCAGCCAAACAGATTGAAGCTGAAAGAACAGCCAAACAAGTGGAAGCTGAAAGAGCGTTGGCTGAAAAGAAACTATTGTTGGCTCATGAACTGAGTCTCAAGGAGCTGGAGATCAAGGCAAGACAGTCTGAATCCAGCAATAATGGTGGCAGCATACAGACAGGACCTGCTGGAGAAAAGAAGGTTCGTATACCCAAAAATGTGGTGCCCAGTTTTGTGGTGGGAGATGACATAGATAAATGGTTAGCTGCTTATGAAGTTGCACTAAGGGCTCATGAGGTTCCTGAAGGGCAATGGGGGGTAGCTATGTGGGGTTATGTGCCGCCATTGGGGAGGGACACACTTCTCACATTGGATCCACCGGATCAAAACACATACCCACTCCAGAAAGCCACTTTACTTGCTAAGTTTGGGCTGACCCCTGAGGGATACCGTCAGAGGTTCAGGGACAGCACCAAACAAACCACACAAACATGGGTAGATTTCTTTGATTTCTCTAGTAAGGCACTGAATGGATGGGTGCGGGGCAACAAAGTAGCAGATTATAAAGGTTTATATGACTTGATCCTGAGAGAGCATATGCTTAATGTTACTTATACCGATTTGCGCCAGCACCTAGTGGATAGTAAGCTGACTGATCCCAGGAAGCTTGCTGAGGAGGCGGACCTCTGGGTTAGCACCAGAGTGTCCAAAAAGGTACCTGGGGGGGACTCCCACAAAGGTGGTCAGGGTTCCCAACAGAAGAAAGAGGGGGGAGATAAACTTACAGATAAGGAACTCTCTAAAGGCCCCCAAAAGAATTCCCAGGGAGGGGGTGGCAACCCTTCCTTTTCCAAATTTGGGAAGAAACCAGGGACATTTGACAGGTCAGGAAAATCTAGCCCCAAATGCATGGAGTGTTACCAATATGGTCACTACAAAGGCGATCCACAGTGCCCCAAGAGGGCACCGTCCACTACCGGACAGGCGCCTGGGTTGACTAGTGTAGCACTCGGGGGGGAGATGGACCCCACTAGCTTTGGGGAGCAGGTAGAGATTTCCCTAGTGTCCCTGGGAGAAGGAGAAATGATGTCCAAGGTCCACATGCCTAAAAATACTTCCAAGTACCGGCAGTGGGTCCTCATTGATGGGCAGAAGGTGGAGGCTCTGCGTGACACAGGAGCCAGTATGACTACTATCAAGAGTCAGCTGGTGTCCACAGAGCAGATAATCCCGAATACATTCCACCAGGTCATAGTCGCTGACAACCGCGAGAGTCACCTACCGGTGGCTCGGGTTCCCTTTGAGTGGGGGGGGGTCTCTGGTACTCTGAAAGTAGCTGTGAGTCCTGCCATGCCTGTAGATTGTCTGTTAGGCAATGATCTAGAGCATACTGCTTGGAAAGAAGTAGAGCTCAGATCTCACCTGGAGATGTTAGGGTTACCTGAGTGGGTCTGCATGACCACCCGGTCCATGGCTGACCGAGAGGGAAGTCAAGGGCATCTGGAGCCTGGAACGATGGCCCCAGGAGCTGCCAAGAGGAGGGACGAGGGGCGTGGGAAACCGGCCCCAGAAGTTCCCACAGTGGCTGACGGGGCTCCTGAGGAGGAGACTCCCGAGCCAACTGGGGAAGACATTGCCACCCTAGGTGACTTACCGGAGCTTGCTGGCTGGCAAGTTGAGGGTGGACCCACCAGGGAGGAATTCTGCCAGGCGCAGAAAGAGTGTCCCACTCTAGAAGGGTTGAGGAAACAAGCCTTAAACCAGGCAGCAGGTGACGCCTCTGGCAATCACCACCTATATTGGGAGAATGATCTCCTCTACAGTGAGCCTAGGGTTCCGGTCTTTGGGGCAGCACGTGTGCTGGTGGTCCCCCAATGTTACCGAGCCTTCCTACTGGGTCTGGCTCACGACATTCCCCTGGCAGGACATTTGGGACAAGACAAGACCTTCAACAGGCTTGTCAACCACTTTCACTGGCCCAAAATGAGGACACACTCAGACAAGTTCTGCAGGGCTTGTCCTACCTGCCAGGCTAGTGGTAAAGCAGGAAAGAGGGTTAAAACCCCCCTGATTCCACTTCCTGTCGTTGGCACCCCCTTTGAAAGGGTGGGCGTCGACATTGTTGGCCCCTTGGACCCCAAAACTGCCTTAGGCAACAGGTTTATCCTGGTTTTGGTGGACCATGCCACCCGGTACCCAGAGGCAATCCCTCTGAGGACCGTAACTGCATCGGTGGTAGCCAGAACCCTGATGGGGATATTTACCCGTGTGGGATTCCCCAAGGAAATAGTGTCTGACAGAGGCACTAACTTCATGTCCGCGTACATGAAGCATCTGTGGGATGCGTGTGGTGTAACCTACAAGTTCACCACACCCTATCACCCCCAGTCTAATGGGCTTGTGGAGAGATTCAACAAGACCCTGAAAGGCATGATTGGTGGCCTCCCTGAGGCCATGAGGCGTAAATGGGACGTCCTCTTACCATGCCTTCTCTTTGCTTACAGAGAGGTCCCCCAGAGGGGGGTAGGGTTCAGTCCCTTTGAGCTTCTCTATGGGTACCCCGTCAGGGGACCCTTAAGCATTGTCAAGGAGGGATTGGAGAACTCTCCAAAGACACCCCCTCAGGACGTGGTCAGCTACATGTTGGCCCTCCGCAATCAGATGACCCGCTTCTGGAAAGAGGCCCAAAGTAACCTGGAGGCCAGTCAAGAGGTGATGAAACAATGGTATGACCAGAAGGCCACTCTGGTAGAGTTTCAACCTGGAGACAAAGTGTGGGTAATGGAGCCAGTAGAGCCCAGAGCTCTCCAGGACCGCTGGTCTGGCCCATTTGAAGTAAAGGAGCGGAAAGGGGAGGCCACTTACCTAGTGGACCTCCAAACCCCTAGGAACCCCCTAAGGGTGCTCCACGTGAACCGACTAAAAGCTCATTTTGAGAGGTCGGAGATCAACATGCTTCTGGTCACAGATGAAGGAATGGAAGAGGAGAGTGAACCTCTCCCTGACCTCCTCTCTGCCCAAGAAGGTGATGGGTCCGTAAGCGGGGTCATTCTGTCTGACTCCCTGACTCTAAACCAGAAAGGAGACTGCTATGAGCTGTTAGAGCAGTTCTCCCCCCTCTTCTCCCTTACTCCGGGACTGACCCACCTCTGTGTTCATGATATTGACACCGGTGACAGTCTCCCTGTGAAAAACAAAATTTACAGGTTGTCAGATAAGGTGAAGGCCAGCATCAAGGAGGAGGTCTCCAAGATGTTGACGCTAGGGGTTATTGAGAAGTCCAGTAGTCCCTGGGCCAGCCCAGTGGTGTTGGTCCCCAAGGCTACTGCCCCAGGCGCGAAGCCAGAACTCCGGTTCTGCGTGGACTACCGGGGTCTCAACTCAGTCACACGGACTGATGCTCACCCCATCCCCCGAGCTGATGAGCTCGTGGCAGGCTAGGCGCTGCCCAGTTCCTGAGTACGTTTGATCTTACTTTAGGGTACTGGCAGATCGCCCTGACTGAGGGGGCTAAGGAAAGGTCCGCCTTTTCCACCCCTGACGGCCATTACCAGTTCCGGGTGATGCCGTTTGGATTGAAAAATGCCCCCGCTACCTTCCAACGGTTGGTTAACGGGGTCCTGGCTGGCAAGGATGCCTTCTGTGCAGCCTACCTGGATGACATAGCTGTCTACAGTTCCAGCTGGGAGGAACACCTGCTCCACCTCAAGGAGGTGCTTCAGGCCCTGCAACAGGCAGGCCTGACCATCAAGGCTAGTAAGTGCCAGATTGGGCAGGGTTCCGTGGTGTACTTGGGACACCTAGTAGGTGGTGGCAAGGTGCAGCCACTCCAGGCCAAGATCGAAACTATCAAGGCCTGGCAACCACCTCGAACCCAGACTGAGGTGAGGGCCTTTTTAGGCCTCACCGGCTACTACCGCAGGTTTGTCAAGGGCTATGGTACCATTGTGTCCCCCTTGACACAACTCACGTCCAAGAAGAAACCTAGGTTGGTGAATTGGACAGAGGCTTGTCAGAAAGCCTTTGACGCCCTAAAGGAAGCCATGTGCACGGCCCCCGTGCTCAAGGCCCCTGACTACTCCCAGGAATTTATCGTGCAGACAGACGCTTCAGAGCATGGCATAGGGGCAGTCCTAGCACAGCTAAATGAGGAGGGCCAAGATCAACCGGTAGTCTTTATTAGCAGAAGGCTATTACCACGGGAACAGAGGTGGAGTGCTATTGAAAGAGAAGCTTTTGCTGTGGTCTGGGCCCTGAAGAAGCTGAGGCCCTACCTGTTTGGGACTCACTTCCTAGTTCAGACAGACCACAGGCCCCTCAGATGGCTCATGCAGATGAGGGGTGAGAATCCAAAATTTCTGAGGTGGTCCATTTCCCTACAGGGGATGGACTTTACGGTGGAACATCGCCCAGGGGTTGACCACGCCAATGCTGATGGTCTCTCCAGGTACTTCCGCCTTAGCGATGAGAGCTCCCAGGAGGTCGGGTAGCTCTCCCCACTTTCAGCTGGGGGGGACACATGTTAGACCTGACAGCCTTAGGGTAGTCACCCCTAACTTTTTGCCTGCCTCCCTCCTCGTTTTTGGATACTGTTTTTGCTGGTTTTTAGACTCTGCACACTTTACCACTGCTAACCAGTGATAAAGTGTATATGCTCTCTCTCTGTAAACATGGTAACTTTGGATCATACCTGATTGAACTATTTAATCTACTTATAAGTCCCCAGTCATGTGCACTCCAGGTGCCTAGGGCATATAGATTAAATGCTACTAGTGGACCCGCAGCACGGATTGTGCCACCCACTTAAGTAGCCCCTTTTCCTTGTCCCAGGCCCACCATTGCTAGGCCTGTGTGTGCAGTTTCACTGCCACCTCGACTTGGCATTTAAAAGTACTTGCCAAGCCTAGAACTCCCCTTTTTCTGCATATAAGTCACCCTTAATGTGTGCCCTAGGTATCCCCTAGAGCAGGGTGCTGTGTAGGTAAAAGGCAGGACATGTACCTGTGTAAGTTATATGTCCTGGTAGTGTAAAACTCCTAAATTCGTTTTTGCACTACTGGGAGACCTGCTCCCTTCATAGGCTAACATTGGGGCTGCCCTCAGACACTGTTGAAGTGGCAGCTGCTGATCTGAAAGGAGCAGGGAGGTCGTATTTAGTATGGCCAGAATGGTAATACAAAATCCTACTGACTGGTGAAGTCGGATTTAATATTACTATTCTAGAAATGCCACTTTTAGAAAGTGAGCCTTTCTTTGCACTTAAATCCTTCTGTGCCTTACAATCCACGTCTGGCTAGGTTTAGTTGACAGCTCCTTGTGCATTCACTCAGACACACCCCAAACACAGGGTACTCAGCCTCACTTGCATACATCTGCATTTTGAATGGGTCTTACTGGGCTGGGAGGGTGGAGGGCCTGCCCTCACACAAAGGACTGCCACACCCCCTACTGGGACCCTGGCAGACAGGATTGAACTGAAAGGGGACCTGGTGCACTTCTTAGCCACTCTTTGAAGTCTCCCCCACTTCAAAGGCACATTTGGGTATAAAACAGGGCCTCTGCCCTACCTCATCAGACACTTGCTGGAGAAGAAACCTGAACCAGAAACTACATCCTGCCAAGAAGAACTGCCTGGCTGCTCAAAGGACTCACCTGTCTGCTTTCTACAAAGGACTGCTGTCTTGCTGTTGCCCTGCTGCCTTGCTGAACTCTTGTCTGGCTGTGAAAGTGCTCTCCAAGGGCTTGGATAGAGCTTGCCTCCTGTTCCTTGAAGTCTCAGGACCAAAAAGACTTCTTCCTTTCACTTGGACGCTCCGTGCGCCGAAACTTTCGACGCACAGCTTGTTTCGCGGCGAGAAAAACGCCGCACACCGACGCTGATCGACGCGACGCCCTCGGGGCGATCGAGACTTCGACGCACAACCTCGCAAGGACACAGCCGCTCGACTTTCCAGGAGAAATCGACGCGACACCCACCGTGAGTTCGAAACTTTGACGCACGGCCTCGCAAGGACAACGCCGCCCGACTTCCAAGGAGAAATCGACGCGACGCCTGCCGTGAGACCAAACTTTCGACGCACGGCCTCGCAAGGACAACGCCGCCCGACTTCCAAGGTGAAATCGACGCGACGCTTACCGTGAGATCGAAACTTCGACGCGCAGCCCCGCAGAACGACGCGCAGCCGGAAAACAAGCAGGAGAATCCACGCACAGACCCGGGACATCTGGTAATCCCCGCGATCCACAAAAAGAGACTGTCTGCGCGCCGGAAAACGACGCCCGACTTCCCCGCGTGGAAAAGACCGACGCAAGTCTGTGTGTGCTGAGGAGAAATCGACGCACACACCCCTTTTTCCACGCATCTCTTCTCCTGTGGCCCTCTAAGGAGATTTTCCACCAGAAACCAGGTACTTTGTGCTTGAAAGACACTGTATTGCATTCTAAAGACTTAAGACACTCTATATCACTTCCCTGTGATATTTCTACAATTTTCCATTGCAACTTTATTCTTTTTGACCTACAATTATCCTGATAAATATTATATATTTTTCTAAACACTGTGTGGTGTATTTTTGTGGTGCTATATGGTGGTATTGTATGATTTATTGCACAAATACTTTACACATTGCCTTCTAAGTTAAGCCTGACTGCTCGTGCCAAGCTACCAGAGGGTGGGCACAGGATAATCTTGGATAGTGTGTGACTTACCCTGACTAGAGTGAGGGCTTTTGCTTGGACAGGAAGTAACCTGACTGCCAACCAAAAACCCCATTTCTAACAGGGGGCAGAAATGGCCAGCAGGTGTGTGTCCCCTTTGGGAGGGTGACCATTGCCCAAGGGGCCGCCCCGCACACAGAAAAACAAAACAAAAAAAATCCCTGGCGCCCTAGTGGATTTTGTCCCCCTTGGTGGCAGATGGGCCTAAAAATAATAGGCCGATCTTCCCACACAGGGGACAGTAATGGCCGACAGTGAAGTGCCCCCAATGGGGGGCAACCCTTGCCCAAAGGACAGCCCCCACTAAAGAAAACATTAAAAAAAATAATCACTAGTGTCTTCGTGGCTTGTGCCCCTCATTGGGGGCAGATGGGCCTAAGAAGAATAGACCTATCTGCCCCAATGGGGGCAGAAATGGCCAACAGTTGTGTGCCCATTTTGGGGAGAAACCCTTGCCCAAGGGGGCGACCCCCCCCACAAAATAACACAAAAACACAAACTGAAAAAATCCCTGGTGTCTTTGTGGCTTCTACCTACCTTGGGGGTAGATGGGCCTACTAATAATAGGCCTCTCTGCCCCCAAGGGGAGTAGAAATGGCCAACAGTTGTGTGCCCCCGTGCGGGTGACCCTTACCCAAGGGGTCATCCCTGCACACATAAAAAACGAAACTAAAAAAAATCTCTGGTGTCTTTGTGGCTTCTGCCTCCATCCTTAATAAAATAGGCTGATCTGCCCAATGGCCATCAGAAATGTACCCCCTTTGGGGGGTAACCCTTGCCTAAAGGGCCACCCCCCACACAAAACACATACACACACAAGATCCCTTGTGCCAAAGTGGTTTCTGACCCCCTTGGGGGCAAATGTGCCTAAAAAAACAATAGGCCCATCTGCCCTCAAGGGGGCAGAGCTGGCCAACGGTGTTGTGCCACTTTTGGGGGGTGACCCTTGCCCAAGTGGCCACCCGCACACAAAAAAACAAATGTAAACAATCCCTGGCATCATCGTGGCTTCTGCCCCTCTAAAATGAATAGGCCATTCTGCCCTCAAGGGGCAGAAATGGCATACAACACTATGGCCCCCTAAGGGGAGAGACCCTTGCCCAAGGGGCCACTCCCCCCCAAATGAAATTTACAAAAATGTACTCCCTGGTGTCTAGTGGGCATTCCTGCTGCCTGATTGCTGTGGCAGCAAGAATGCTGTGAGAGACATCGAGGAAAAGGAAAAGCCTTTCCTTTCTCCTGATGCCCCTTGTATAGAAAATTCCCCCCTGTCGCTGGAGAATCTCACCTGTTTCTCCCTCATTGCGCTGGAAGCTTCAAGCTCGATGGCAGCCTCTAATGATGTCAGCGCACGATCATGCACTGATGTCATTAGATAGGGTGTGGGGTGTCAGGCGTCAAACCTTTTTAAGGAAATTTACAAGGGAGATGCGAATAGGCTGATGGAACTTTTGACTGTGCTTCGCGTTTTTCCCACCATATATCCCGTACCAACACAGATCAATGACATCAACAATCAATGACATCAATAATCAATAGGAGTCAGTAATTCCCACACACCATGACCACATCTTTATGTGAAAGATAGAATGTTTATTTACCATATATTAACAGTGCTAATGTCACGTAAATTAGTCTCAAAATCAAATGATAAACATACAGAAACAATACTGGCTGACCAAGGTGGCAAAAGAACCGCAATCAAATCAAAGATTAAACAACCTCACATTCTAAAGTTACAGTACAAATTAATAGGAAGAATAACTGTGCAAACAAAATAACATACATTTAGATTCAGCAAAGAAAAGACATCAACTGTTGTTACATGTAACGAACTTCATCAGTGAGAACCCTAACTAACATCAGATTAGAATAGCATGTTTGGGATTCATGCAAAAGAATTTAGTCACACAAATTTGATAAAATATCCAACTATGGCTCTATCAAAATAGCGGTTGGTACCTAGAAATAAAAGCAAATAGACATAACAATCAGTAAAATTGTCAGTACACCTGTCCTCAATATGGTTCAGCAAGCTGTGACAGTCTTCGTCAATAGGACATCAGTTCGGTCAGCAAGACATCAGGATTCAGCATCAAAGTTCAGAAAAAGTAATGTCTCTTTAAGCAGTAAAGTTAAACACGTCTCTTCTCGGGACGGTCTCAAAAATAATGGCCTATCTTTTCTCGGTGCAGTCTGGCTAAGTTAGATTTCCTAAAAGTACTTCTCACATCCTAATTGGTCAGAGAATCGCATGTTCACACTTAGTCCAATGAAACCAAAACCTCAAAACAACAATTTTTCTACTACATGCTTCAAAAGTTGATGATTGGATCCTCTTGTCCCGCTCTAATCATCCAGCTCTTCAGGTATCAATATTGTTTCAGCTTATACTACAGTCAGGGCATCCATTGTCTTCTCCTGGGAAGGTCAGCCTTACACATACTACATTAAACATTGTTTCACTAGCAAGTATAACATCTTCTAGCAAGAAGTTTTTCATGAGAACTAACTTCAACTATGAGCACATGGTCAGTACAGTGGAAAATCACAGTTTAATTCTCTAAGCATTCATTTTATAAAATGCCTAATAAATGCAGTTTGACATGAGGCCTTACAACTAAGCTAAGACCTCGCTAAGTTAAGGCCTACAATTAATAAAGCTAATACATAATACATAATACATAATAAATAATACACAACCCTTAATATGACATATTACTACATTAATCAAATATAAGCTCAACATTTCATATTAATAAGCCATTAATAAGTACACTTTGTGAATATTGGAGGCCATTCTGGTGGGCACACCTCCAAATGCGTGCCCAATTTTCTCTAAGTTAATACATTTTCTATGAAAATTCAACGCTCAAAATACATGAATATTCATTATTAAAATCAGCGTTAACAATCCCTCCTCTGATGACTAAATATATCATCACACTAAATCTTCCCACACAAATGTTTTCATCAGCTAAAATTCTGTCATCCCTTTTCTTTCAAATCTTTTTTCCCGTTTCAATTTTTCCCTAAACCAAATTTCCATTTTCATTTTTTCCCTCCTCTGATCACTCTCAATTTTCTTAATTTTAATCATTTAGCACAATTTACATATTTCCCATGCTTCAATTATGCAAATCACAATAATCAGTACCCCTTGTATTATTTTCAATATTAGCCCTTTCCCAATGTTGCTGAGCCAACTTTCTCCCAAACACCTGGTTCTTTCAACTCTTTCAAATCAGAAGCTGTCATTAGTCAGATTAGTATGTAAACTTCTAATCTCTACACTGTTATCAGGAATATATGAGCAGCAATGCTTCAAATTAAACATTTTGCAAACTCTGCCACCCTTTGCTAAAAGCATGTCTAACGCAAGGTGGTTCTGAAGAGTCATAGCTCGTTCTGCAGCTAGTTCTGTGTCTTTCAGGATCATGGCTTCTGAAACATTTGTCAGCATGTTATTCACAATAGTAGACAACTTTTGAATCTTTATCGAATTCAGAACAACTCCTACTGAAGAAATCATTGCTCCAAATATATCTTCCACTGTACCAGAAGGAGACTCTCTCCTTTCTCTAATGTGATATAACTCAGTCAATATCGGAAATCTCTTTAAGTCATCCAGTTGGAAAATCTTTGGGAAAACTATCCCCAAATCAAATGTGCCATACCATCCTCTTGGAAGGCGGTAATAAGCATTAGGTCCACAGATGTAATACATGCCAGGAATCACTGGACTCTGTCTTTTCAACATACAATTCCATTTACTCTGAAACAAAAACACATGTCTACATTTACTCGTTCTCACAAACAAAATGTCAGTGCTAGATTTGGGCCTATCCGCACAAAGCTTACCTACATATTGCACATCTAAAGCTAATTTTACTTGTGTTTTTATAGCACTCAAAGCATAATTATTCTTATAAGTACTTTTCTCTAAGCCCGTTTCTAATTTCTCCTTCAATGCCTTTCTTCTGTCATCTGTGTGATCTAAGAAGCTCTTTTCTAAAGGTGTAAGCAAGCATGTCAAGTTATTCCTGTGCACGTAAGCTGTGCCAAAAGTTACTGCAGGCTCGAAGAAACCTCTCACTAATAGTATGTCATTATCCTTAGCTACTCCACTCAGATATCTAATTATGGGAACAAACAAAAACACCACATTGTGGTTGGAATAGAAATAATAAATGTAATCCTGGTAATAGAATCTCGTTAGTAACAGACTACAACCTATCCCATAAGTAAGAGGCAAACTATAATAGGTGACTCCTACTTTGACTGATGAAGGAATCTGTGTACACACATAGCATATAACGTATAACATACTCACTCAATAAGCGATAGAACACATTATGTTCCCCTTGAGTGTTGTTTACGTGACGATACTTCTCATCTAACCTAAACGTCTCTCTCGCTGTTAATGCAGTAGACGTCTCTGAAACTGAAGTATGGTTGGCTTTACTCTTGTCAAGAACAGTCATACCCAAAATCAGTATCACACATAAAATCACACACACAAATGCCAAACCAATACTCATGTATTTACAGCACCTTCTCTTCCTACCCTGCTGGTTAATGTTATTCATGATCTGTAAAGAATCAGAAAGTAGAAGAGAAAATGTGCAACTATGAAGCAAAGTCACAAACAAAAATCTTCTTTCAGCAGTTATTTACATCTGTCAGTCTCTCTTCCAGGATCCTTTGACAAAATTAGGATTAGCAGCTTGTAAAATCAGGTTTAGCTTGTCAAAGTCAGGTTATCAAAGTCTTTTTCAGTTAGTTTCAACAGTCTCTTTCTTCCTGTACCTTTTCTCAAATTTGTTTCAACTTTTCAGTTTCAGTGCCAAAATATTGACCTGGAATGTCAAAAAAGACAAAAACACTCTTTGCCATTCACTTGTTGCCCATTCAGGACCTGTGTACCTTCGACTGGCTATTCTCTTTCTTTTCAACTTTCAGTCTCCATTCAATTCTCCTTCATTCAGGTCTTCTCTCCCATTCGTATTTATTTCTTCCTCTATTGTAGTCACAACAACTTTTTCTTTTCTCTTTGCTTCTGACTCCAGCCACTTATCTCCTTCCAGTAGACCCTTGGTCAATGCTCTTTTCAGTGTTGAACTCAAAACTTTTTCTTTTTCTGCAGGATTTTTTTCTTGATGGACTTGCAACTGGTTCAGGAGGAGTCAGATCACACTGGCTTTGATCCACCTAAACTCTTTCCCCCTCGGGGTCTAGCGTTTCCTGTATTTATCTCTCAAAATCATCTAATTCTGGGAAAGCCCTCCTCTGATTGGGCTCTCCTGCTGCCTCAATTGAGATTGGCTCACTGTCACCCCCCTGGAGGTCTTCCCCTTTGACTCTCACAGGAGTGACTGAACTGTCCTCAATGGGCTCACACCCAGTCTCAGTTCCTTTTCCCCCTCCTTCCAGCTCTGATACTTGTCTGGTCATTGCTGGTACTCTCAACAACTCCACTTCATCGTCCAAAGACATGCAACTTTTCTGGTGTGGTTTGAGTGTATCCAGTTCCAAACTCCAGCACACTTCACAGCTGTGATAGTGGTCAGAACTACCTGGAATGGGCCTTTCCACTGAGGCTCCTAACACGTCTTCCACACGTGTTTCCAGACCACCACCCAGTCACCCGCCCTCAGGGTGTGTCCTTGATCTTGAATCGGTGGCCGTGTGTGGGCTTCCAACTGCTGAGAGAAAGAGCGAACCACATCAGCCAGACCTTTGCAGTAGTCCAACATCATATCATCTGTAATGTTCACAAGCGCATTTGCAGTAACTGCTGGCAACATCATTGCTCTGCCCATGAGGACTTCGTGTGGTGACAATCCTGTCTTCCTGTTGGGTGTGTTTCTCATTGTCCTCAGAACTAACGGCAGTGCATCAGGCCATTTCAGATTTGTGGAGGCACACATTTTCACCATTCTTGATTTCAAAGTACCATTCATCTGTTCCACTAGTACTGATGCTTCAGGGCAGTAATTGCAATGAAACTTCTGCTCAATGTTTAATGCTGCACATAGTAAATTCATTACTTCAATGTTGAAGTGACTTCTGATTCAAAAGAGATCAGACACCCAAAATGTGGAATCAGTTCTCTAAGCAATAGTTTTGTTACTGTGAGGCTGTCATTTCTTCGTGTAGGGTTATGCTTCAATTCAATGACTAAAGATGCAGACAATCACCGACACATATCTCAAACCTCCACACACAGATATCTCAATAACATCCATTTGCATTCTGCTGAATGGACCTCCTTCTCTTCCACTGTCCCTTTTCCCATGTTCATTTGTTGACCAATGATGTAACAATGGCAAACTGCTTCAGCAACTTGTCTAAACCTTGGGTTGAACCAATTCTGTTTGAAGGTGCAAATGATTACATCCCTCCCAACATGTGCATGACCATGATAGTACCTAGCCATTTGAGACAACAGACTGTTGGACAAAACCAATTGACCCTCTTCTAAAACCCACAATTCATCCTGTTGCTGAACACATTTCATTTTGCTCCATGATCGTTTTTCCTCCCTGTCAACATTATTCTGCAGTGTTCTCAATTCTTCCAAGGTATCTGTTACATGCAATGAAAAACTTGAACATGCTTCATCTTCTTCAGGTAACAATTCCCACTTATCTTTTAATGATACTGTATATAGTTCAATGCGCAAAACATTGCAACTTGATCAGCAGATCCATTCCCCATTGACACAAAATCTTGCGATTTCATATGCGCACTGCATTTCACCACAGCAGTCTTTTCAGCCAAGTAGATAGATTGCAACGATTGTTTAATTCTCTCACCATTTCTCACTAGTGAACCAGAAGAGGCCATGAAACCTCTCTGTGACCACAATTGGCCAAAGTCTTAGACTATTCCAATTCCATACTGGCTATCCGTAAAGATGGTAACTTTAAGCTGGGCAGAAACGTGGCACACTATAGTAAGGGCTACCAGTTCCGCTGCTTCTGAAAAAATATTCCTCGAAGCCAGGACGCTTGCAGTATATCAGTAATTGTGCACACATCATATCCTGCTCTCAGTACTCCTGTATTGTCTCTTAGACAGGAACCATCAACAAAGATAATTTTCTTCCAATCAGGTATTTCTAATTTCAGGAGTCGGTTTTGTACACAGATCAGTGACTTCAAGACAATCATGCTCATTATATTACAACTTTTCAATTTCAACATTTTCATTCAGAAGCAAGGTTGCTGGGTTCAGCACTGTACATCTTTTCAATGACACATTTGGTGACCCTAGAATACTCGTCTCATAACACGTCAATCTAGCACCCTTCAGGGATTGGGTCTTGGTCCGTGTAAGGAAAACTTCAAATGAGTGAGGGTCCATTATTGTTAGAGGATGTCCCATCACAACGCCTTCACACTGTGCGAGGCTCTGTCCAACTGCGGCAACTGTACTCAAACAGCCTGGCAAAGCTGAAAAATTCAGTACTGGGTGGTTTATACCTCCATGGACCTACGGCAACACAGACAAAAGAACATGCATCACGCTCATGACAAAACAATGTGAACGACTTTGATTAGTCAGGCATACCCAAAGCCGGAGCTTTGCACAGACTCTCTCTCAATTCAGAAAACACTTTCATGCAAGCCTGGTCTAACACTAGGGGATCAGTGATGTCTTTATGGGTCAGCTTCTGTAATGGCTCGGAAATGACTGAAAAATTGGGAATCCACTGGTGACAATGGCCTATCATCCCCAGAAACATCCTGATATCTCTCTGTGGGGTGGGGGAACTAATCTGCAATATGGCTGTGACCCTTTCTCTGGATATTTTCCTTATTCCTTTCTCAATCCGGTGACAAAAGTACTTCACCTCTTTCTGACAGTATTGTAATTTAAGTGGAGGCACTTTATGACCATTCTTTCCCAAATGGTTCAGTAAGGCAATCGTGTTATACTTGCACTCGTCCCTCGTTTTGGATGCAATCAACAAGTCAACAATGTACTGTACCAAGTTTGATTGGAAAGGCAATTCCAACAACTCCAAAGTCTTTTTCAGGATCTGATTGAATTTGGAAGGTGACTCTGAAAACACTTAATGAATTCAACACCAACAGTAAATTCGGTATAAAAATTTGAAACAAAAGAGGAATTGGCTGACCCGTGAAGAGGCAAAGAAAAGAAGGTCTGTGAAAAATCCATGGCGGTGAACCACTCAGCATCACATGGAATCTAAAATAGAATCACAGCTGGATTTGGCACCACTGGCAACATTTGATCAAAATGTCATTTATTTTTCTCAAATCCTGGAAAAATTTGAACTTTCCTACAGGGCTATTTCAATCCCATTATGGGTGAATTACATGGACTGCTCAACATTTTTTTCAAGACCCCTTGTTTCACAAATTCTGCAATTATGTGAGCAAGCTTCATAAGGATATCATGTGGCATATGGTTCTGGGGAATCTGAGGAAAAATTGTGTTTGACTTTACAGGAGCCTTAACTGGCTCAACTCCCTTTATCAGACCTATTTCTTTCCCTGTCAGATCTCACACTTCCTCTTTAACCGTTCCCTGTAAATCAGGAGGAAGCTCCTTCACAGTGAATACTGGGAAGAAATTAATCAGGGGGTACTCCTCATTTATTGTCTCATGCTCTGTCTCTGGAGCTGGGTCATACCCATCATCAAAATTCGTCTGTATCTCGATTTTGTCATTTGAGCAAGTAATCGAGCACCTGGTTTTACACAGCAAGTCCCTTCCTAGTAGGAATACTGGACTTGAATCACAGACTACAAATTTGTGCAATCCTTTAAAGTTGACAGTTTTAACCTGAACTGGTTCTGTAATTGGGTTGGTCAAATACTGATTCGCTACTCCTACAATCTGGACCATATTTCCTGATTTCCTGAAGGAGGTAAGTCTGGTACTTCTGCAGTTCCCACTTTAGAGTGTGTAGCTCCTGTGTCAACCAAGAATGAAACCTCGCGACCCATTACCTTTCCCTTCACATATGGGCCTTTCTGATCTACATCTAGAAGAAGCTGCAAGCACACATTCCTCTTCATCCGAACTGTTGCTCACCCAATCATCATTTATTCCATTCTCACTGTGAAACTGGAATTGGTGTGCTGTGTTTCACTCTGGTTAAATGTCTGGCCTGTGACTTGTTGAGGAAGCATCAACTGCTGCTGTTCCATTGGGGACTGAGGCATTTGAATTTGCTGTCTAGGTACCATTGGAACCTGCTGTTGCATTGGCTGTAACTGTGTCATTTGTACACGTGGCATTTGCACCTGCTGCATGGGTTCAAAATTCTGCATCTGATTCACAGTATTATGAAAAGTTGGATTATGACCTCTCATTCTCGGTCCTCTCATGTTTTGAAACGAGTTGATGTCACTTGTTTGTTGAACAACACCTTCCTGTACCATCATCGGACACTCCCACTTCCAAAGTCCCCTAGGAGCACTCTGTGGGGTATTCTGCTTGTCTAACCATTCAGTCAATTGCTGGGCAGTCAAACCCTGCAGTGAAATATAGTTGGCCTGGGCATGTGGCACTTGTTGCAGCACTGTATTCGGGGACTGCTGTGTCAGTGATTTCAGGATCTGACTAACATTCGACCCTATGACAGTATCCGGAGGAACTTCGAATGGACTAAGGTCTAGCAATGATCTTGATCTGTCACAGGCCTGTCCCATAGGAGAGACCACTCTGATAGTCTCATTAATTCGTCCCCTCATTGAACTCTGACTCAGGACTCCCTGTCTTTTTGCACTGGGCTTCTCTTGTGCGAACAAAGGTACAACTGGACCAATAGTAACAGGTACAGAAACAGCATTTAGGCTTGATCTTATACTCACATTTTGTGCGTGCATAGTTCCCATACTCTGGCTCATCAATACAGACTTCTCTGTCTGGGTCCCTGTTGTTGGAGTTTACTTTGGCTTTACTTGTGACTGCACTTGTGGCAGTAAAAGTGGAGTTTGCTCTGTCTGAGCAAACACTGATTTCGGGAAAGCCTGTCCTCTAGGCATCATTAGGTTTGTGGCAGTTTCTATTATAGGTACATCAGGGTAAATTCTCTGGACATTTGGCTGTGGCACCTGATTCTGTGCTACAGGAGTAATAGGTGCATTGAAACTTCTCTGCATTGGGCTCAGTGTCATACTCAAATTAACCTGCACGGGACTCGTAGTCAAGTTAACCTGGGTCCGAGCTGGAGCATTCTCTTGTGCTGTATATGGTGGAGAACGGTTTCTCAACAACTGTAAAACAAACTCATCATCATCTGACTCTTCCCCAAATGTCAATGATCCTCTAGACTCCTTTGGTCTCCGATCACTACTCTTGGAAGGGCTCCTGTTTGTTTTTCTGGTAGCTGTCCTTCCTTCTCTCTCTCTGTCTTGTGCAATTGCTGGAAACATTTTAATCCACTGTAAAGTCTCAGCTCTCCACAATTTCTGAGCACTGTCCCATCTAGCCCCACTAGTGTCTTTTCTGCCTTTTTCATCCTCCTCTCAAATTTCTGTTGTTGCTATCTGACTACCAACTCCCAGATTGCTAATGCCTTGAACTGTGTTGGTCTCAGAGGGGCTTTCAGATCATAGAGCACCCTCATCAGATTCTCTAAACTCAAATTAAAAGTTCCATGGACAGGAAACGCTAAGCTCCATCTTTCTCTGTCACTATGCACCATTGCTTCAACCAAAGACATGGCACCACACCCTGTTCTTCGATTACAATGTAAGCTGGTGTACCTTCTGATGGTGCAATATCTCCTATACTTGATGTACTGTACGTATCTCCCCTTAAAGCACTCTTTAAAGCTTTGAAAAATTTCATTTTGCAACCTTTATGTTATTCAAAGTCAAGTCAGGAAGTGACTTTTAATCCCAGAATTCTCTTCACCCACCTTCTCAACCAATTGCACCTCACGGACGGCTGCTAATCCGTTTTTCAAACTTCTCACTAACCAACCTATCCCAGCGTGGCTCCAATTACATCACACTCACACGTACTCCAGCTGAAAAAGTCTGGCGGCTTGTCCTCCCAAACTCAGATTCACACTAAGCTAATGTAAAATTATTGCGAGCACTAAACAAAAATCAAAACCCAATTTGTAGGGTAGGGTAACACAATTGCTTCAGAAACTTTACTGATTTTTTTCACTGACGGCTTTCGCTCTAGCAGCTACTCCTTCTTTCTCAGTTTCCCTGAGCAACATTCAACCTGCAAATTTCACTCTCAACTGATCAGTGGGTCTGTCCTGGTGCACATAGGACTCGCCAGATCTCAGAAGAAAATTCTTTCACTCACTTTCACACACATGCTGACTTATCGAACATGCCTGATCGCCCTATTAAACCGAGACAAATTACATACACTTTTCAATATACTCCAGAGTCTTAGACCACGCAGGGTCCGTATACCAACAACCACGTGGACAATTTTTGAACACAAACGACCACACACATATGAAGTTCAACAACTTCCCTACTCTCCCACTTCGGGGTACGCACATTCCTTCTACAACTTAATCTGGAGTACGCAAACTCCCTAAACCCTCGTAGACATCACAATTCACCTGAGATTTGCATAAGCTGTGCAAGCGCCAAAACCTATTTCATTCACACCGTCACTAGAATGCTGAGAACATCTTCAAAGAATGATTGGCAAGCTCCAAGACTCTGGGAAAGTCATTTTAGGTACTCATAGGCCCATTTTCTTTACACTTTGAATCATCGAACATGGAAGAATCCAAAATTTCACCAGTTTTGCCAAATCTGCAAATTACTCTTTGTAGGAGACTAACCCTTATCCTACTACCATCTCTGGGGACATCTGTTATTTCTCGCTTACTGTCTCTGGGACCAAACACTCTACTACCTATCTCTGGACTGTTTGATGGGCTCTTAAGGAGACAAATCTGTACCAGGCATCCATGATGGGCTCCTAAGGAGACAAACCATCAATCTCTGCTACTATCTCTGTTAGTGCATCAGGCCTTATTAAGTAAATTTACAAGGGAGACGCGAATAGGCCGATGGACCTTTCGACTACGTTTCGAGTTTTTCCCACCATATATCCCATACCAATACAGATCAATGACATCAACAATCAATGACATCAATAATCAATAGGAGTCAGTAATTTCCACACACCATGACCTTGCAAACATGAATAACCACACCTTTACTTTATGTAAAAGTTAGAATGTTTATTTCCCTATATTAACAATGCTAATGTCACATTAACTTAGTCGCAATCTAATCAAAGCTTGAACTACTACACATTCTTAAGTTACAGTACAAATTAATAGCAAGAATAACTGCACAAATGAAATAACATACGTTTAGATTCTGCAAAAAAATACATCAACCTTTTATTACATGTAATGAACTTCATCAGTGAGAACCCTAACTAACATCAGATTAGAATAGCATGTTTTGACTTCATGCAAAAGAATTTAGTCACACAAATGTGGAAAAACTTCTAACTATGACTCTATCAAAATAATGTTTGGTACCTAGAAACAAAAACAAATCGACATAACAATCAGTAACATTGTCAGCATATCTGTCCTCAATATGGTTCAGCAAGCTGTGAAAGTCTTCATCAATAGGACATCAGTTCAGTCAGCAAGACATCAGAATTCAGCGTCAAAGTTCAGAAAAAGCAGTTTCTTTAAGCAGAAAAATTAAACACGTCTCTTCTCTGGACGGTCTAGAGAAACATGGCCTCTTCTCTCAGTGCAGTCTGGCTAATTTAGATTTCCTAAAACTACTTCTCACATCCTAATTGGTCAGAGAATCACATGTTCACACTTAGTCCAATGAAACTAAATCCTCAAATCTACAATTTTTCTACTATATGGTTTATATGTTGGTGATTGGCTCCTCTTCTCCCGCTCTCATTATCCGGCTTGTCAGGTATAAATATGGTTGCAGCTTATACTCCAGGCAGTGCATCTATTGTCTCCTCCTGGTAAGGTCAGTCTTACACATGCTACAGTAAACATTGTTTCACAACAAGTATAGCATCTTCTAGCAAGCAGTTTCTCATGAGAACTAACTTCAGCAACGAACACATGGTCAATACAGTGGAAAATCACAGTTTAATTCTATAAGCATCCATTTTAGAAAACGTCTAAGAAATCCAGCTTGACATGAGACCTTGCAACTAAGCCAAGACCTTGCTAAGTAAAGGCCTACAATTAATAAAGCTAATACATAATACATAACCCTTAATATGACATTAATCAAACATAAGCTCAACATTTCATATCAATAAGCCATTAATAAGTGCACTTTGTGAACATTTACGGCCACTCTGGTGGGCGCACCTTCAAATGCAACCATCATTTTCTCTAAGTTAATAAATTTACAAATTTATTAACTTAGAGAAATTTACAAATTCAACTCTCAAAATACATGAATATTCATTATTAAAATCACCGTTAACAGGGGTGGGAGGGCGTGGTTGGAAGGGGAAGCGATTCCTCTTCCATCCCTGTCCAGTGAAGAGGCCCACGGAGGAGGGTGATGACGCAGGAAAAGAGGGTCCAACATATATTCATATATGTCATATAACCAAAATTATATAATGTAGTGTGATTTTAGTAAAGAAAATAATGTACAAGGGAAATTGTGCCCTCGGGGTAGTTCGCCATGATTATAAACGAGCTTTATTAATCATGAAGAAGTGAAAAATGTAGTAATCCGTCATAATTGCAAATGTATGCCATGATTTTTTATTTGAAACTGTTTTGCTTAGCTTAAATTTAGTAGAGGCTTTGGCCTAGTTGCCTGGTCTCAAATTCTAACTGCATGGCTTTTTCCTTGAACTAATGAAACATATATTCTTGCTTGAAGTTGTATTTTTCCAGTAGAGATCACTAATACACTTATCTTCAAGGTTTCATACTAGGCCGGTTTCATCCCCTTTGATACAAGGTCAGTCTCTGCAGGTGCGGACAATGAAGGTACAGATACTAAAATAATTGGCAAGCCATGTTGCAACTTGTATTCCAAGGCCCCAAGGACAATGTATGCATAAATGAACGCTAGTAAAAAGACAATTTTCATTGGACAATTTGAAGCCAACCTATGAACCCTCCAATGGAAGACCCTGCAGAATTTGGAATGTTTCTTACTTAAACCCACTGGACAAAGAGAAGTCAGCCATTTTCCTTGATGCCAACTTGAAGCCAGATGCCAGACTACATTTTGGACGACACCCTGATGCCCCTTTCTCTATTCCAGAGAAAGAGACTCTGAGAATTCTCACCCTAGAGACTTTAACTGTGATTTGCCCCGTCTTGCCCATGCAGTAACTTTGCCCCTTTCTCCTTGCCGCTGCAAGGAAGCTTGCCCTTAACTTTGCCCCTTTTAAACTTGCCCCATGCTGATCGAACCGGTACCTGAGGGACGAAGACTTTTCTTGAATGCTGATTGTATTTGGTAAATATGAAAGGATAATTGTATTATGCATTGTTTTTCCTTTTAGGTACCAACTGCTATTTTGATAGGGCCCACGCTAGAAGTTTTCCAAATTTGTGTTGACTAAATTCATTTTGCATGAAGCCCCACATGCCAATGCTAATTAGAGGTTAGTCGAGGTATTCATTCGATGCACCATGCTAATTTGAAATCTTATTATGCTGACCAATGTATGAAATTAGTCAAATACAGTTACTCATATTAGTGATTTGCATTGCCATAACTGAATGTATCATTATCCAGATTTTGCGTTGATTGCGTTTCTTCCACCGCTATGGACAGCTAGTAATGTTCATATACATATATCATTTGGTTTTGAGACTTATATACATCGTGCTAGCTTTGTTAATATAGGGAAATAAATTCACTAACTTTTAATAAACTGGTGTGGTTATTCATGACTGAAAGGTCATGGTGCGCCGAAATACCAACTGTTATTGATTTCTGATGTGCTACATTGATCTATTAATTGAATATTGATTATTGATCTGAGCGACCTGACTATTCTAGGATGAGGAGAACCCGACTCGGCTAAAAGATTCACCGACCTCCAACGTGTCCAGGTACAAGTAATTTATAAGGGCTTGATGCGTTATCAGTAGATGGTAGCAGAGATTGATGGTTTCGCCCTTTGGGACCCCATCCGAACAATGGACGGATCAAGTTAGAATTTTCTTTGATAAAACAAGTTGGAGGGATGATGATGCCCTAAGTCCCCAATGACTTTCCCGGAATCTCGGAGCTTGCGAATGGAGGGCATGGAGGTGTGAGAATGTTTTCGGCGTTTCTAGTGATGGTACGAGAGTAGTTAGGGTTTTGCACTTGCATAGCTTATTGCCGCAGATTAATTGTGAAGTTTGTGAGGATTTTAGGGGGTTACGAAACCCAATTAAAAGATTTTAAAGGAGTGTTACTCCAGAGTGTGAGAGTAGGGAAGTCGTCGAACTTCACATGTGTGTAGCACTTTGTGCAGAAAAATTGTCCACGTGGTTGTTGATGTTGAGACGGGCCCTGCGAGGTCAAGAGACTCCGGAGTACGTTGAAAAGTGTATGAGACACTTGTTTGATGTTGTGATCTGGTCGGTTTAATAGGTTGATCGGGCGTGGTCAACAAGTCGGTATGAATTTTGAGGAATGAAAGAAAATTTTCGACTTTGAGATTTGACGAATTCTAAAGTGCACTAGAATAGTTCATTGATCAGTTGAGGGTAAAGTTTGCGGGTCAAATTTTGCTTGCGAAAGCGGAAAACCGAGAAAGCTGGAATAACTGCAGAGGCTAGTGAAAAATTCCTAAGGTTTCTGAAGCAATTGTATTACCCTTCCTGTAGTAAACCGACAGATTTGTTTTCTTCTTTTGGTTAGTGCTCACGTTATATTGCAGAAATTAGTTTGTGAGTGAAGTCGAATGAAAGAGGACAAGCCGCGGGACTTTGTCAGCTGCAGTGTGTGAGTGTGACGTCACTAGGAGCCGCTCTGGGATAGGTCGGTTGGTGAGAAGGGTCACGCACGGATTGGACACAGTCCGTGAAGCGCAATTGGTAGGGGAAAGGCAAGCGAAGAGTAGTTAGGGAATTAAAGTCACTTATTGAATACATATTTTAGAAGAAAAAAAAGACGGAAAGATGAAATTTTTCAAAGCATTTAAGAGTGCCATGAGGGGAGATGTTTATATTAAAACAAATGTAGGAGAAGAAACACCGCCTGAGGGTACACCAGCTTACATCGTTATTGAAGAAAAGGGTGTAGCACCATGTCTTTGGTTAAAGCAATGGTGCAAATTAACAGAGAAGCATGGAAGTGTAGCATTCCCTATCCATGGGTCGTTTAATCTAAGGGTTTTGGAGAATCTAAGATTTGCGCTATACGACATGAAAGTAGCTCCTAGACCAGCACAGTTTGAGGCACTAGCAATTTGGGAGCTAATAGCTAGAAACCAACAACAAAAGAAATTTGAGACAAGAATAAGAAAAGTAGAAAAGACACTAGCGGATGCTAGATGGGACAGTACACAAAAGGTTTGGAGATCAGATGTATTGCAGGGGATTCAATTGTTTCCAGCAATTACTGATGAAGCAGAGACGGAAGGAAGAAAAGCCACCTATAAGACAAACAGGAGTCAGTCCAGAGATAGAGAGAACAACATAAACTCGAAAAGGTCAGACGAGTCAGACTATGAGGAGTTCATTATACAATTGCTGAATGATCGCCTGCCACCAATGTGGAAAGCGAAAAAGGCTCAAGCATTAGTACTGCCCCTCCAGAACCAATACAGGGTAATGTAACACCGAATTTGAGAATATCTCAGAGGCAGAGCACTTCCGATATGCCTTTCTCACCACAAATACCACAGGTCCAGAGAATATATCCTGATGTGCCTAAATTGAAACCTGGTGATGATTATCAGCCACAGGTTCAAAGGCACTGCTGTGATGAGCATAACATGGGGATGACTTCTGATTTAATGGCGCAGGGAGGACAAAATTATCAAAGACCGACATTGATTGAAGCTGAATCAACACAGTTTTTGATGCCTCAAAAGCAGGCACAAGAAGTGCCGAGGTATACTCGAGTAACAGAGAGCCAGTTAGGTATGCCAGCAATGATGAACCATAATGTGGGGATTAACATGCCACAGAATTCGGGGAACAGTCAGAATCCAGACGCAATATCTCTACCTATCACTGTAGGTCCACCAGTACCACTATACATACAGGCAAACCCAAACGTATGCGAACAAGGGGTAGTAATGACACAAAGTGGGATAGGGAAAAGATGCATAGAAACCACTCCAGAAACAACTCCGATAGTGACACTGCCAAATGGATCTGGGTCCTTGTCGGGATTTAGTCCAATTCCAATTTGTGCTCCGTCAACAGTGGTACGGTCACATCCACCACTATTAATACCGTTAACCTCAGAGACTGAAACATTACAGCAACCTTCAGTAGCAGTTGACGTAAGCGCTACATTGATGGGACTGAATGAACAGCAGCTAACACAATGGTTCAACAGCTTGAACTCCCCACAAAGTACATCCAGCGGGAAGGGAGAAGAATACCTGAATAAAATAAGATTGGGCATGGAGGCAGATGAACTGGTAGAAGGAACTATGGGTCTGAACAGATTAGAATCATACACAGAAGAAGAGTTGAGGTACATGTGCCCTAGAATTACAAAAGAAGTAAGCAGCATACATAAAAAGTTACAAGAAATTGCAGACAGGAACGAGATCGATATAGGTAAGACTAAACACTTGAGCAGAAGTTACAGGCTAGACTTTGAGACAAAATACTTTGAACACATGAGATCTGCAGGGATGAAAACACACCTTAAGGAGATACTGCAGAGCGCACAGGTCTGGAGATGTTTAGACAAGTGGGAAAGCAGGTGGGTTAAGAAAAAGGACAAAAAGAAAGAAAATACCCCAGAGCGGAATGAGAAAGCACCACAGAATGACGATCTGATAACTATGTTACCAATGAGAGAGACAGCAGGGGGAAAGCTTGTACATGTACCATGGCACCGGTGTCATATTCAATCCTTTACGGATGATTTCCCTAAATTAAGAGAGAAACCGATCGAGTGGTATCAACAAACAGATAGATTTGTGAAACTTGCAAAATGTCTCTGGGAAGACCTAAACACTTTATTTGAAATCGCGGTTCCGCCAGATTTGTGGGAAGATTGTAAAAGGGCTGTAGGTTGGCCGACGAGTGAACCCGATAGAGATAGGGACACAGGTGCACCAACACCTACGGTAATGAGTTTGTACCATAAGGTGATCGAGCACTTGAAAACTAAGGTTGCGTCAAAAAATGTGGATTGGCAGAGGATTGACAGAACAGCCCAAGAGGTTAAAGAGTCTATACTTGCGTACTACGAGAGATTGTTGAAAGCGTTTAAAAATTACAGTGGCACAGAAACAATTGAGGCAAAGGACATGCTCCATTTTGTGTTCAGATTTGTGGAAGGATTGAGACCCGAAATCAGCCAGATGATTAAAACGCATTTGATTTGTTGGCAGTCAAAGTCGATCGATGAAGTATTGAACTATGCGAAATACTGCAGTGATGAGATTGAGACAAAGCAGAAAAGGTTGAAAGAAAAGGTGATGGTGATGCAGCTTAGAGCAGCTCAGACAGGTTTGCAAGGTTTGCAAGGTTTTCAACAACAGATGCTGCAGCAGCAGCATCAGGGAAATGCTATGTTTCAGCCGCAGATGAGAGGCAGAGGCCGAGGAGGTTTTGTGAATAATGGTCCTGATTTGAATACCGTTATGATTCCAAATGGTATACAGGCAATGAAGAAGGTGATGCCATGTCACACGTGCGGAATTGTCGGGCATTGGAAACGGGAGTGCCCAATGATGGTACAGGAGGGTGTAGGTCAGCAAAACAATGATGTCAATGCATTTCAGAATATGAGAGGACTAAAATTGAGAGGTCCAAAACCAAATTATCAAAATAATGTAAACCAGATGCAGGGTTTACAACCCATGCAATCGCAACAGGTGCAAATGCCCCGTGTGCAAATGGCACAGTTGCAGCCAATGCAACAGCAGTTTCCTATGGTACCTAATCAGCAAATGCAAATACCCTTAGCACCAATGAATCAGCAGCAAGCAATGCTTCCTCAACAGGTCACGGGTCAAGGAATGAATCAAAGTGACACAGTACACCAATTCCCATTACATAGTGAGAATGGAATAAATGATGCATGGGAGAGTGAAAGTTCAGATGAGGAAGGGAATTGTATGCTTGCAGCATCTTTGGAAGTTGATCAAAAGGGTCCGTATGTGGAGGGAAGAGTTATGGGTCACCGTGTTTCATTCTTGGTTGACACAGGAGCTCCACGCTCCACTGTTAGGAGCATTGAAGTACCAAATTTGCCACTTTCAGGGAGAACAGTTCAAGTAGTGGGAGTAGCAAATAGGTACCTGACGAACCCAATCACAGATCCAGTGCAAGTCAGAATTGGTAACTATCAAGGGTCACATAAATTTGTGGTGTGTGACTCAAGCCCGATTTCACTATTAGGGAGAGACTTATTGTGTAAATTAGGGGGTTCGATTATGTGTTCAAACGATGGAATTAAAATTCAGACAAACAGTGATGGGGAAGAAGAGGACAGTGTAGGAGGGGATGAAGTGGAAACTGTCGATGAAGAGTATCCCCTGATTACTCTTTATCCAATGCTCACTGAAGCAGATATTCCTACTGAGTTACAGGAAACAGTCGGAAAAGAAGTGTGGGATATAACAAGGAAAGAGGTTGGTGTCGAATTCCTCAAGGGTTTTCGGAGTCACCATCAATTTTCAATAAAATTCTAAAGAAAGATTTGGAATCGTTGGAGTTACCATTCGAGTCAACCTTAGTGCAGTGCATTGACGATTTGCTGATCGCATCTAAGACAGAAAGTGACTGTACAGCTGACACCATTGCCCTATTGAACCATTTGGGAAGGAACGGACACAAGGTGTCTCCTTCAAAATTACAGTTCTGCCAGAAGAAAGTGAAATATTTGGGTCACCAAATAGAGAAAGGGTCACGAAGAATTATGAAAGAAAGAATAACAAGTGTTCTTCAAATGAGTCCCCCAAAGACGAGGAGGGAGGTGAGAAAGTTTTTGGGAATGGTGAGCTACTGTCGCCAATGGATTCCCAATTTCTCGACTCTAGCAAAACCTTTACTGAAACTGACCCAGAAGGATGCGTTGTATGAAATAGAGCTGAAAGGAGATGAGATGGATGCTTTTATTGAATTGAAAGAATGCATGTGCAGAGCACCAGCTTTAGGTATGCCTGATTACACAAAGCCTTTCACATTGTTTTGTCATGAACGTGATGCATGTTCCTTGTCTGTCTTGACCCAAGCCCATGGTGGCGTAAACAGACCAGTAGCATATTTTTCAGCTACTTTGGATCCGGTCGCAGCAGCACTGCCAGGGTGCTTGCGTGCCGTAGCTGCAGTTGGTATCAGCCTAACTCAAAGTGAAGGAATAGTGATGGGACCCCCTTTAACAGTCATGGTCCCTCACTCAGTCGAGATACTTTTGACACGTTCCCGAACACAGCACATGACTGGTGCTAGGCTCACAAGGTATGAAACAATAATTCTGGGATCACATAATGTGCAGCTGAAACGGTGCACTACGTTGAATCCAGCAACCTTGTTTCCCAGTGAAAATGCCGAAATTGAGAACGCTGAAGACATCGAACACGAATTTTGCACCAAACCAAGACCTGATATCAAAGATACCCGATTGGAAGAAAATGATCAAGTTATTTTTGTTGATGGTTCATGTTTAAGAGATGCACTTGGAATATTGAAAGCAGGATATGCTGTATGTACGGTAACAGGTGTTTTGGAAGCCTCTTGGCTTCAAGGAGTTTACTCTGCACAAGTAGCGGAACTGGTAGCCCTTACTAGAGCTTGCCAACTTTCCGCATTAATGAAAGTTACCATTTACACTGACAGTGAGTACGGATTTGGAATAGTACATGACTTTGGACAATTGTGGTCACAGAGAGGCTTCATGACCTCTTCAGGATCACCAGTGAAAAATGGCGAAAGAATAAGGGAATTGTTACATGCCATCCAATTGCCAGGAGAAGTAGCAGTAGTAAAATGCAGTGCACACTCGAAGGCACAAGACTATGGGCCATATTTATACTTTTTGACTTAAAACTGCGCTAACGCAGTTTTGCATGAAAAAAATTAGCGCCGGCTAACGCCATTCTGAAGCGCCATGCGGGCGCCGTATTTAATCAATGATGTTAGCCGGCGTTAGCCGCCGGCGCTGCCTGGTGTGCGTGGAAAAAAACGACGTACACCAGGCAGCGCCGGCGTAGGGGGATATGGAGCTTGGGCGCCAAAAAATGGGGCAAGTCAGGCTGAGGCAAATTTTTCGCCTCAACCCCATTTGCGCCATTTTTTACGACTCCCAACCCCCATAGAAATGACTCCTGTCTTAGCAAAGACAGGGGTCATGCCCCCTTGCCCAATGGCCATGCCCAGGGGATTTCTGTCCCCTGGGCATGGTCATTGGGCATAGTGGCATGTAGGGGGGCACAAATCAGGCCCCCCTATGCCACAAAAATAAATAAAAAAATGACTTACCTGAACTTACCTTAATGTCCCTGGGATGGGTCCCTCCAGCCTTAGGTGTCCTCCTGGGGTGGGCAAGGGTGACAGGGGGTGTCCCTGGGAGCATGGGAGGGCACCTCTGGTCTCCTTCAGAGCCCACAGGTCCCTTAACGCCTGCCTTTTCCAGGCGCTAAAAAACTGCGCAAAAGCTGCCGGACGTCATTTTTTTTGACCCGCCCACTCCAGGGCGTGAATTTTGCCCGGGAGTGTAAATACGGCGCACATGCCTCGGAGTCAATTTTTTAGACGGGAACGCCTAACTTGCATCTCATTAACGCAAAGTAGGTGTCCACGCTAAAAAATGACGCAAACTCCATGGACTTTGGCGCTAGACGCGTCTAACGCCAAAGTATAAATATGGAGTTAGTTTTGCGTCGGAATTGCGTCAAAAAAAATGACGCAATTCCGGCACAAACGGAGTATAAATATGCCCCTATGTTTCTCTGGGAAATGGATATGCGGATCAAGTCGCAAGGTTTTGCGCATTGAACTGTATATTGCTCAGGGATGAATGGAACTTGATAAATGAGCCAGAACTTGAACCAAGCGAAATCTTTGCTCTAAAGGTTGTAGATACAATGGATGAATTGAAGTCCTTACAGAATGATGTAAGTGAGGATGAGAAACTCTCATGGACCAAATCGCAATGTGTAAAGAGATTAGACGAATTTTGGGTTTCAAGTGAAGGGAAATTTGTTCTGCCAAACAGTCTTTTGACACAGTTAGCCAGATTCTACCATGGACAAGCCCATCTTGGGAGAGATGCCATGATTAGATTATTTAAAACTGATTGGTTTAACCCCAAATTCTGTCAAGTTGCTGAAGCAGTTTGCCATTGTTGCGTCATTTGCCAACAGATGAACGCAGGGAAGGGAACCGTAGTAAATTTGAGCCACATTGGAAGAGTAGGGGGTCCCTTCAGCAGGATGCAAATGGACTTTATTGAGATGCCTGTGCATGGAGGCTTGAAGTATGTGTTGGTGGTTGTGTGCATTTTTAGTCAATGGATTGAAGCATACCCTACACGCAGAAATGACAGTCTCACAGTTGCAAAACTGCTATTGAGAGAGCTAATACCACGTTTCGGATTCCCGATCTCCTTAGAATCAGATAGGGGAAGTCACTTCGATGACGAAGTAATAAAATTGCTTTGTGCAGCGCTGAACATTGAGCAAAAGTTGCATTGTAGCTACCGCCCTGAAGCATCAGGACTAGTGGAGCAAATGAATGGCACATTGAAATCAAGGATGGCGAAAATATGTGCATCAACAAACTTAAAATGGCCTGACGCATTGCCCTTGGTGTTAATGTCGATGAGAAACACCCCTGACAGAAAGACTGGACTGTCCCCGCACGAGATCCTCATGGGCAGAGCCATGAGACTTCCAGCAGTTCCTGCAAATGCTCTTTTGAATATTACAGATGATATGGTGTTAGACTACTGCAAAGGTCTAGCTGATGTGGTCCGCTCTTTCTCTCACCAGGTGGAGGCAACCACCTTGCCACCGATCCAAGGTCCAGGACACGCCCTGAAAGCAGGTGACTGGGTCGTGATAAAGAAGCACGTGAGGAAGTCGTGTTTGGAACCCCGTTGGAAAGGACCTTTTCAAGTGATTCTGACAACTACCACCACTGTGAAGTGTGCGGGAGTTCCCAACTGGATTCACGCCAGTCACACGGAGAGGGTGACGTGCCCCACGGATGAGGAAGTTGAAGCACTGAAATCACCAGTGTCTGACAACAGAGTACCAAGCGCCGAGACAGAGCGAAGAGGACATAGAAACGAACAGGTAGAAATAGAGGAAGGAGAAATATTTTCTGAGGATGAAGCAACTGAGGGAGGATCAAGGAGGAGCCTCAGAGAGTGACGAAGGTCCTGAAGGTGAAATAGCTGAAGGCGACAGGGAGCCTGAAGCAGGTAATAGTGACAAAGAGCTCGAGACAGGTGAAGGAGCAGGAGAGCCTGATCAGAGGAGGGCTTTCCCAGAAGCAGACGAAACAGGAAAAGAAAAGGAAAACCTGATTGACTTCCCAGAGGGAGAAGACAAGGCAGGGCAGGGCGAAATTGTTCAAACTCCTTCAGAAGAGGTTGCAGGTCCATCGAGTGGACATAGTGCAAAAAGAAGACAAAGCATATTGCCATTAAAATTAAGGATCAGAGAAACATTAAACGAAAATGAAGGGCCAAAGGTGAAAGAGAAAAGAAAAGAAGTGTCTGGCGCAACAGCAGCACCACGTGGAGAGAAAGACTTGGCCAAGGAAGAAAGTACCAGTGAGAGAGAGTTAAAGAGAGATGCAAAATTGAAAAGAAAAAGAATACCGAGCAAAAGATATTCTGGTCTGGAGTGGGCATACATAGCCACTAACGATTGGTCAGACAAATTCGTATCCCTCAGTCTCGAGAACGAAGAGGCAGAACT
This sequence comes from Pleurodeles waltl, assembly GCF_031143425.1. Classification (NCBI taxonomy): domain Eukaryota; kingdom Metazoa; phylum Chordata; class Amphibia; order Caudata; family Salamandridae; genus Pleurodeles; species Pleurodeles waltl. The sequence goes on from NC_090439.1 coordinate 75,970,140, forward strand.
TCACTTTGGTACTTGACGAGTAAAACTTCATGAACATTACCGAATAAAGACATTGATAACCTGATTGACTTTTCAACCGGCTAAGACATTGTTAACTTGATAAGACATTGCTAACTTGATTGACTTTGAAACCGATTTTGAGACAACGCTGCTAACCAATAAGAGACTAAGCTGCTAAAAGAAAACTGTGTGAACATTGAACTCGTTCAGCCTTGTATATATCTGCAAATCCGCTTTGATAAGGTGTCTTCAACTTTCTGATTCTATACAGATCATGACAGGCTACACTACACAGGGACATAAAATGAAGTGTTGTAAATACATGTGTATAGGTCTAATAACCGCATGCGTACTAATCATTGTAGCAATAGTTCTTGGAATGCATGGGAAGAACGAGAGTGAGACGAATGATGCTTCTACTTCTAAACCTACTATTATTACTGAACTAACAGCTCTGAAGAGACTCAAACAAGACGAAAGGCATTTGCATGATAAAAAGGAACTTTCGTCTAACGTTTTGTATCGCTTGTTGAGTGAGTATGTTGAGACCATGGATGCGAAACATTGTTATGTGTGCACACAAATACCTACCTCAGTAGTGGAAGGGGTGTTGTATCATAGCATGCCTCTTACGTACGGAATTACATGTAGCATAATAATGTCCAGATTCTATGGTCAGCAGTACATTCATTATTTTTACTCTAATTATGATGTTACATTTGCATATGTCCCCATAATCGAGTACCTGAGTAAAGTGGCCAGAGATTATTATATAAAACTGATGAGAGGCTTCTTTGAGCCGTTGTCGCCTTTTCACACAGCTCACGCGCATAGAGAGAACCTTACATGCTTGCTTTCACCGGTGGAGATAAACTTCTTAGACCGCACTGACGATAGGAGGAAAGAAATGAAGGAGGAATTAGAAAGGGAATTACACAAAAGGACATCTGTAGATAACTATGCTTTTGCTGCAATAAAAACACAAGGGAAAATAGCTTTAGATACATTGCACGTAGGGAGATTTTGTATACATAGACATAAATCATATTATGACACAGTTTTTGTGGGAACGAGTGAATGTAAATACACGTTTTTGTTTAAACCTAAGTGGACGTTCATGCTGAATGGACAAGACCCAGTTATTCCTGGGATATATTATATTTGTGGACTTAATGCCTATTATCGTCTTCCTAAAGGATGGTATGGGAGATGTTATTTGGGAATAGTGTTCCCAAAGATTTACCAACTAGACGATTTAAAGAAATTTCCAAAGCTGTCTGAATCACATCATGTTCAGAAGAGAGAGACAGCTTCTGGTGTGGTAGGATATATATTTGGAGCTCTGATTTCTTCAGTGGGAGTCATATTGAATTCAATCAAAATACGAAAGTTGTCTACTATTGTGGATAACATGCTGACAAAATTTTCAGGAGCTATTATCCTGATGGATGGTGAACTCGCTGCAGAAAGAGCTATGACTCTTCAAAATCGGCTTGCCTTAGACATTCTTTTAGCAAAGGATGGCGGCGTTTGCAAAATGCTTGGTACACATCACTGTTGTACATATATACCGGACAGCAGTGGAAAAATTAGAAAGATGCTTACAAATGTAACTAATGAAAGCTCAGATTTGAAGGAATTAAAAGAACCAGGAGTCTGGGAGAAAGTTGGAAAGGGATTTGCTACTGTGGGAAATTGGCTCAGCAACGTTTGGAATGGATTGTTACTAAAAATAGTGAAGGGAATATTAATAATAATAATTTGTTTATTAGGCTTTTGGGGAATATGGAAAACTATAAAAATATTGAAAACAAGACGCAAAAGGAGGAGAGAAGAGAAAGAACAAACCAAAATGGTAGAAATATATAGAGAAAAATCTAAAGGGATTAAAAGAAAAAGGGAATTGACTGAAGTGCCAAATTACTAAACAGAATTTTAATGGAATAAAATTTGTGGGTAGATTTGATGTGACGACATAATTAGTCATCAGAGGAGGGATTGATGACGCAGGAAAAGAGGGTCCAACATATATTCATATATGTCATATAACCAAAATTGTATAATGTAGTGTGATTTTAGTAAAGAAAATAATGTACGAGGGAAATTGTGCCCTTGGAGTAGTTCGCCATCATTATAAACGAGCTTTATTAATCATGAAGAATTGAAAAATGTAGTAATCCGTCATAATTGCAAATGTATGCCATGATTTCTTATTTGAAACTGTTTTGCTTAGCTTAAATTTAGTAGAGGCTTTGGCCTAGTTGCCTGGTCTCAAATTCTAACTGCGTGGCTTTTTCCTTGAACTAATTAAACATATATTCTTGCTTGAAGTTGTATTTTTCCAGTAGAGATGACTAATACACTTATCTTCAAGGTTTCGTACTAGGCCGGTTTCATCCCCTTTGATATAAGATCAGTCTCTGCAGGTGCGGACAATGAAGGTACAGATACTAAAATAATTGGCAAGCCATGTTGCAACTTGTGTTCCAAGGCCCCAAGGACAATGTATGCATAAATGAACGCTAGTAAAAAGACAATTTTCATTGGACAATTTGAAGCCAACCTATGAACTCTCCCATGGAAGACCCTGCAGAATTTGGAATGTTTCTTACTTAAACCCACTGGACAAAGAGAAGTCAGCCATTTTCCTTGATGCCAATTTGAAGCCAGATGCCAGACTCCATTTTGGACGACACCCTGATGCCCCTTTCTCTATTCCAGAGAAAGAGACTTTGAGAATTCTCACCCTAGAGACTTTAACTTTAATTTGCCCCGTCTTGCTCATGCAGTAACTTTGCCCCTTTCTCGCTTGCCCCATGCTGATCGATCCGGTACCTGAGGGACGAAGACTTTTCTTGAATGCTGATTGTATTTGGTAAATATGAAAGGATAATTGTATTATGCATTGTTTTTCCTTTTAGGTACCAACTTCTATTTTGATAGGGCCCACGCTAGAAGTTTTCCAAATTTGTGTTGACTAAATTCGATTTGCATGAAGCCCCACATGCCAATGCTAATTAGAGGTTAGTCGAGGTATTCATTCGATGCACCATGCTAATTTGAAATCTTATTATGCTGATCAATGTATGAAATAAGTCAAATACAGTTACTCATATTAGTGATTTGCATTGCCATAACTGAATGTATCATTATCCAGATTTTGCGTTGATTGCGTTTCTTCCACCGCTATGGACAGCTAGTAATGTTCATATACATATATCATTTGGTTTTGAGACTTATATACATCGTGCTAGCTTTGTTAATATAGGGAAATAAATTCACTAACTTTTAATAAACTGGTGTGGTTATTCATGACTGAAAGGTCATGGTGCGCCAAAATACCAACTGTTATTGATTTCTGATGTGCTACATTGATCTATTAATTGAATATTGATTATTGATCTGAGCGACCCGACTATTCTAGGATGAGGAGAACCCGACTCGGCAAAAAGATTCACCGACCTCCAACGTGTCCAGGTACAGGTAATTTATAAGGGCTGGACGCATTATCAAGGGCTAGCCCTTCTCCGTGGGCTGGGTGCAGGACGTAATGGCTGCGTCCTTGGCACCGGAGCAGTGCAGCCAAGAACGTAACCGTTATGCCCTCGGCACCCAAGGGTTTAACACTTTCAAAATGTGATTGCAATGATAAGCATATGGGTTTCCTTGCAGAAATTCATTTATTGCCATTAATTATGATTCACTGATGGAATCTTGGCTTATAAATGGAATGGCAAGATCTCTTAGAAGTTACAAAACAAATTGCTGCAACTAAAGTTGCAAGTGTGCACTGTGTGCAAGAATTAGAGAAGGACACTGCCATATCTTTCAAGTTGTGATGCTCTTGCTCTGTCTCCCAGCAGAGTGTTTTGTATTCACACATGGCCTTGCACCATAATGCAAAGGTGTATGAATGATGGTAAGCAGAGGGTATGTACTGGAAGGATACCCTTCCAGTACAAAACAATCTATGCTTAAGCAAAGTTTAAAACAATTCCAAATTTGTATGTGGGCTGTATAGTGTAGCACACATGCAAAGTTGGAACAGTATGGAGAATAAAAAAACTTTTCTCCAACTTTATGCCTGCCTCTAGGGTACATACAATTTTTACACTAAGAGCTGTCTTACAATGTTAATAGATAGGGCTCTGCATCAAAGTTCTGCGGTGGCTGAATGGAAACAGCCAAGTTCTATCCATGGAAAGCCCCCATTATGCAAAGTAATGCATAGGTCTACTTATTGTTACTTTAGGGCTATTTTCCAGCGCAAAACAAGTTTTGTACTGGAAAGTCAATTCTGAATCAACGACTTTTGCCAGATTGTGTAACTTTTCGTGGCACTGCACCTGCACAAAGTGTTCGGAAATCTGGCCTACGGTTCCTATGAACCCTTGCATATCAACCCTTTCCACTGACTCAGGGTTACATCTCAGCTGTCATGAAAACACTGTACTTTGACCTGCCGAATCCTACATCTCTTCTAAGACTACATCAGAAGGAGTGAAAGGCATAACCAGCTTTTACTAATGAAATGCAAGCAGGCGAATTTGTAGTAGTGAGACTGATTGAGCGCTTGAAATGGAGTTAGTGCTTGAAAACTGAGGTAGTGCTAGGGGCAGACACAAATATGAAGAGCGTTCTTGAGTCTAAGAGAGAAGGGATTTGATTCATAATAAGTCTGATGGCATTACAAGGAAACTGAATAAACAATGTTCATTAAAAAGGCATTTGCTGCCTTGACGGACGAATCTGATTCAGCTGCTAAGAGAGGCTGGAGGATGTTCTCTGTGAGAACATGCTGCCTCATTATTTGTGAATTCTACACAGGGGCCTTAAGCGATGATTTAGAGGAAGACTTGCATGCAGAGGACATTCATGGAAAAAAACCTAAATTGTGAAACTTAAGGCCTCATTTACAATTATTTTGCGCCTCTGTAGCGTTATTTTCTTTGCGCTATAGTTGCACAGTCCTTCACACAGCGCTGCATTTACAAACTGGCGCAATGGTACCATTACCAGTTTGTAAATCTTTGAGCCATATTATACCTGCGCCTGGTAAAATGTCTGCAAGTTAAGCGTTTCCCCACAAAAAGGGCCGCAGAAATGACACAGTGAAATCTAGAAGATTTCACTGTGCCATTCTTCGCCATCACAGCGTTATTTTTGTAACACCTGCTCAGCGCAGACGTTAACATAACACTGTGCTGTTTACAGTGGGGCCCCTAGCTTTGCTGGACTAGCTTCAAAATGTTGACTGTAGTCCAGCAAGGTTACAGTTTAGTGCCACAATTGTGTCAGAACTTCTGATGCAACTGTGGACAGTACACCATGGAACACTGTACTATAAATACAGCGCTCCCATGGCATCGTTATAGGGGGGCAGGGCAGCACAAGAAACTGGCACATTAATTAAAGTTACCAGTTTCTTCTAAATAAGGCCCTAAATGTGCAAGAAGGTGAGCCACATAAAAGGGAAGCAGTGGGTTCTCTTTTCCCAGGTTTTAACCATCAAGGGGAAAATGTAATGTGTTGAATAATGTCTTACACTGGGATTCTCTGTAAATATGCAGTAATAATGAAATGGCAAATATATTATTCTAAGTCATTCATCTATGTTGTTTGTTAATGTATGGATGGCAACTCTCTGACCATTTTGGTGTGTCAGTGAAAGCTAGATTTTCTTGTGCATTTAATGAACAACCAGAAATGTACCCTACTTTTTTGATCTATCTATCTATCTATCTATCTATCTATCTATCTATCTATCTATCTATCTATCTATCTATCTATCTATCTATCTATCTATCTATCTATCTATCTATCTATCTATCTGTCTATCTGTCTTTCTGTCTGTCTGTCTGTCTGTCTGTCTGTCTGTCTGTCTGTCTGAAAAAAACATGGGTTAAAGGGACCACATAGTTAAATAAAAATAACAGTTAAAACACACCGTTTTAAACAAACAAAACAACTGAAATGCACCAGTTACAGTTGTTTCAAGTGACTGTAACTTGTCTCCTAAATAAACTATAACTCATGCTCCCACCATGCATACTGCTGTCATCGATTATGTAATTTCAGATGTTTGATTGATGTTATCAATTGTGTCATTGAAAATGTCATGAGTGATGTAATATGTGATGTAATATTGGAGGTCATGAGTTATAGTTACTTGAGATAACTATAACTGGTGAATTTCAGAGGCTTTGTTCTCTTTAAAATGCTATGTTTTAACAGATATTTTCACCTAGCTATAATCTCTCTTTAACCTTTGGCTTTTTCAGAGAATTTCTAAGTTTTTAAATGCAAAGTAAGATATTATCATAACCAACTATAACATCACCTTAACCTTTGTTTTTTTAGTGAATTTCTAGGGTTTTTTTTAAACGTAAAGTGGCATTTAATCACCATATGTAGTGCCACCCTATTAGAACTGGGGTGTCTGGTTGGCAGTCAATTTGCACTCTGTCCAAGCAGGGACCCTCACTCTAGTCAGGGCAAAGGAGATGCACACTTAGATAACCCCTGCTCACCGCCTTGGGAGCTTGGCACAAGCAGTCAGGTTTGTCTCAAAGGCAATGTGCAAAGTATTTGTACCAATACACACAGTAATACAGTGAAAACAATACAAAATAGACCACACACCAGTTTAGAAAAATAGGTCATGTTTATCTAAATCAAACAAAACCAAAACAACAAAAATCCAACAAACACCAGTCAAGATATGAATTTCAAAAGAATAAGACTCTTACTCTATAAAAAACAATGGAAACGTTGATCTAACAAAAAGGACTTGGTTTGCTTAAAAAATAAAGCCATACGGGTGAGCGTGCATCAAAAAAGCCAGCGATGTGCCGATTCCTTACTCACAAGTGAGGCGTGCGTCATTTCTTCTCCAATCAGTTTGGTGATGTGTTGTTTTTCTCACCCACAAGAGATTGCTGCGTCGATTTCCGGATGGGCACCTCAGATCCAAGCAGGCCTGCATTGAGTTTTAACACCCAGCAATGATGCATGAGAACTCGGTCGCATTGTGTTGGAAAACCGCACTGTGTGGGGTTTGCGTCATTATCAGCAGCTGCAAGCGGGTGTTGCTTTGTTTATCCAGCAGTGATGTTTTGATCTACGAGCTGCGATGCAGGTGAAGCATTGATTTTAGCCATAATGCAGGTGGCGCGTCATTTTTCAGCCACGTTGCAGGTGGTGAGTCAAAATTTTCCCTGCTCGGAGTTCAGTGTGTGGGATTCAGTTCTTGTCCTGCCTACTGCATCTTTCACCTCATCAGGATATGCAGGTTACACCCCATCTCCCTTTGTGTCACTGTCTAGAGGGGATTCACAAACAGCCCAACTGTCAGTCTGACCCAGACAGGGAATACACAAGTAGGCAGAGACGCAGATTGGTTTAAGAAAAAAAATGCCCACTTTCTAAAAGTGGTATTTTCAAACTGACAATTTAAAAAACAACTTTATCAAAAGATGTATTGTTAAATTGTGAGTTCAGAGACCCCCAACTCCATACCTCTATCTGCTCTCAATGGCAAATGACACTTTAAGGATATTTAAAGGCAGCCCCATGTTAACCTAAGAAAGAGATAGGCCTTGCAACAGTGAAAAATAATTTGGCAGTATTTCACTGTTAGGACATGTAAAACACATCAGTACATGTCCTACCTTTAACATACACTGGACCCTGCCCATGGCACTCCCTGGGGCTTATCCTAGTGGTACCTTACATGTATAAAGAGGGAAGGTTTAGGCCTGGCAAGTGGGTACACTTGCCAAGTTGAATTGGCAGTTTAAAACTGCACACACGGACATGAGAGCTACGCCAGAGCTCCCGTCATGCTCCGCGGCCAGCCACAGACGCCAAAGGGAAGGACTCGCGTTGTGAACAGGACGCGTTATGTTTGTGTTTCGGTGTTTCAGTGTTTTGGATTGCCCTAAGGCCGCTGAATTCTCGGAGGGGGTTTCTTCAACACCTTGTTTGCCGTGAACGGTGGGAAGGATTGATAAGCTGCCTCTCCGCTGCTTCGTCATACCTGGAACCTGACTTTACAGAAAAGTTTACAGATGCCGAGCTCTGTCCTGCCTTTGGAGAGGAGACCATATCAGCATAAAAAGGGAGGTGAAGCAGGGGCTACGAGACTCAAATAGACTTAAGAGGGGGCAGCTTTGTTTTGCACCTGTTTCAAAAACCCTCACTGCGCTCTGATTAAATTATTTTTAGTTTTTTCTCAGTGCTCTCTACGTTCAGTACATTATAACCTTTAAAGCTACTCGCTAAAAGGACACAACCCTATCAATATACTCTGTACTACCTCTGGCGTAATCTGGCGTAATTTACTACAAGATGAGCACTCTTCTGTCAGGGCCAGAGTCAACTGAGCAGGAGGGTGAAAAAGGACAGGGAACAATATTTACAAAGCAGCGATCTCCACATCAATTTCAGGGCTAAGGACGCCCTGCTTCTAGGGCGGCCAAAATAACACGGAGTGTTAAAGAAAAACGTCCTGCTCCCTCCGATAATCATATAAACATGGACTTACCTTCAAACACTGCTCCTCTGCCAACCACGGACTCATCTCCCAGCTCTACCCTGCCTCATAACTCACCACTCTCCATGATTAACTTAACAGGTATGCGTCTTGGCTCGGACTCTTTGCTTGTGGAGGTTAGAGACCTGGACCCAGACTTGAGTCTGGGGTCAGCTAACAGAGCTTGCTCAGCTCTGAAGCAATCAACCTTCGGCTCTAATCTTGAGGCTAATTACAGTAAAACCCAGGATACAGGCTCTGCATCCAAGTTGCCATATCCCCTGTTTAGTGGTGCAGTGGGGAGGGGCCAAAAAGATGTTACTCCTTCGATGATTAGTGGTTCCATCTCCACTCCTCAGGTAGACTGCTCCTTGCTTGATACATTTTGCGAGCCAATTTGTACTTCAAGGACTAGCACCACAATGGGTTCCCCCCCCGAAATCTATTGTAAACTGCTCTCCAGCCAGCTCAAGGTCAGTTGAACTTACAAGCTGAGCATCCATCTCAGGATTCTAAAGACAAGGTAAGTAATGGCATCCCCTCAGAAAATCTGCTCCTTCACATTTTAAATGAGCTAAAGACCCTGAAAGTCTATCAAGAAGAACCAAATCAGAGAACAGAATCACAATTGAATTTAGCTTGCAGTAATATACAGCAACTCAACTCACGTATCAAAGAGGTAGAGAATGAGTATCAGATCTAGAGGATGTATATTCTACTTTGGATCCGTCAGTGGCAAAATGTCACGCAGATTTGTTAGATTTACGGATATGGCTAGATGATGCTGCGAATCGCTCACGCAGATCTAAGCCGAGATTTACGGGAAACCCTGAAGGGTGCGAAAATGGGCAGACTTTTACAGATCTAATCACGGATGTCATCTTACATCATGTTCTTTCAGAACCAACGGATAAACATTTAGGTGGTCAATACAACCCTGGCAGTCTGTGTTAAAGCGGCGTTAAGACCGCCAACAGGCCGGCGAAAAAAAAAATGGAATTACGACCGTGGCGGAAACCGCAAACAAAGACAGCCACTTTAACACTCCGACCGCCACGCCGGTACAAACAAACAGCTTGGCAGTCACCGCCAACAGACAGGCGGAGGACAATGTACTGCCCACAGTATCACAAACTACCACTCCGCCACCTTTTCCGCGGCGGATTCACCACGAACAAAAACACGGCCGAACCAGGACTTTGAAGGGAAAACGCTCACCTCAACACACCCCATGAGGAATCCGGACGCCATGGAACCCGAACTTCACATCCTGCCAGTTCTTATCTTCTTGCTCCTCTACCAGGAGCACGAACGCCGGCGGCGAAGACCACGGTGAGCACTGCACCTACGACACAGGGGAGGGAAAAACAGGGACACACACGCAACACGCAACCCCCCCACCCCAACCCTCACCCACGACAACACACACACTATTACAGCATGATACATGACAGTTACACCCCCCAACACCCCCAGGAAGAATGCAAGGACAAAAGGAAATGAGGGTAACCATTGTAATATATTAAAATCCAGTATGCAAAAATATATATATATATACACTATAAACAAAATATACACCAAGAATAGTAGTCCAGGAAGTGCTCCATTGAAGTCGGTGGAACACTGGGCCCACACGGTTTGGGCGAGGCCCACATTCAATCCCCGAAATGACGGAGCGAGCACTGCAGGCGCATCAAATAGCAATAAAACAGGCACCTCAGGGGGAAGGGAAAGGGGGGGCACCTCAGCCGGTTGAGTGCACAACGCCAAATCCACGAGGGGGCCACATGCCCACTGTTCCATCCTGGGGAGTGCAAAGCCACAGTCTCTCAAGTCTCTACAGTGGGTGGTTTGCCCACTGTTCCATCCTGGGAGTGCAAAGCCACAGTCTCTCAAGTCTCTACAGTGGGGGGGTTGCCCACTGTTCCATCCTGGGGAGTGCAAACCACAGTCTCTCAAGTCTCTACAGTGGGTGGTTTGCCCACTGCTATATCCTGGGGAGTGCAAAGCCACAGTCTCTCAAGTGGATAACAGTCTCCACTGGTTCTGGAGGGGGCATTGTGCCCAGAGTGATTCATCCTGCCAAGGACGGAGGTAGTGGATGTTATACTCCACTGGTTCTGGAGGGGACTCTGTGGCCAGAGTGCTTCATCCTGCCAAGGACAGAGTTATTGGATTTGAGACTCCACTGGTTCTGGAGGGGGCTCTGTGCCCAGAGTGCTTCATCCTGCCAAGGACAGAGGTAGTGGATGTGATACTCCACTGGTTCTGGAGGGGGCTCTGTGTCCAGAGTGCTTCATCCTGCCAAGGACTGAGGTAGTGGATGTGATACTCCACTGGTTCTGGAGGGAGCTTTGTGCCCAGAGTGCTTCCTCCTGCCAAGGACAGATGTAGTGGATGTGATACTCCACTGGTTCTGGAGGGGGCTTTGTGCCCAGAGTGCTTAATCCTGCCAAGGACAGAGGTAATGGATGTTTTTCTCCACTGGTTCTGGAGGGGGCTTTGTGCCCAGAGTGCTTCATCCTGCCAAGGACAGAGGCAGTGGATGTTTTTCTCCACTGGTTCTGGAGGGGGGTTTGTGCCCAGAGTGCTTCATCCTGCCAAGGACTGAGGTAGTGGATGTTTTTCTCCACTGGTTCTGGAGGGGGCTTTGTGCCCAGAGTGCTTCATTCTGCCAAGGACAGAGGTAGTGGATGTTTTTCTCCACTGGTTCTGGAAGGGGCTTGGTGCCCAGAGTGCTTAATCCTGCTCATGACGGACTCAGTAGCGTCAGTGCCCTTGGCGCTCATGGGCCAGCGGTGCTTGTTGCGGCGGTGTCATTGGCAGCGGTGCTTGTTGCGGCGGTGCCCTGTTCATCGGTGCTTGTGACGGCGGTGCCCTGTTCAGCGGTGCTTGTGGCGGAGGGGTCCTTTGCAGTGAGTCAGCTGCTGGCCGTCCTGTCTGGCCCAGCGGGGCTGGTGGTCCTGTGGCGGTGCTGTCTGGCCCAGCGGGGCTGGTGCTGGCGGTCCTTCAAGGCCCAGCGGGGCTGGTGCTGGCGGTGGCCTCCTGGGCAGCAGGGCTCGTGCTGGCGGTGGCCTCCTGGGCAGCTGGGCTGGTGCTGGCAGTGGCCTCCTGGGCAGCAGGGCTGGTGCTGGTGGTGGCCTCCTGGGTAGCTGGGCTGGTGCTGGCTGTAGCCTCCTGGGCAGCAGGGCTGGTGCTGGTGGTGGCCTCCTGGGCAGCTGGGCTGGTGCTGGCAGTGGCCTCCTGGGCAGCAGGGCTGGTGGTGGCCTCCTGGGTAGCTGGGCTGGTGCTGGCTGTGGCCTCCTGGGCAGCAGGGCTGGTGCTGGTGGTGGCCTCCTGGGCAGCTGGGCTGGTGCTGGCAGTAGCCTCCTGGGCAGCGGGGATGATGGTGGTGGCCTCCTGGGCAGCGGGGATGATGGCGGTGGCCTCCAGGGCAGCGGGGATGATGGCGGTGGCCTCCTGGGCAGCTGGGATGGTGCTGGCGGTGGCCTCCTGGGCAGCGGGGATGATGGAGGTGGCTTCCTGGGCAGTGGGGATGATGGCGGTGGCCTCCTGGGCAGCTGGGCTGGTGCTGGCGGTGGCCTCCTGGGCAGTGGGGATGATGGCGGTGGCCTCCTGGGCAGCGAGGATGATGGCGGTGGCCTCCTGGGCAGTGGGGATGATGGCGGTGGCCTCCAGGGCAGCTGGGCTGGCGGTGGCCTCCTGGGCAGCGGGGATGATGGCGGTGGCCTCCTGGGCAGCGGGGATGATGGTGGTCTTCTCCGCCGTGCTGCTCTTCCCAGACATGCTGACTTTCTTGTGGCCCTTCCCCACCTTAGAAGGTGTTGCAGCTGACTCCACACTCCCAACTGTACCCCTGGGAGCGGCTTTGGTGGCTGGAGTCTTCCTCCTCTCCTGCCGGGCACTGGCCAACTTTTGATGCTTGAAAGGTGGGGGACTGTCCGTGCTGTGGCTCCGTGCCACACTGGCTGCCCTGGTGGCCAGTGCCCTCCAGATTCCAGTGACTACAGGCACCACTGGTCCCGGAAATGTGGTTGAGGTGCTAGGTTGGGACCTGGAGAGTCGGGCCCTAGGAGACGGACGGGGTGGGGGAGGTGAGGGAAAGAGGTCAAGGTTGGACAGGAAAAGTTTCTTGGGAACACTGGGACGGGTAGCTGGGGGGGTTTGGGAGTGGAGCAAGAGGTTGTGGTTGTAGGAGGTGTTCGTTTGGTGACTTTGGGTGAAGGTGCATGCGCTGGAGGCTGTCATGAGGTGGATGGCTGTTGGGTGGGTGTGTGCCTGCGTTTGTGTATCTTGGGAGGTGGCTTCACAGACACACTGGGAGGGGACACAGGGGATGTGTGAATGGCAGTGGGGGTGGTGACTGCACGTGAGCGGGGTGTGGTGGTGTGTGTGCTGGTGATGGAAGTAGTGGCTGTAGATGTAGTGCATGCAGGTGTGAGTGGAGACGAGACTGGGAGGGAGGAGGGAGATGAGGAGGTGGGGGACACAGTGGAGGCAGTGGATGTTGGTGTGTCTGCATGTGTGTGATGCTTGCGTGAGTGCCTGTGGGATGTGTGGTGCTTATGTTTGCCAGAGCTTCCCTTGTGTGTTGACGTGTGTGCATGCTGGTCTGAAGGTGTGCTTGGGATAGGCTGAGGTAGAGGGGATTAGGTCTGGGTGGATGAAGTTGGAGGGGGGAGGCTAGAGACAGGGACAATGGCTGCCATCAGTGCTGAGGCCAGAGTCTGAAAAGCTCGCTGAAGGGCTGCCTGACCAGAATGAATGCCCTCAAGGAATGCATTTGTTTGTTGCAACTGCCTTTCTACACCCTGGATGGCATTCAAAATGGTAGACTGCCCAACAGTGAGGGACCTGAGGAGGTCAATGGCCTCCTCACTGAGGGTAGCAGGGGTGACTGGGGCAGGGCCTGAGGTGCCTGGGGCTAAGGTGATGCCCACCCTCCTGGGAGAGCAGGCACGGGGCAAAGGCTGAGGGGCTGCTGGGAGTGCGGTGCTGGTAGGGGGGTAGCGGCTGTACCTGTAGATGCAGGGGGCACAGATGTTGCCGCCACTGCAAGGGAGCTCCCATCAGAGGACGAGTCCGTGTCACTGGTGTCAGCTCCTGTCCCCGCCGTGGAGCTCCCCTCGCCCTCCGTCCCACTGGTGAACTCCGAGTCCGTAGTGTCACCCTCCAGGGCCATGTGGGATGCAGCTCCCTCCTGCTTCAGTGCCACTGCTCCTCCGCCTGTTGATACTAATGCACACAAGAACAGGGAGACCACAAAAAGGGGGGGATGACAGAAGAAAGACATGTTGAGTGCAGGCATTACCGCTACTGTTGGCGGCACGACAGACACAGAAGCCCCCTGCACTATGCTGCGCACTTGGGGTCCACTGTTCAATCCCTGGGACATGGCCTACAAGGCTATGGCCAACATCGAGCACACATGGATGTCACAGGAGCCTGACTAGGTGTACTTGCCACTGTACACAGGTGGGGTGCCACATGGTCTGCCAGAACAAGGGGACCTAACTAGCACACTCGCCCTGGCCTAGGGAAACCCACAGCCCACCTCCCCTTCCCAGACACCTCCATTACGTGCAAAATCAGCAGAATGAGAGAGTACTCACCTCCTTGTGGCTGCAGTGATGCCCTCAAGCACCCATCCAACTCCTGGTACGCCACCACCAGGATCCTGAACATCAGGGGGGTCATGGTGCGACGGGCACCCCTTCCACATTGGGAGGCCATCCACAGCTGGGCCTCTGCCGTCTTCTTGCTCCAGCAGCGAATGTCCTCTCATCTCTTACGGCAGTGGGTGCTCCGTCTGTGGTAGACCCCCAGGGTCCGGACGTCCTTGGCGATGGCACGCCAAATATATTTTCTCTGGTGGGCGCTGACCTACATGAATTGTACAGTGGGAAAAGCAAAGTTATTACCAACTGCACCGTCACAGTCATTGGCCCCCATCCCTACCCTTGCCATGTGGCACATGCACTCACTGTAGTTCCATGCGTGCCTCAATCCCCCCCATCTTTCATCCACCACACTCCACACAGGCAGAGCCCATACAGCATGCTCCCAGGACCGTAGAGTAGCGTGTACTGGGGGAGGACCCCATCCAGGAGTTTCTCCAACTCCTCCGATGTGAAGGCAGGGGCCCTTTCCCCAGACGCACAAGCCATTGTCTCTTCCAGACCGAGGTCCAAGCAGCACCTTGCAGTGTAGGTTCTCTCTTGTCGAAGATCAGGTATCGAGTGATTGAACAGATAGAGAATGGGGGTCACGTCCGTGGCGGTGCGTACCGTCACTGCCGGCGTACATCGTCATTGGCTCCTGAGATCCAAAGGGTCCAATGTTAACCAATGCAGAATTGCGCTGCGGTCTTCGACTGCCTACCGCGACGGTGTACAACGCCAGCACAGTTACCTCACATCCCATTGTCCCACTTTACAGGTTAGGCAGCCGCCATTTCAGGGGCCCACATTGCTTAATTTTCACTGCGTCACACATACCTAGGCCTTGCCTCAACACTCATACAGGCCAAATTTCGGATTATGATTTGTGTTCTGTGTAAACTGTGGGTACGTAGCATGAGTTGGTCGACTCTGTGCTCACTGTTGTCCTTCATAGGCACCGTCCGCTGGGACATGTGAGGAGATGGTGGCATCCTCCGGTGTATAGACCGCTGGTGGACCTGTCGACAATGGAGGAAAGACATGTGATCCTCACCTACAGGCTTGATCGAGCCACAATCCTAGAACTGTGTGCCCAGCTGGAGCCAGACCTGATGTCAGCTATCAGCCATCCCACAGGAATCCCCCCTCAAGTGCAGGTGCTGTCAGTACTCCATTTCCTTGCAAGTGGGTCTTTTCAAACTACAGTGGCCATAGCATCAGGGATGTCGCAGCCTATGTTTTCCAACGTGTTGTCCAGAGTGTTGTATGCCCTGCTGAAACACATGCGGAGCTACATCGTTTTCCCTCAGGTGGAGGATTTGCCTACAATGAAAGGTGACTTCTATGCCCTGGGACATATCCCCAACATCATAGGTGCCATTGATGGGACACATGTGGCTTTGGTACCCCCCCGCAGGAGTGAACAGGTGTACAGAAACCGGAAGAGTTATCATTCCATGAATGTGCAGATGGTGTGTTTGGCAGACCAGTACATCTTCCATGTTGATGCCAAATTCCCTGGCTCAGTACATGACGCTTACATCCTGCGGAATAGCAGCATCCCTTATGTGATGGGGCAACTCCTGAGGGACCGGGTGTGGCTATTAGGTGAGCACCTGGAAGAAAGTCAGTGGGAATGGTTGTCTGGGTCTTGGGATATCCCTACAGGTTAGTGTGTGTCTAACAGTTGCCCCTCGCCATTTTCAGGTGACTCTGGTTACCCCAACCCGTCATGGCTACTGACCCCAGTGAGGAATCCCAGGACAAGGGCAGAGGAAAGCTACAATGAGGCCCATAGGCGAACTCGGCGGATAATAGAGCGGACCTTCGGCCTTTCTGAAGGCCAGGTTCAGGTGCCTCCATATGACTGGTGGATCCCTATTCTACTCACCAAAGAAGGTGTGCCAGATCATCGTAGCCTGCTATGTGCTTCACAACTTAGCTTTGCGACGACAGGTGCGTTTTCTGCAGGAGGATGGTCCAGATGGCGGTGTTGTTGCAGCTGTGGAGCCTGTGGAGAGTGAAGTCGAGGAAGCAGAAGAAGAGGACATCAACAACAGGAACTCGGTGTTCCTGCAATATTTCCAGTGAGACACAGGTAAGAAGAGAAACCTGTCACAGATGTGGGTCCCACTGTGTGACATCTGCTTTGATTCCTCATGGACTAGAGCTGTGTGACATAGGTATGTTGACATTACAATTGAAAGAGCATTTTGCCACAGTAATTGCTAATACACTATTCCGAAACCACAGACTGACTCCAGATTGTTTTGTGCTTCAAGGGTGTTTATTTAAGTGCAAAATATTGGAGGGGGTTGCAAAATGGTGAGGGGTGATGGTGGAGGAATGTCCATGGCAGAGTCCAGTCTATTAGTCTCACAGGTGCATTGCCCAAATGGGCATAGGAAGTGGATCTGGGGCAGTTTGAGGATGGACAGGGTGACAAAGTGGGACAGAAGGATGACATTCAGGGTGGTCTCATTTCTTGGTGGGGTCTTGGCATCGTTCTCTCTCTTTGTCCTGGATCTCAGGGACCGTTTCCAGGGTGGTTCTCCCTCTGCAGGGGGTGGGGTGCTGGTGTGGTGGTCCTGTGGCGGGGTGTCCTGTCCACTAGCGCAGGCAGAGGTGGTGGGCAGTTCATCGACCAGGCTAGTGTCAGGGGCCCCTTGTTGTGCCACAGTGTCCCTCCTGGTGTTGAGGACTTCCTTTAGCACCCCTACGAAGGTGCCCAGGGTGGAATTGATGGATCTGAGTTCCTCACTGAAGCCCAAATACTATTCCTCCTGCAGGCGCTGGGTCTCCTGAAACTTGGCCAGTACCGTTGCCATCGTCTCCTGGGAGTGGTGGTAGGCTCCCATGATGTTGGAGAGGGCCTCGTGGAGAGTGGGTTCCCTTGACCTGTCCCCCCCCTGTCACACAGCAGCCCTTCCAGTTCCCCTGTGTTCTTGGGCCTCCGTCCCTGGACCGTGTGCCCACTACCACTGCCCCCAGGTCCCTGTTGTTGTTGGGGTGGTGGGTTAGCCTGGGTTCCCTGTAGTGGTGGACACACTGCTGATTGACGTGTCCTGGGGACAGAGGTATTTGCTCGCTGGGTCGGTGCTGTGCTGGTGTTTCCAGAAAGGGGAAGGTCTGTGGTGGCCTGTGACTGTGTCAGGGGAACCGACTGTCCAGAGGTCCCCGATGGGCCGGGCTGGTCATCTAGATCCAGTTGGACAGAGCTGCTGTCATCACTGCGGGCCTCTTCTGTTGGTGGTGTGGGCATGTGTGGACCCTCCTGTCCGGTGACGTTGGGTAGGGGTCCTGCAGGGGTATAAAAGGATGTTTATTACATCTGTGTGTGATATGGTGTGCAATAGGTGGGTGACCGTGTACCCCAGTGCTTGCATTCCTGTGTGGGACCTTGTGTGATGGTGGTTTAGGGGGGTGTATGGGTATGTGCAGTGGCCATGCTTTGGTGATGGGTGTCCATGCTTTGTTGTTGCATGCAGGGCTTGGTGTTAGGATGTGTGGTTTGTGATGTTGGGACATTTGTGAGGAGTTGGAGTGATGGGATGAGGGTGGGGGTATGTGATAGCATGCAAGTAGGGTGAGGGATGTAATAGTTAAGATTTGACTTACCAGAGTCCATTCCTCCATCTACTCCTGCAAGGCCCTCAGGATGCAGAATCGCCAAGACTTGCTCCTCCCATGTTGTTAGTTGTGGGGGAGGAGGTGGGGGTCCGCCGCCAATCCGCTGAACCGCAAGGTGGTGTCTTGATACCATGGAACGCACCTTCCCCCGTAGTTTGTTCCACCTCTTCCTGATGTCATCCCTATTTCTTGGGTGCTGTCTCACTGCGTCGACCCTGTCCACTATTCTTTGCCATAGCTCCATCTTCCTAGCTATGGAGGTGTGCTGCACCTGTGATCCGAATAGCTGTGGCTCTACCTGGACGATTTCCTCCACCATGACCCTGAGCTCCTCCTCAGAGAACCTGGGGTGTCTTTGCAGTGCCATGGGGTGGTGTGGGTGATGTGTGGGGTGGTGTGTGTAGTGATAAGTGGGGTGATATTTAGTGGTGTGTTGTGTGAGGTGCGTGGAAGTTCTGTGGGTGATGGTATTGTGTGCCTGTGGATGCTTGGTAGTTGTTTGTGATGTCTCTCTCTGGCCTTCTCTCTGTAATTGTGGTCGTAGGGGTTTGTGGGTGATGTGGGTGTGTGTTTTATATTGTAATGGGTGTGTGGGAGTGGTGTGGGTATGTGTATCAGGTGTGTGTATTTCGATTTGTCCAATGTGGTAGTGTTTTGTAAATGTGTGTGTATTTTGAGCACCGCGGTGTGTACCGCCAATGGAATACCGCGGTTGAAAGACAGCTGCGTGGATTCGTGGGTCGTGATAGTGTGGGCGTATTTCTGTTGGTGTGACGGTGGAGGTTTGTTTTTCGCCAGTTTATCACTGACCTTTGGTGTGGCGGACTTGTGTGAGTGTCTGAATTTTGGTGGATTCCGAGCTTTGGGTCATAATAGCTATGGTGGATTTCCGCGGCCGCGGCGGTGTGTTGGCGGTCTTCTGCACGGTGGTAAGTGGCTTTTACCGCCAATGTTATAATGACCGCCTTAGACCTTACCATTATGCAAGCCCACCGGATTCCTGCAGTACAGCCATCCAATGCAAAATACCCTCAAACTATTATTGTAAACTTTGGCGTCTTTAGCATCAAGGAATGCATTATTCAACAAGCAATCAAGAATAAAGTACACCAGATCCCTGGCGATCATGCCTTTAAAATTTTCTCAGATATGTCGGTGGCTGCTGTGCATCAGAGGAGGGAATTAAAGGGGATGATCCCGGCATTTCAGAAAGCCGGAGCTCCAGCAGGACTTGTACAGCAATCTAAACTTAAAGTTTTTTTTCAAGGACATTCAAACCTAATTCACACAGTTGATGCTACTAAGACTCTTTAGTATTCCATTCAAAACCCTGATCGATTAGGACAAAGGGGAGGGCGAGGGGAAAAAATATAATAAGAGAATTCAAGGACCGGGCACATTACACACTAAGCAGGTTGAATTAGTTTGAGAATGGTGGATTTTGTAAAGTGTGATATAACATATTATCTTGGGACTTCTTTCAAAAACTTAAAGTGTTTTTATTTTTTTTGCTCTTAGGGATACTCGAATTAAGTTTACATAGTTGATGCTGCAAAAAAATGTTGCATTCAATTTAAAATCCTGATCAATTAGGACATTAGGACAAAGGGGGGGAGGGAGGCGGAAAAAAAAATATAAATAAGAGAGCGGAAGGAGCTGGCACAGTATGCACTAAGAGGGATGAATTTGCTCTGAAAATAGTCGATTCTGCAGAACGTAACGTATCGCATTATCTTGGCACTTACTTTCCAGTCCCTTTGCAGTCTATGGTTTTGAGGGGGCCATGTCAAGGCACCTGATTGGGGAAGGAAGGAGTCAGGGTGTGGGCGGTGGTCCCGGATCGCCCAGACAGGAGGGCACCAGGTGTTGGCCACCGAAGGGGTAGGGGGAAGGTACACGGGGATGGGTGGGGAGGCAGGGTGTTGCAAGGGGTACAAGATACTTTTTTACCATACTAAAATGTAGCTATGCGCAATGTGTAATGATTAAGTTTACAGTCTGGATGACACCATCAGACGTAGACCAAGGTCCAACCTCTCTGGTAGCTTCAGATTATTTAATATTTATGCAATCGTTTATAAAAATCCAATGGCAAAGTTGAACTCCCCACTAAGAATAGTCTCCCAGAATGTCAATGGGCTAAATAATTGGAGGAAGAGGACTGCAATTGAAGAGAGGGTAAATGTTCTAAACCCCTCTGTCATTTTATTACAAGAAACTCATATTCCCGCAAAGAAAGAGTAGGCTTCAGTATGTTTAAGAGATTCACTGATCTCAAGGTGGTATCTGCAGCTCCAGCCGCTCACAAAGGTGTTGCTATCTTTTTAGCTGGGGGTCTTGGTGCTCAGGCACTTGACTCTCTTAGCAACCCCGATGGGCGATGGTGCTGGATACACTGCTTGATCGCCAAAGAAAGGTTCATTTTCATCATTTTTTATGTACCTCTGACAGATGATCCGGGTCACTATGTGGAACTATTTCAATCCCTTTTGCAACTTCCAGGCAAAATTATTATTGGTGGGGATTTTAACTTTCTTCAGGATCTACTCATTGACACCATTGTTAAGGCTAAATAACAACACAAACCTAGAGTCGCTAAAATCCTTAAAGACTACATCAAAGTATTGATGCTCTGAGACCCTTGGAGAATAAATGCCCCAAATGTGGGAGAGTTTACGTGTATCTCAAGTCGGTTTAAAAGCACCTCCCGAATTGATTTCTTTTTGATATCTAAAACAATGCGCTTTAGGAGCCAATCTGTGAGGCATTCTGGTTTATCAGACCATGCCACTCTGGTGCTGGAAGTGGCCCTTTTTTCAGAACACTCGATGTCCCTACCTAGAAGGTGGGTGTTTAACCAGCAACGTCTCCAGGACAAGGGCTGGGTACAGGCCTCTAGAGTCAAAAAAGTGAATTCTTCAAATGTAATCAGGGATCTTTAACTCCAGCTATGGTTTGGGATGCGTTTGAGGCATTTCTTAGGGGCTTGGTAATCGATAAGGGGGCGGCAAATAAATTTTATCAGAGACAACAAGCTAGGGTACTGGAGAAAACAGTGCAGAGGAGTTTAGCTATCTATCTTCATGCCCCCACGGAAAAAAATAGAAAATCTTTTGAACTAGCTAAACGGGCACCATCTAATAGTTTTCTTAAGAAGGCTGATATGGGGTATCAGACTCACAGACAGAAGGTATATGACAAGAATAATTTTTGGCCTGGCAAGCTGGAGACCAAATTGCCAGTAATATGATACATGCACTGAGGTGCCCCGTCTCCGGGGTAAGACACACTGACCCCAGACTTGTGGATAAAATCATGCTAGAACATTATAGACATATTTATAGCCAAACCCAGGATATTGATTTTAAGACTATTAGTGATTTCTTGGGGAAATTGGACATTCCTACTCTTACGGAAGAAGCCAGTGATGCTCTAATGCAGCCATTCATGGATAGGGAAGACCCTAATGCATATTGTCCAATTTATTTGCTAAATACGGATTATAGAATAATGAAGAAACTTTTGGCCAATAGGCTTAACGAGGTTGTCATTAAACTGGTGCACACCGCCCGATCAGGTTTATTGCCGGTCGACAACTTGCAACTAACACGCACTATTTAGCCAAGGCTCTTAATTATTTTGCTTCTAATAAAATTCCTGTCATTATTCTTTTATTAGACACTGAAAAAACTTTCGATCTGCTGGTAAGGGAAACGCTGTTTGAAATATTGGCTAGATATAAGGTGCCCTCCCAGGTTTCTGCATTAATTCAAAGGCTGTATCAAAGCTCCGAAGCCAATATCATAATTAATTCTGATTGTATTGGTCAACTTCAAGTTCGACGCGGAACCCGTCAAGGGTGCCCTCTATCCCCTATTCTCTTTGCTCTCTTCATTGAACCCTTAGCAATTAAAATCAGACAGAATAATCAGATTCATTCCCAGATGAAGTCAATGGGTAAGATTAAACTTTACGCCAATGATATTATTATGTTTCTAGATGAAGAGCGATCCTCTCAGGAGGAGGCTCTTAAGGTGTTCGCTGAATTCAAGAAAATTGGTGGCTACAAGATTAACATGAGTAAGACTTATATTTTTCTTTGTGGCTTTTCTTCTATTAGACTGACCCCCAAATGAAAATACTCTGTGAATACTAGGCCAAAGAGATACCTTGGGATTACTTTTTCATCTGAAATAGGAGATCTGTATGATCTCAATTACGTGATTTTGCTCTTGAAAACCCAGGCCCTGCTTGCACGCTGGGGGGCTCTCCCCCTCTCTATACTTGGTGAAATTGCATTGATCAAAATGTCTATACTACCATTATTTAACTTTCTGTTTTCGGCTATCCCTTGTGTATTAACTTCTCTATTTGTTAAGAAATTAGGGGGTCATTCTGACCTCGGCGGTAAAAGGCTCTTACCGCCGGTCAGAAGTCCGCCATTCTACCGCCGCGGCCGCGGTAAACCGCCACAGTCATTCTGACCCACAACTTCCAAACCGCCAAAAACCCGACATCCACGGAAGGCCGCCTCATCAGTGGTCAGCGATAAACTGGAGATGACCAAACCTCCACCGTCACGCCAACACAAACACGCCCATGCCATTACGACCCACGAATCCACGCGGCGGTCTTTCAACCGCGGTATTCCATTGGCGGTACACACCGCCGCGCTCAAAATACACACACCTTCACAAAACACAGCCACATTGGACAATTCGAAATACACACACCTGATACACATACACACACCACACCCACACATCCAATCAACTATAAAACACACACCCACATCACCCACAAACCCCCACTAATAGAAATTCGGAGAGAAGGCGAGAGAGAGAGAGAGAGAGAGCACAGCTATCGCAAACCCCAACACACAGAGGAACACAACATCATCACCCACACTACATCCACGCACAAAACACCACCATGGCACCCCAAAGACACCCCAGGTTCTCGGACCAAGAACTCAGGGTCATGGTGGAGGAAATAATTAGGGTAGAGCCCCAGCTATTCGGCACACAGGTGCAGCACACCACAATAGCCAGGAAGGCGGAGCTATGGCAAAGGATCATCAACAGGGTCAACGCTGTGGGACAGCATCCCAGAAACCGGGAAGACATCCGAAAGCGCTGGAACGACCTACGGGGGAAGGTGCGGTCGATGGTGTCAAGACACAACATCGCTGTGCAGAAGACTGACGGCGGACCCCCACCCACTCCACCCGAATCCACATCATGGGAGCAAGAGGTCTTGAACATCCTGCATCCTGCGGGCCTCGCTGGAGTAGGCGGAGGAATGGACTCTGGTAAGTCTAATCCCAAATACTTCACCCCCCCCAACCACCAGCATGCCAACCCGCACCCCCACCCTCACCCCCAACCCCCCAGCACACATCCTCCCTGCCAATATCTCACCAGAACAACCCACCCAACACAACACCAATCCCTGAATGCCAACACAAACCATGGACACCTATCACCCAAGCATGACCACTGCACATACCCATCCCCCCCCCCCCAAACCACCCTCACAACTCCTCCCACAAGGGAATGCCAGCACTGGGGGACAAGGGCACCCACAAATCGCACGCCATGGCACACACAGAAGCAATAACCATACTCTTTTACCCCTGCAGGGCCCGAACGCCAACACACCGGCCAGGAGGGTCCAGATTTGTCCATCCCTCCCCCAGAACAGGCCCCCAGTGATGACAGCAGCTCTGTCGACCTAGAACCTGATGACCAGCCCGGACCATCGGGGACCTCTGGACAGTCGGTTCCCCACACACAGACACAGGCCACAGCAGACCCAACCCCCTCTGGGAATACCAGCACAGCTCCCACCCAGCGGGCCCATGCCTCTGTCTCCAGGACGCGTCAATCAGCGGTGTGTCCGCCACTACAGGGCACCCAGACTGACCCACCACCCCAACACCAACAGGGACCTGGGGGCAGTGGTAGTGGGCACACCGTCCAGGGGACAGAGGCCCGGGGAAACAGGGCAACTGGGAGGGCTGCTGTGCGAGAGGGGGTTGACCGGCCCAGGGAACCCACTCTCCAAGAGGCCCTCAACACCAGAGGGTCCTGGGGTGCCCACGCTTCATGGCGGCCGCATAAATCTCCAGCTCCGGAGGGGCCCACGAGTTATCCGGAGAAACAACCCCGACCTAGGGGCCATCCGTGCTGCCGCCGTGGATGAAGAGTTGTCGGCCTTGCGGGAATCCGGGAAACCTGCCTGGAACGCCCGAGAGCCGTGTCTGGAGCTGGTGCGGGCGCGAGACAGCGGCGGCCTGGTCCCCTCGCGGAGACCGGGGACTGCCGTAATTGAGTGCGGCCGTGCGGGACAGGCCTGATCTGCCGGGCGCACTACCCGGGAGGTGGGAGGCTCCGGACCCACCGGGACACACACCAAGGGATCCGGTGCCCTGCCGGAGCATCGGCGCGAGCGGTGCGCCACGAGGACACGCTTCTGTGGGGAGCCCTTCTGTGGGAGAGGAGCGAAGGCGCCGGTGCTGGGCAGGGAGGCGCAGCAGGAGAGAGCCGCTGCCTGGAGAGGGACCTGCCGCTGTTACATCCCTCAGGATCGCACCGCTGTACGGGGAACCAGAGGGAAGCAGAGAGGAGACCGCCGGCGCAGCAGCAGCTGTGGGAGGTCTGAGGGTAGGGGATTGGGACAGGATCCCCGGCTGCTCGAGGGGCCCCTGAGTCCAGTGTGAGTGGCCAGAGACCCCTAAGTAAGGAGGAGGGGTCCCACCGCCGCAGAAGTTACTGCACCCAGCGGTGGTGCAGTGCTAGGGTGCTGGACCTAGCGCCGGAGCGCGGAACGCAGGCGCTAGATCCAGTATCGTGGGAAGAGAAGAGACAAGACTCGGTGCTGCTGCAGAAGACCCGACGATGCTGTGGGGACCTGGCCGCCAATACCTGGTGCTGCTGTAGTAAAGAGGGGGCGCGCTGGGGCAGTGCTGCTGTAGGGGGAGGAGGTGCAGAACTTTGGTGCCAGTGAAGAAAGAGAGGCGCTTTACACGGTGGGTCCCCAAAGAAAATTGAGAGAGGATTGGGTGGAACAGAAACGGAGCTTGTAAACTCCGAAGCTACGAACGCAGCGACCCAAAATGGCGGCCGCAACCCAGAGAGAAGCCGGAGCACCGCTTACCCAATAGACGCAACTCGGACCCCGCTGAGGGTAAGAAGCGATGACAGAGAATACCCTCGGTAGCAGAAAAGTAAGTGCAGTTAACCTCCCACCTTCGGAATCGCAGATGTGTGGAATGGGGGGAAGCATACAGCAACACGCATGGAGGAGCGCCGTTCTGAGCAGAGTGAGAGGCAGAAATGACTTGTAAAATAGACCCCCCTGCTAACGATCTGAGGGAGCGGTGGGTTTCAGAGACATCTCTTTTCTTCTCTGTAATGATCCAGTTGGGACTAAACTGATTTTGGATCGAACATTTGGAACGCTGCACTCAGTAGTCAGAGCTTACTGTTATATGCAATCCAGGGCAGAGCCTGGGGGCCCTGAGTGCTGATGCTACCTGCTTCATTCATCCAAGACTGCTGAGTGGTTGAGTGGGAGAAAATCATCAGAAATCCATACAGGGTAGCTAGCGGCTGTGAACTTGCCCCTTAAATCGCTCCCTTGACCCTTCAGAGCATTGCTTTAAATACATGCTGTACAGAATAGTGACATCTGTACTTTTGTGGTCACTGAACTCACCTAAATAACTATCTAGTCCCTATTAATTCCACAAGAGACTGTAGGTGAAACTTTCCTGGAGTGTCTCTTGCATAGCTAAAAACTAGTAGATGCCCTCCACAACCAACATTTAAATAACTGAAAGGATAACTCATGCACTGCCACGATGGGAAAACCAAAGAAACATGAGACTCAGGAGCAAGAAGAATCGAGTATGGCCAAACCCCGGATCATACCCCTAATATAAGGCTGCTTGATAATCCGCAGAATCAAGAATCTACTTGGCCAGTTGACCAGGGGGTCCTGGTGGTTTGCAGGGCGCCAGGCCCCATTGTATATTTGTGGTGCTAGGAACTGTATTTCTTGTAGTTTGATTTTCAAACCCTGTTCTGGCTACCTCTAAACTGTGTTTTATGATGTTGAGGGTGTTTCGCATACTTTGGGTTATACTAGTGAAATTATGTTCCACCCTGTGTTTTTTGCCCATAATGTTGGTGATGCCTAGAAAGTAAGTGTCTAATATTAGACTGTTGAGATTTTGGGTGTACAATGCATTTGATACCTACTGTAATGTTGTGCTTTATGTGGTTTTGATCGCAGGATGATAAGTACAGTGATTTTCCTCTTTCACCACTCCATCTCCTATCCTATCTTGTTGAATCAGCCCTGTTCTGAAGCAACAACCAATCCCTAATCGCCTCACTTTCCTGTCTCCACAATAACTCAGGTTCCTGCACCCGACGTCTGGATTATATGCCCCCCCTTGCCCTCATACTTCTCCTCTCCACCACCGTCCTAGTAACACCCTTCCCTTATCCCCACCACCCTCCTCCTCCACAATGTCCCATCATGGCCACCGCTCGAATTAAGTCTGGAATTAATTGCTACAAAATCATCTACCCTTCTAACCTGACTAAAGCTGCAACAAAACGTTTCAAGCATAACACCATTGAAAGTTTCCCCGATTCCCTTTTTGTCGATCAATTTTACAATGGTCGGTATGGGGGGCTCAAAAACGATCTAATTTTTTTCACCCACGACATACCATCTTGGTCTACCAGCTTTTACAATTCCTTTAACGTCACCTCCTCCTCCTCTATCCCTCATGGGAAACAGTTAAAAATTTCCCCATCTGTGGGTTTTAACGGTTCCCTCACTATCTCATTCTATAACAACGGTACTGTTATGATCCAAGCCAAAGACTCCTATCTCTCTCTCTTTGACCGCCTCTTCCCTTCCCTACTCCCCTCCCCTGCGACCGGGCTATCCCTTGACTCTCCATCTAGCTCCACCAATTACTCCCTTTCTCCTCCCTTGACCCCCCTACTCTCCAACAGGCTGCACCCTGGGGAGGCACAGGTCGACCCTCTTCTCTCCCCTCGGACCTCCCCTCCCATTCTTCCCCCCTCACAGCATGCCCCTCCCCTCTTCACTTCAGCCTCACCTCTAGCAAACACGCTCCTCTTCCGTTCTGCACCATTCCGGCACTCTATTCTCATCTCCTCCCCCCTATCCCTTACGGCCACCCCCCTCCTTAGACCACCTCTTCTCCAGCCCTCTCCCTCTGTCTATGTTCCCTACGTTCCCCTTGTTCCCTCCTCCTCTCTGCTTTTCCGCCCACTCCTCCCCTCACTATGTACCCCGATTTCCCCACAAATACTTTCCATCTCTCTCCCTCTCCACTCTCCTCCAGCAATGCTGTGCTACCCCCTTTCCTCCTCTCGTAACCCCTGCCCTCCCTCAGACCGAGCAGAATCGCTTCCTTTCTTCAACTTCCCTTTCTCCCAATCCCCCCCACTCTGCCTGATACCCGCTCCCTCACAGCCACCTCACTTAGCTACCAGGACCTATCCAACCCACTCCCCTCCCTTCCTTCCATACCTCCCTAATCCCTATGACTCCTCACACTCTTCCCCTCTCCTACCGCCCCACCGCCCCACACCTCTGCTATCGCCCCCTAATTCTGCCCCTTACTCCTATCCTTCTTGCAACGCCAACAACGTCAACTCTCCTCTCACCCCTGGCGCACCAACTCATGCTCTCATCCAAAACCGTTCCCCACCTCTGAACCCTATACCCCTACTCCCCTCCCATTCCCCCACCTCTCCCTGCCGTACACTGCCTAGTGCACCCCCTCCTGTTTCCATCGAGTCACCCAACATGCTGTGCTCTTCATTAATCTCTCTGGAAAATAAGCTAGGCTCTCTAATCACCGCCATCTCCCAACTTGAAGCTACCATTCTAGTTTTAAGCTCCAAGATCTTGACTTTTCCACACACCTCAATTCCTTTGGCAAACACTCACCCTTCCACGAGATGTACCTCACCCTCACACCCCATTATAGCTAAGCATAGCCTGTCGTCTGCAAATCCACACAAGCACTCGATCGCCACCCTTCCTTCACTTCCACTTCCCAGTAACCCTGTTATCTACACTATTCCGACCATCTCCTCTATCAGAACCACTCACCTACCTAAACCCTCCCGAGCGACCTCATATAAGTACAATATCCCTATCACCCCTCATAGCCCTAGTGCCCCCGTCACCAAAACAGTTGCGTCAGAGCTGCGCTGTTTACTCCACAACTGCAGATCTGCAATAAAACACAAACTTGAAATCTCCGATACCATCAACTTGCACAATATTGACATGCTCTTCCTCACAGAGACCTGGTTCAACGATACCTCTCACTCTATGTTTGATCTCCTTGTACCCACAGGCTATTCTATACTTAGAAATGACAGAATTGACAAAATTGGGGGAGGTGTTGCAGTCATCTTTAGAAACTCCCTTCAACTTAAGGCTCTTCCTAACAGCTCCTTTCACACCTTTGAATGCCTATCTCTTGAGCTTCAATTGCACCACCACTCACCCCTCAGATTCCATGTTATTTACCACCCGCCTGGTAGCAGCCCTTCGTTTTTGGAGGAACTCAGGGACTGCATCAGCGACCAATTCACACAAAGTGACAATCAGATCTTCGTGGGTGACTTCAATGTCCACTGGGGCTCGCCTCAAGACACCTTTGCGAACTTGCTGGCCACCTTCCTCTCTGCAAACGATCTTATCCAACACTGCACAGAAACAACACACTCTAAAGGCTCAATCCTGGACCTTGTTATCTCTAAAACAGGCTTGCTGACTATCGCTACCCCTATTCATGTAGACTGGTCGGACCACCTCCTCATCCCATTCTCTCTTCACCTATCACACTCTATAACTCTTGGCCAGCCTAAGAGGGCTACTTCCTGGTTCCGTGACACTAAAAATATTGACCTCAGTAACCTCTGTGATTCTGCTTTGCTATCACTTCCAAGGCTAGACCCGGACCTTGATGTTAACGATCTCACCGCCCAATGCCTCACAGTCCTTGCAGTCGAAATCGATAATGTAGCTCCTCTCCAAAGCAAAAAGAAAAGGCCCACTCCCTCAGCACCTTGGTTCAACAAATCCCTCTATGAAGAAAGGAAGCTCCTAAGAGCCCTTGAGAAACAATGGAGACAAGTGCCCTCCACTGAAAATTTGGCCACGCTTCATTCAGCAAGATCCAAGTACCACAAACTCATCTTCCTTGGAAAAGCGTCGCACTACAAATCCCTCCTTGACTCAGCCAAAAATAGACCAAAAAAACTATTCGACCTCATCAAGAACCCAAACAGCTCACCCCCAACCTCCAAATTGGAAGATTCCACAAAGAAAGCAGAGGAATTTGCTGTATTCTTTGACGATAAGGTAAAATCACTTGTAGATCAGGTCATTCATCCTACCCCTACAGAGGAGCGCAAATCCCTAACCATTTGGCAAAACTTTGACCCCATCTCTGACGATGCTCTCCTTAAATGCATCCTCGATACAAAGCCCTCTAACCATTCTCTTGACCCCATCCCTAGTGCCATTGCCATTGACTTCTTTACTAATTCTCTTTCCTATTGGACCACTCTGGTCAACCTCTCCCTCAGTCAAGGCTCCCTTCCTGTTTCCTTCAAAACTGGGCAGGTCACCCCTCTGCTTAAAAAACCCACCGCTGATGCGAACGACCTTAACAACTACCGTCCCATCACTAACCTACCCTTCCTTGCAAAAATCACAGAAAAATGTGTAGCGAAACAACTCTCTCGACATATCAAGGAAAATGATCTTCTTGACAATTTCCAGTCCGGCTTCATTCAAAACTGCAGCACTGAAACAGCCCTGCTGCTAGTGATTGATGACGCGCTGCGGATACTCGATTCAGGGGAGTCTTGTCTTCTAATTCTTCTGGACCTTTCTGCAGCCTTTGACACTGTTAATCACAACACTCTCCTTAACACTCTTCAACAGAGAAGGGGCATGGAGGGCACTGTGCTCAAATGGTTTGCCTCCTTCCTCTCTGATAGATCCCAAATGGTCAAAATTGCGAACAGTCTTTCAGCTCCTTTAGTGGTCAGGCAGGGTGTTCCTCAAGGCTCCATACTTGCACCCACACTGTTCAATCTCTATTTAGAACCGCTGGGAAATCTCCTGAGTAAATCCGGGATCCACTATCATCTATATGCGGATGACACTCAGATGTACCTTAAGGTGGCCTCCACTCACGATCTCTCCTTCCTTAGCTCTACTCTCGACTCCATTCAAAACTGGATGTTAACTCATCAACTGATTCTGAATCCCTCCAAAACAGAATTCCTCCTCCTCTCCTCCTCACTTTCTCATCCCCCAGTGCAATCATGGATGGATCAGATCAATCTAATGAACAATAAACCCATCATTGTCGAGAGCGCAAAATCCCTTGGTGTCATACTCGACAAAAAACTCAATCTACTCTCCCACATCGACTCCATTGCAAAGTCTGCTCGACACCAACTGCGCCTTCTTTGGGTGATTCGTCGCTTCTTCCCGGAGCACGACCTTAAAACCCTGGTCCAATCGCTGGTTCTCTCCAGATTGGACTACTGCAACTCTCTTCTTACTGGCCTTCCCAAATCCCACCTTTCCCTCCTGAAGTCTATTCTCCATTCAGCAGCTCGTTTCATATATGGGGCCAAAAGAAGCGACCACATCACACCCATTCTATCCACCCTCCGTTGGCTTCCCATAGAGGCAAGATCTATCTACAAAACTGCATGTATCACCCACAAAGCCTTGCACGCCTCCTCCCCTCGCTACCTGGTGAATAAACTGAAACTCTCTGGGGGCTCCAGACCATCACTTAATGCAGAAAGGTTATTACTTGAACCACCCATTTTCAAGAAGGAAAGATCGATGGCCCAATCCTTTTCAGGCAACGCGGTGAGAATCTGGAACTCACTTCTGCCTCAGCTTCGGACCACCACCTCTTCCCAGGCCTTCAAAACCGACCTCAAAGCTCTCCTCCTTCAAAGACACTTCCAAAGTTAATTCAAGCCCTCTGTTTTCTGAAGGAAGTCCTTCCATTATAGGAAATTCTGTTCTCCATGCCTATAGAAGTGCCTTCCCAGGGTGTTTTTGTGTTTTGAGTGTCTGCCATTTAGTGCAGTATTATACCTCTACCTGTACTGTGTACTCTTTTGTAACTTGCACACGGCACCTTTCCTTTTACAACGTATCATTTGCTACCTCTTATTTCTTGTGTGCTTTTGATATATGCACAACGGCCACCACTGCCTCATGTAACGTAACTATAGTTTTAGTGTTTTGAGTGTCTACCATTTATTGCAATTTTATTTCTTTTTTTACCTCTACTCGTACTTTATTTTCTCTTGTATCCTGCACACGTCACTTTTTCCTTTCGTAACGTATCGTTTGCTACCTCATGTATTTTTTTGCTCTTGATACTTGCACAATTTTCACTTGCCTCATGTAATGTAACATTTATTTTTGTGACAGGCACACTTGTAATTTTTCTCTTCATGTATCTTTACTTGCCTATTGTGAAGCGCTCTGACACCTTCGGGTAAAGTCCGCGCTATATAAAAACGCATTAAATAAAATAAATAAATAAAAATGGGAGCATACCACCGCTCCCAGGAGACAATGGCGACGGTACTGGCCAGGTTCCAGGAGATCCAGGCACAGCAGGAGGAACGGTACATGGGGTTCAGAGACGAACTCTGGAACATCGGTACCGCAATGGGGACCATCGTCCTGGCCCTCAACCAGATAGTCACCACATTGCGGGACCATGTGGCACCCCAAAGGGCCCCTGTCACCATCCCGGACGACGAACAGCCTACCACCTCCGCCGGCGCTAGTGGACAGGAGGCCCCCACACCACGACAGGCCACCAGAACCCCACCTCCTGCTGAAGATCAACCACCCCGCAACCAGAACCTGAGATCACACAAGAAGACAGAGTAGGATGCCAAGACCCCCGCCAGCCTAAGATACACCCTGATGTCATCCCACTGTCCCACATTGTCACCCTGTCCAACCTTGAACTGCCCCTGCTCCATCCTTCCACAGGCATATGGACAATGCACCTGTGCTACTGAGAACTGGACTCTGCCATGGACATTACACCACCCCCACCCATCACCGTTTTACTATCATGGACCTATACGCAGCACTTAAAATAAATCACCAATTGCACTTCAAATGTCAGGAGTCTGCTTGTATTCTTTACAAATGTATTACACATAACGGTGCAATAATGTTCATTTAGATTGTGATGACAACATACCAGTGTCAATAAGCATTAGTCCATGGGCCAACAAAGCAGAAGTCACGCTGTGGGTCATACAGCTCTGAAAATGGAAGGGAAAGTCAAAAATCAGTGAAAAGGAACTGGGGGGAAACACAGAAAGTAGAGATGCAGGAGGCCAGAAGTAAATGTAAAATGGCGTGGGTGATTCTTACCTGGGTGCTACTGAAAATACTGTTGTATAACTGTGTCCCTGTTGTCCGTGTCGTCCCCGTCGTCTTCCTCCTCTTCACTCTCCACAGGCTCCACAGCTGCTACAACACCACCATCTGGACCATCCTCCTGCAGGAAAGGCACCTGGCGTCGCAATGAAAGATTGTGAAGCATACAGCAGGCCACGATGATATGACACACCTTCTTTGGTGAGTACATGAGGGATCCCCCTGTCATATGAAGACACCTAAACCTGGCCTTCAGGACCCCGAAGGTCCGTTCTATAATCCTCCTAGTTTGCCCATATGCCTCATTGTACCGTTCCTCTGCCCTGGTCCGGGTATTCCTCACTGGGGTCAATAGCCAAGGCAGGTTGGGGTAACCAGAGTCACCTATTAGCCACACACGGTGTCTCTGTAGCTGTTCCATCACATAAGGGATGCTGCTATTTCGCATGACATACGCGTCATGCACTGACCCAGGGAACTTGGCATTTAGATGGGAGATGTACAGGTCAGCCAAACAGACCACCTGGACATTCATCGAATGGTAACTTTTTCTATTTCTGTACATCTGCTCATTGTCTTTTGGGGGTACTAAAGCCACATGGGTCCCATCAATGGCACCAATGATGTTGGGGATATGTCCAAGGGCATAGAAATCACCCTTCACAGTGGCCAAATCACCCTCCTCAGGGAAAACAATGTATCTCCGCATGTATTTCATCAGGGCAGACAACACTCTGGACAAAACCTTAGAAAACATAGGCTGAGACATCCCTGATGACATGGCCACTGTTGTCTGAAAAGACCCACTTGCCAAAAAATGGAGTACTGACAGCACCTGAACCAGAGGGGGAATCCCTGTGGGTTGGCGGATGGGGGACATCAGGTCTGGCTCCAGCTGGGCACACAGTTCATGTATAGTGGCTCGGTCAAGTCGGTATCGAAGTATAATATGTCGTTCTTCCATTGTCGACAGGTCCACCAGCGGTCGGTACACGGGAGGATTCATCCTTCTCCTCGCAAGTCCCAGCGGACAGTGCCTAGGAAGGACAACATGGAGCACAGAGTCAAGCAACCCTCAG
Organism: Pleurodeles waltl; assembly: GCF_031143425.1. Classification (NCBI taxonomy): domain Eukaryota; kingdom Metazoa; phylum Chordata; class Amphibia; order Caudata; family Salamandridae; genus Pleurodeles; species Pleurodeles waltl. The sequence continues at coordinate 76,003,559 of NC_090439.1, forward strand.
GTTCGTTCCCACAGCTTGCACAGTACACGAATCGCTATGCATTGAAAGGCTTGTATGAGTGGCAAGGCCTAGGCCTGTGTGACGCAGTAGAAATCATGCCATGTGGGCCCTTGAAATGGCAGCTGCCTGACCTGTGAAGTGTGACAGTGGGATGTGAGGTCACTGCGCTGGCGTGGCTCACCGTGGCGGTAGGCGGTCGAAGACCGCGGCGCAAAGCAGCATTGGTTAACATTGAACCCTATGGGTCTCAGGAGCCAATGACAATGTGCACCGGCGGTCGCGGTACGCACCGCCGCGGAACGCACCGCCGCGGAACGCACCGCCGCGGGCGTGACCGCCATTTTCTATCTGCTAAATCACTCGAGACCTGATCATCCACAGGAGAGGACCTATACTGCAAGTGCTGCTGTGACCTCGGTCTGGAAGAGACAATGGCTGCTGCGACTGGGGAAAGGGCCCCTGGCTTCACTTCAGAAGAGTTGGAGAAACTTGTGGATGGGGTCCTGCCCCAGTATGCGCTACTCTACGGTCCTCCAGACCAACAGGTAAGTACACTGGGTGCACGTTGAATGGGCTATGCCTGGGTTGTGTATGGTGGATGTAAGATGGTGGGGTGGGGAGCGAATGAGGAGTGCAAGGCACGACAGATGAGAGCATGTGCCACATGGCAGGGTTGGGGAGGGGGGGGCAATCACATCTAACATGCAGAAATTTTTTGAAATTTCCTTGCCCACCCTGTACATGTCAAATAGGTCAGCTCCCATCAGAAAGTCGACATTTGGCGTGCCATCGCCAAGGAAGTCCGGGCCCTGGGGGTCCACAAAAGACGGGGCACCCACTGCCGAAAGAGGTGGGAGGACATCCGCCGCGGGACCAGGAAGACCGCTGAGTCACTGCTGGGGATGGCCTCCCAACGTAGGAGGGGTGCCAGTCGTACCTTGACCCCCCTGATGTCCCGGATCATGGCGGTGGCCTACCCCGAATTGGATGGGCGCGTGAGGACATCACAGCAGACACAAGGGGATGAGTACCAGCACATTCTGCTATCTTTACACGCAGTGGAGGCGTCTGGGTGGGGGAGGAGGGCTGTGGGTGACATTAGGCCAGGGCACTTTCTGTAGTGTAGTCCCCCCCTTTAGGCATGGCCCTGTGCCCCCGCCCCCCACCTCTGTAGGGTGCCAAGTACAGCAATCCATGGTCCAGCATCACCCATGTGCGCATATGTTGTCCATAGACCTGTTGGCCTAGTCACAAGTACTGAGTAGTGTACCCCGATTGCGCGGCGTAGTGCATGAGGCTCCTGTGTCTGTCCTCTCCGCCAACGGTGTTGACAATGCATGCACTCAACCTGTTTTTATTTCTCCCCCCACCCTTTTTCTTTGTCTTCTTGTGCATGTGTGCATTAGCATCATCAGGCGGAGGAGAACTGGCATTGGAGAACGAGGGAGATGCAACTCACAAGGCCCCGGTGGGCCATGGTACAGACACCGAGGTCACCAGTGATACGGAGGGCGAGGGGAGCACCACAACGGGGACCCGTGGTGACACCAGCGACACCGACACGTCCTCGGAAGGGAGCTCCAGCTCCGCCCTCCCAGCAGCCCCTCAGCCTTTGCTCCGTGCCCGCTCGCCCAAGACTTCGGGCATCTCCTTCGCCCCAGGCACCTCAGGCCCTGCCCCTGTTACCCCTGCTGCCCTCAGTGCGGAGGTCATTGACCTCCTACAGACCATCATTGTTGGGCAGTCTACCCTTTTGAATGCCATCCAGGGGGTAGAGAGGGAGGTGCATCGGAGCAATGCATACCTGGAGGGCATTCATTCGGGTCAGGCTGCCCATCAACGATCGTTCAATGCTCTGGCCTCAGCACTGACGGCAGCCATTGTCCCTGTTTCCAGCCTCCCTCTTCTAACTGCCTCCACCCTGTCTCTGTCTCCTGTTCCTCAGCCTGTGCCATCCACACCATCAGACCAGCCTGCACACACCTCAACACCCAAGGGCAGCTCATCCAGACATAAGCACCACAGATCACACAAGCATTCACCCAAGCAACACCCAGATGCAGACATGCCAACAGTCACTACCACCCCTGTGTCCCCCTCCTCCTCGTCTCCCTCCTCCCTCCCTGTGACGTCTCCACTCACACCTGCATGCACACCACCATCAGCCAGTACTTCCATCACCAGCACACCCTCCAGTACAGTCCGCACACGTGCAGTCACCACCCCCACTGCCATTTACACGTCCCCTGTGTCCTCTCCCACTGTGTCTGTCACCCCCTCTTCCAAGACACACAAACGCAGGCAGCCACCCACCCAACAGCCAACCACCTCACGACAGCCTACGTCACAAGCACCTGCACCCAAAGACAGCACACCTGACTCTCCTACAACCACATCCTCTTCTTCCACTCCCATACCCACTACACCTACCCTTTACATTGGTCCTAAAAAACTTTACCTCTCCAAACTTAACCTCTTTGCCCCACCTGACCCACCCCCTTCATCTGCTAAGAGTCCCAAGAGCACCTCAGCCACCACCAGCCCTGCTTCAAGTGTCACCCTTGTGCACGGGTTTTGGAGTCCACCCTTTCCCAGCACAGATACATCGGCCAGCAGCAAGGGAACAGCCAGCCCCCCCCCCCCTGGGAAGAGGACCCGTAAAATCAGGGGCCGCCGCGAGAAGACTGACACAGCTGCCCCCAAGGAGCAAAGTCCTGGGCCGTCACCTGCCACAACATCCAGGGGAGGCAAGGGCCAGAGAGCCTCATCGAAGGAGGGCAAGGGCAGCAGGGCGGAGAAGTCAGCCAGCAGGGGCGCGGACCAGGAGGGCCCCACAAGCCCCATCCCGGGTGTGAGGGAGGACACCCACGGGCCCAGGACTCCGTCACAGAAGGGTCCAGCAACTGCACGGTCGGATTGCGACTAAGCAGGGAGTCCTGGCCAGGTCTGGCTCCCTTGGATGACTGGACAAGCACCGCTGAAGAGGGCCCCACCGTGCAGATAGGCACTGCTGAAGAGGGCCCGCCGTGCAGAAAGGCATCGCTGAAGAGGGCCCCGCCGTGCAGAAAGGCACCGCTGAAGAGGGCCCCGCCGTGCAGAAAGACACCGCTGAAGAGGGCCCCGCCGTGCAGAAAGGCACCGCTGAAGAGGGCCCCGCCGTGCAGAAAGACACCGCTGAAGAGGGCCCCGCCATGCAGAAAGGCACCCCTGAGGAGGGCCCCACCGTGCAGAAAGGCACTGCTGAAGAGGGCCCGCCGTGCAGAAAGGCACCGCTCCGCTGGGCCCCGCCATCTCAAGCACCGCTCCGCTGGGCCCCGCCATCTCATGCACCGCTCCGCTGGGCCCTTCCTGTCAAGCATCGCTCCGCTGGGCCCCGCCGTCTCAAGCACCGCTCCGCTGGGCCCCGCCGTCTCAAGCACCGTTCCGCTGGGCCCTTCCTGTCAAGCACCACTCCGCTGGGCCCCGCCGTCTCAAGCTCCACTCCGCTGGGCCCCGCCGTCTCAAGCACCGCTCCGATGGGCCCGCCGTCTCAAGCACCGCTCCGCTGGGCCCTTCCTGTCAAGCACCGCTCCACTGGACCCTTCCTGTCAAGCACCGCTCCGCTGGGCCCCGCCGTCTCAAGCACCGCTCCGCTGGGCCCTTCCTGTCAAGCACCGCTCCACTGGGCCCCGCCGTCTTAAGCACCGCTCTGCTGGGCCCCGCCGTCTCAAGCACCGCTCCGCTGGGCCCCGCCGTCTCAAGCACCGCTCCGCTGGGCCCTTCCTGTCAAGCACCGCTCCGCTGGGCCCGCCGTCTCAAGCACCGCTCCGCTGGGCCCCGCCGTCTCAAGCACCGCTCCGCTGGGCCCTTCCTGTCAAGCACCGCTCCGCTGGGCCCCGCCGTCTCAAGCACCGCTCCGCTGGGCCCCGCCGTCTCAAGCACTGCTCCACTGGGCCCTTCCTGTCAAGCACCGCTCCGCTGGGCCCCGCCGTCTCAAGCACCGCTCCGCTGGGCCCCGCCGTCTCAAGCACCGCTCCGCTGTCTCAAGCACCGCTCCGCTGGGCCCTTCCTGTCAAGCACCGCTCCGCTGGGCCCTTCCTGTCAAGCACCGCTGGCCCATTGGCAGTCCCGGTTCTGTGTCAGGCAGGCCTTAACGACGCACTCTGCCCACCATGCCTCCTCCATGACCAGTGGTCTCTGTAATCCACCTGATGGACTGTGGCTTTGCACTCCCCAGGATGTAACAGTGGGCAATCCACCCACTGTAGAGACTTTTGAGACTGTGGCTTTGCACTCCCCAGGATGGCACAGTGCGCAACCCACCCACTGTAGAGACTTGTGAGACTGTGGCTTTGCACTCCCCAGGATGGCACAGTGGGCAATCCACCCACTGTAGAGACTTGTGAGACTGTGGCTTTGCACTCCCCAGGATGGCACAGTGGGCATGGTGGACCCTTCGTTGATCTGGCGTCGTGGACTCATGTGGCTGAGGTGCCCCCCCTGAGGTGCCTGTAGTTTTGTCATCTGATGCCCCAGCAGTGTTCTCTCCAACGGACTCAGGTCTCCTGTGTGGGCTTTGCCCATGTGTTGATACACTTTGGCCCACGGACAGTGGAAATTTAGGTGACTGTGCAGGACTTATTGCCTATGTTTATCGGTTTTGCAATGTTCTTACTTGATTTTTTACAATTCATATTGCTATTTTACCATGAACTCAAAGAACCTCTTATATACATAAATGTTGTTTCTCACTTTAATTATGTCTTTGCATTATTCCGGCGGGTTTGGGTGGTGTCACTGTGACTTGGTGCTCTGCATTGGTGTGTGGATAGTTGGGGGGGGGGTCGCATATGTGTGTGCCCGTAAGCTTTCCTCCTCCTCCCTCCCCTGTGTCGTAGGTGCAGTACTCACCGTTGTCGTCTGCGCCGGCGTTCGTACTCGTGGTAGATGAGCAGGTAGACAATAGCCGGTAGGATGTGTAATTCGAGCTCCATGCTGTCCTGCTTCCTCGTGGAGTGTGTATAGGTGAGCGTTTTCCCGTTCGTAGTCTGTTTCTGCCGTGTTTTTATCGGCGGGGCTCCCGCCCCGGAAAAGGTGGCGGATTGGTGAGTTGTGATAGGGTGGGCGGTACATTGTCTGCCGCCTGGCTGTTGGCGGTGACCGCCGAGCTGTTTGTCTGTCCCGCCGTGGCGGTCGGAGTGTTAAAGTGGCGGGCTGTGTTGGCAGTTCCCGCCAGGGTCAGAATACCTTTATTTTTGACCGCCTGCCTGTTGGCGGGTTGGCCGCCGCTTTATCACCGGCCGCCAGGGTCGGAATGACCCCCTAAGAGTCTATGTTTGGTTCATTTATCTGGCAAAATCAGAAGGTGCGGGCTACATTAAGTACATTAAATGCTGATCAAGAAAAGGGGGGGTTTAGCACTACCAAACTTCAAAGATTATTATTTCACTTTTTTTGCACATTACTTGACCAACCTACGGGTTGCCTATTTACTAAAGATTTTCATGAATTAATCTATAGGCAACATGATATTCGGAATACTGCACTGTTGGTGAAATCTCCAAGAAAAGGTTGATACAAGATTCTTAAATGGCGCTTTAGAAGATTTTTTTTTTTTTTTAGAAGATATTCAATCCCATATTTGCACTTTCTTACTCCTCTCACACAGTTTACGTTGCGCTCTGGTTCTCAGCTCGATTTAGAGATAGCAAGGAGATGGAATGCAGGATTTAGTAAAATTGGGGATTTCCGCACCAATGACAATTGGGAAACTTTGTTAAATATTCAGATGGTCGTCCAAAATTACTTTTTCCTGGTGGGTTCCTACAGTATTATGCTTCACAGTTTAAGGGACCTGGATATTGATTTAATCATGAATACACTGGCATTAGTCACTGAACTGGTAGACCCTCCCGGGGTAGGCGAGCGGGTGCATGGAGAAGGTTACTTCTAGAGCGGGCAAAGACCAATCTCTGGGCTAAAACGGTGAGAAAATGGGATCGCCAATAGGGCTTGGACCTGTCAGGGGAATGTTGGGAGAAGATCAATTACTTAAATTTTACAGTACTCCATGGCGCAAATTGGCACTGCATGATATTTTTTAGTAAATGGTTATTATATCGCACCCCGCAAGCCATATCCTGGATGGTGCCCAGTTGCCCTGATCTCTGTTTCCCCTGTAGGATAGGAGGGGTGGCTAGTTGGATACACGTGATTGGCACATGCTGACTTATTCAGGAATACTGAGATGGAGTATTTAAGATATTATCTACTATTGCTCATATAACTATAACTCCTAGTATCTGGCTGATGGGCTTGGGCTACGACCCTGGGGTAACGCTTCCATCCAGGTGGGAAAAATTAGTTTTTATTGCTACTGTGATTGCTAGATCTCTCCTTTAAGAAACTGGCTTACCGATCTAACTCCTTCCCCGCAAGAATGGCTGAGTAAAATGGTACAGGTCAGACAGCAGGAAATAAGATATGCCAGGAGAGTGGGCGGTGGTAAAATGTTTTCTCGGATTTGGGGCAAATTTTTTCAAGACAGCTATCTAGCCTGATTGTATTTATCTGGAATTTTCCTATTGGACATTTTCGGGAAGGATGTTTAAGACAAAGTATGGCATTGTAATGTGTTTTGTTATTATGCTGGATCTTGAAAAACAAATTAATAAAAAGAAAAAAATGCACACACAGAGACTGTAGTAACAGGTCTGAACCATGTTTATAGGGCTACACATGTGGGTGGCAAAATCAGTGCTGCAGGCCCACTAGTAGCATTTGTTTTACAGGCCCTAGGCACCTCTAATGCATTTTACTAGGGAATACCTAGCAAATCAATAACATGACAATTATGGAAAAGCCAGTTACACATACAATTTCACATAGGGAGCAGTTGCAGTTTAGAGCTGGTCAGCAGTGTTAAAGTGACCAGAGCAACAAAAACAGCCAAAAACAGAGTCTAGCACACAGGAACAACCTGGGAAGCAGAGAAAAAAGTTACATGAGACCACGCCAAGGATGCCAGGTTTAACACATCCCCACACGTGGATGGTCTTTGTCCGTGTGCAGTGTGGTGTTGGCCTCAAGGCCTCACCTGTGGCCAGGCCATGTGTCCAACTTCCCTCAGCAGCCAACCATCCCCATCGCGCACAGCCTTTAACATAACATAATATCATGTTACCATTGTAACACAACCCTAGTTACCCGGTTGGCTTCCAATGTGTGGTGGATGCAGGGCGAAGGGGGTTCATAGTAGGGTGTGGGAAATGACTGACCTATCCACTGAAACTTTCCGCAGAGTGACAGGAATGCAGTAGAGTATGTGAAGGGACCGACCTCTCCCCTGAGACTTCTCCAAATGCTGATCGATGTTATAGTAGGGTGTGAGGATGGACTAGCCTCTCCACTGAGACCTCTCCCCAGAACGAAGGGCACGTTAGGCTGTGCAGATAGAGTGGCCTCTCCACAGGCACCTCTCCCTAAGGAAAGGGGTGTTGGTAGTAGGGTGTGGGGAGGGACTAGCCTCTCCATTTTGTTCATGCTCCTGCAAGTGTCTTTTAAAAGTTTCTTGCAAACTCCTGGGGGATCACAACATTTTTTCTTTGAAGAATTTACAGTTTGCTCCATCACACTACTAATGACTCACAGATCTCCTCTCAATTACTCAGGGGTCAGGATGCCTTTATCCTGCCCCATTCTGTAGCTTTTTCCCCCTCATTCAGTAATGGCAGTATTATAGTTTCTGTTTCTTTAACAGTCAGCATATCAGAGCGCTGGCCACTGTTTGGCTTCTCCCACAAGAGTGAGACAGCTGACTGGAAAAAAGCCCTCTTGACCAATCAGATTGTTCTATTTTTTCATTTTGCACATCCGCTGATCTCTCATGAGACTCTTGCAAACCCAACCATCAAGGTATACAAATATTTTTAATTTAAATTCCTCAAAAACTATTGAATGGATTTACACCAAATCACATAAAGCAAAACAGAAAGTTTTCTAGATGAAGTTCTAGCTTCCTACCTAATTTGGTGTAATTCAGTTCACCCATTTTGGCAGTGGCGCATAACCATATTGGCATCAACTATGTCTTGATTGTCATGAAAGACGTGTACAACCAAATATTAAAGCAAGAGTGACTCTCATCTGAGATGTCTACTTTATCACCTAAATAGTCACCCCTGTCAGCAGTTCTAGTTGGGAAAACACTCATTTTTTCAGGTTAACTTTAAGCCTCAACATCATACCAAAATGTATCAGAATCCCTTTTGTATATTTTAGGCCTTGTGGGGTATCTCTCATTAAATTCAGGATATCATGTGCATAGAGCAATACAATGTGATGTTTGCCCTCTGTGTTAATTTCCAGATTAGCCTCTTCATTCTGGAGCCTCGCTGCTAGAGGATCCCTCAACAGAGCGAATAATAAGGATGATAAAGGCAAACCTGCATCCTGCTCTTTTCTACTTGCATTGCACCTAATATGGCCCTCCAAGTTCTGACTCCTGCTGTGTGTACAGCATTTCGAAACACTTCAATATTGTCTCTGCCAAGCCCAACCCTTTTCATTTTTGCCAGCCAACAGAAAATTGAAATTTACTGCATCAAATGTATTCTCAATGTCTACCGATAGAACCACTGATTTGCAGGCCTCAGAAAGCATCCATTCAATGATTTGCAACAAGTGGCTGATATTAGGCGATATATTTTGCACTGGGACGATGCCATTCTGCTCACTGAAATTGCATTCTGGTAAACTTGCCACTACGAAGGCAGTCATAATTGTACTTCAAATCTTGAAATCAACATTCAACATGGATAACAGCATCTATGCTTTTTATCACTGGCATGTAGTCCAGCCTTTTGGAGAGGGGTGCCCATGGCTTCACTGATGAAATAGCATTATTTCCCCATCTGTTATGCTGTCTCATATACTTTAAAACACTTGGAGCCAATTTGCCTAATAATCTACTGGTAGTCAATCCAGGAAGGGTATTATGCCAGAAGCCAGAGATTTGATGTCTCTTGAATATTTATTGGGCCATTAATGTCTTCTCTTTGTTTTGGTGTTAGACATTTCACCTGGGTAGCCATCAAGTATTCTGTTAATAATTTATCACTTATCTCTCCACCATTGCATACAGAGTTTCAAATTATTTATAAAATATCTTACTTAATTCAGTTTGTGTACAATTCACCAGCCTCATGCTGTCCTAAAGAGCAATGATGAGAGCACGTTTCTGGTCTAGGGGAATCAACCTGGCCAAAGGTCTTCCTGCCCTGTCGCCATCAACATGTCTATTGGCCATATATACCCTATAATCATGTCAGTATAACTTGTGTGTCAGCTGGGCGCATGTCTGTTTGGCCATTTTGGGATTGTGGTTGGAGATTACAATGGCCAGAATTACTTGCCCTAGATTTTGTGTATCCTCTATTGCTCCTAGTTCTGAATCCAATACCCTACACTCTGACACAATAACCCCTCATAATGAATTTAAAGACCTCTGATTCTGTCAATAAATCTGAGCCGGTGCCTTCATTCTCCTACAAGTATCAGTCTATTTCCTCACCAATGCTTGTCTTAAATATTGGATCATCTCGTCTTGCTAGTTGTAATCTCGAGGTGGGGGCAGTGGTCCTATTTGTTTCCCATGTGGGATTTAATAGCAATGAGTTATGATCTGAGTATGTCCTGCTGAAGTACTCAGTATGTGTTACCAAGGCCACAGTACTAGGCCTGGGCAGGACTCCTGGAACTCACTGTGTGGAATCATGGAGAGTTAAAAATAAAATTCAGTGAGATTTCACAGAGTTCTACCAACAGACAGAAAATTCATGTTGCGGTCCTCGTGCTCCTATTTTAGTATTGGTAGTGCATTCTTTGCTGGAAAATTAGTGCAAACAGCACTGTGCAGTGTGCAAACATGCACCCATTTTGTTCCAGACTCCTGACTGGCTTTCTTTTCCACTTCTCCTTCTCCTTTGCCCCATCAAACCCAATCCTCCTTATGCTGATCCCAATCTCACCTAGATTTCTTTACCAATGAGGGTACCAATTATTATTGTACAGATAATAAAATCCAATACCATTAAAACAGAAAAAAAGAAGACAATCAAGAATACAAGTACAATCAAGAGCAGAGTTCATGCTAAAAACTCACCATGATTTAAACACACATGTCGTAATAAAAGAGAGATAATCCTGCCTAGTAGTATAAAATAATTGATGAATATAAAAATAGAGCCAAACTCCCAAAGCCCAGAACCCCACATGATACATAAACACAAAGGGGGTTGCGATACACGGGCCCCAAAGTGCTTTAGTGCATTAAATAACCGTTTAGTTAAATACCAGTGGTGGATGGAGTCCTGTATACGACATTAGGGCTCCACAGTCTAACCAACAATGGGCAGTAGGGCAAGAGCGGAAGAGAAGAGCGGAAGAGAATTCCAATTATGCTTATCCATTGCTCACAGTGCCACTGAATTTAATTTGAGCAATTTTGATAAATTTAGTCAATAACACATTCAGCATTGAATTCGCTGGGTCCAGAGACTGGACGATAGGCTGTTGGCAGGAGCGAATTTCCAATTCGTTCCATTTGCTCTGAAGCAGAAATCTACGTTCCTTAAGTAAAGCTGGGCACAGACAGACCACATGGTCAATAGTTTCATTCTTATTACTACAGCCTCTGCACATCACGCCCTCCCCGGGGGTTAACGTTAACTGCCATATGGGTAGATGTTTCTGAAAACCCCAATCACCCATCCCCAAGGCCATGAAGGCCTTTTTCAACCGGAACCCAAAAGAAGAGGAGAGATAGCTGGAAGGCATAACTGACTTAAAAGATTTGATTACTGGCCAGACATGCTTACGTTTAGCAAGAAGGGAGCGATCCGAGTGAAACAAGTATAGTTGTATGATCTTCTTCATACCTAGTTTAAACGGGGAATGTAGGGGGTTTATTTGCCCAAAGATCGTCGGGTTCCAGATTTCTTTACTTTTTTCTTTACTTTTAATTACTTTCTGACTTTCTCTGGGTGCTTGGCCATCCCAAAATTTTCAAAACTTTTTCCCTCAGAAAAATCTAAAAACATTCATGCAAAATAGGTCTCTACTGCACCTCTAAGAAACTCACAATTAAAAAGAAAATAGGAAAAAATGAAAAAGGGAAAAAATAACTGGTGGAGGCCTGCCGTCACACAATGAACGCATCAATAAAAGTTCTTCAACGTACTTGATTTTTCACAAAACACCTTAAAATCCTACGTATATCCTTTTCCTCCTAATCAAAATGATGAGTGTTAAAGGAATGGGCTATGGAGTAGACAGAACCTTCTGGACTGGAAAAAGAAATTGGAGTCTCTATGGTACTTCCTTCCTGTAAGAAAAAAGTTTTTAAAAATGCAGAGCGATCTAAAAATAAAAAAAAACATCTGAATTATTTGTTCAGGTAAAGTGCCTACTAGAAAAACTATTTTCAAGTTGATTTTGTTGCGGCTTGAGTAGAAAAATTCCCTCGGGAAGCAGCCCACTGACCACAACCTCCTGGTGACTAGAAATCATGCTAGAGGATGTCAAATCTCACTTGTGCTTGCCAGCTTGCATTCTGAAGACTCACATTGTTCCCGTTGTCATTGCGATGCTCAAAAGGGAAAAGGTTTCCATCACACAGCGATTTTGGCAGGCACTCTACATTACAAGAGTAATGAGTATTGTGGAGTTATCAAAATTCTCCAATTCCCCTCGCAGAGTTAAAATTCCATCAATCAATCAGGAATTTGTAAACACACTACTCACCCGTGAGTGTCTAAAGGTACTGGGGAGGGAAGGAGGAGAACACGGGGGAGGTGCTGCTACTGCTCGAACAGCCAGGTCTTGAGAAGTTTCCTGACGGTAAGGAGGTCTTTGGTCTGGTGAAGGTGGGTGGGAAGAGTGTTCCATGTTTTGGTGGCGAGAATGATCTACTGCTGGTTATAGTTTTACAGACATGTGGGATGGTTGTAAGGGTGAGGTCAGCGGAGCTGAGATGCCGAGTCGGGGTATAGAAGGAGAGTAGTCTGTTGAGGTGTTCTGGTCTGGTGTTGTGCAGTGCTTTGTGAGGGTGGGTGAGGAGTTTGAAGCTGATTCTCTTGTTGACTGGGAGCCAGTGCAGGTTTTTCAGGTGATCTGTGATGTGGCAGTGGCGGGGGATGTCTAGGATGAGGAGTGCGGAGTCGTTCTCAATGCGATGCAGTCTCTTCTGGAGTTTGGCCGTGGTTCCTATGTAGAGGGCATTGCTGTATTCCAGCTTGCTGCTTACGAGGGCTTGGGTGACTGTTCTTCTGGTTTTGGTGGGTATCCATTTCTAGATCTTTCGGAGCATGTGGAGGGTGTTGAAGCAGGAGGAGGAAATGGCGTTGACTTGCTGGGTCACAAATAGTGAGGGGTCCAAGATGAATCCTAGGTGGCGTGCGTGGTCGGTGGAAGTCGGAGTGGGCCCGAGAGTGGCAGGCCACCAGGAGTCATCCCATGTGGTGGAGCCGAAGATGAGGACAATTGTCAGAATTGAGTTTGAGGCAGCTGCTCTTTATCCATTCGGCAATGGCCTTCATTCCTTCGCGGAGGTAGGTCTTGGCGGAGTCCTTGGTGAGGGAGAGGATTAGCTGGGTGTCGTCGGCGTATGAGATGATGTTGAGGTTGTGGGATCGGGACATGTTAGCGAGCGGGCCATGTAGACGTTGAAGAGGGTCAGGCTGAGGGACAAACTCTGGGGTACGCCGCAGATGATTTCAGTGGCCTCTGAGCGGAATGGGAGGAGGAGGACTCTCTGGGTTCTGCCGGTGAGAAAGGAGGTGACACAGTCCAGGGCTTTGTTGCAGTTTCCAGCATTGCTGAGGCGTGAGCGTAGGGTGTGGTGGCAGACGGTGTCGAACGCGGCCGAGATGTCCAGGAGGATGAGGGCCACGAGTTCGCCGCTGTCTAGTATGGTTCTTATGTCATTAGTGGCGGCGATGAGGGCAGTTTCGGTGCTGTGGTTGCTGCGGAATCCAGATTGGGAAGGGTCCAGGGTGTAGTTCTCCTCAAGGAAGCAGGTTAATTGTCTGTTGACAGCCTTCTCGATGACTTTTGCCAGGAAGGGGAGCAGGGAGATAGGCCGGAAGTTCTTGAGGTCCTTTGGGTCCGCCTTGGGTTTTTTGAGGAGGGCGTTGATCTCAGTGTGTTTCCAGCTCTCCAGGAAGGTAGCGGACTAGAAGGAGCTGTTGATGATCTTCCCTAGTTGAGGTGCGATGATGGAGCAAGCTTTGTTGATGATGTGATGAGGGCAGGGGTCAGATGGAGAGCCGGAGTGGATGGTGTTCATGATTTCAATGGTGTCGTTGATGGGGATCCAGGAGAGCAGGAGGTTGGTCAGAGGTGAATCTGTGATGTTGGTGGTTGCCAGGGGGGTCTGGGTGCTGAAGCTGTTGTGGATGTCTGAAATCTTGCAGTGGAAGTAGGAGGGTAGGTAGTAGCAGATGTCTTGGGATGACGGGATGTCGTTGGCATTGGAGCTGGGGTTGGAGAGTTCCTTCACAATGTTCAAGAGCTCCTTGTGGCTGTGTGCGTTGTTGTTGATTCTGTATTTAAAGGCAGTTCCCTTGGCAGCTCGGATGAGTTGGTGGTGTCTGCAGAAGGCATTTTTGAAGGCTGTGAGGTTGTCCAGAGTCTGATCTTGGAGCCACTTTCTTTGCAGTCTTCAGCAGCTTTGCTTAGATTCGTGGAGGTCGGCGGTAAACCAGAAGTCCTTTCTGTCAGTGTGTCTGTTGGAGGGATTCTTGATTGGGGCGAGAATATTGGCACAGGTGTTGTCCCATTGCCTCAAGTTGCAGGCAGTGTCTGTGGTGTTGATGGGTGGGTTCTGGGAAAGGGTCACGATAAGTTGGTCTTCGTTGTTCAAACTGTGGTGGGGAATGTGTTGTGGGTGGTAGTGTGTTGTGGGTTTCATGAAGGAGAAGTGGATGCAGCGGTGGTATGTCCAGTGAAGTTCAGAGGCGTGGCTGAAAGAGACGTGATTGCTAGCAGAGAAAATAGGGTTGAGTGTGTGTCCTGCGGAGTGGGTTGCTGTCGGGACGAGCTGTTTGAGGCCGAGGTTGGAGAGGTTGTCGAGCAGGGTGGTGGTGTTGTTGTCATTGGAGTTCATCCAGTGTAAAACTTCTTTGGGACAATAGACCTTACTGAGCCTTACATGTAAATCGTTTATGCTAAATAAAAGAAATATTCTTTAGAGTGTGGAGAGTTACCTCACAGTGAACCAATTAGTCCAACAGCACTCTAATCACCCAACGCAATCCCAAACCAGCAAGAATGGAACTTATTTTTGTGTACATTTTGCACTCCCTTGTAGTCCCTGCCTAATATCACTGGCACACCAACAAAACAAGTCAGCTCTGCTGTTATTGTATTTTTTATATTTTTTTAAGCATATGCTGTGGATTAAGTGATTTAATGTGTGCGTTGTGGACATTATGGGTGGGGGAGTGTATTAATACCCAGGTATTAATTTATACTTTGGGATCATTTATTGTTGTAATTTTAAGAATTTATGTGGGGAAGGGGTGAGATATATGGATTGGAGCTTTTTTTGGGTGTTGAAGTGTATTAGTACTTAGGTATTAATTTAAACTGTTGGTTAATTTTTATTTTGTTTTTTAAAAACAAATTGTGGGATAAGGCACGGGATAGATGGGATGGAGGGGTTATGGGTGGGATAGTTTATTAATACTTAGGTATTATTTTAAATTGTTTGGTACATTTTTACTAATTTTTTTAAAATATTGTATGGGGTAAGGTATGGGATATTTTGGTTGTAGGGGTTATGGGTAGGAAAGTTTATTAATACTGAGGTAATAATTTATAGAATTTGAATTTTTTTTTTGTATTTTTGGAAAACTTGCTGTGGAGTTAGGTGCGGGATATATGGGATTCAGTAATTTTTTATATAATTTTAATAATATGCTGCAGGATTAGGGGCAGGATATATGGGATGTAGGGGCTATGGGTGGGGAAGTGTATTAGTACTTTGGGTATTAATTTGTACACTTGGATAATATTTTATTTGTTTTTTAAAAATAAACTGTGGGATAAGGGATGAGATAGATTGTATGGAGGGGTTATGGGTGGGAAAGTGTTTTAGTACTTGGGTATTATTTTGTACACTTGGGTTATTTTGTATTTGTTTTTTTACAAAGAAGTTGTGGTATAATGGATGGGATATTTGGGATCTAGGGGTTATGGGTGGGAAGTATATAAATACTCAGGTATTATTTTATTTATTTGGGCAAATTTGTTATGATTTTATTAAAAGTATGAAAAGGATTAGGGGCGGAATATAGGGGATGTAGGGGTAATCGTATTAATACTCAGGTATTTATTTAACCTTTGAGTATTTTTTATATTGGTGTTATTTTTTATTTAGAGATTGGATATTGTTTATTGGGGGATAATGATTTGGAAGTGTATTGATACTGATATTTTTTATTTAATAAAGGTGATTTTATTTTAATTATTAATTATTTTTTGTATTTTTTTAGTTTTTTTACTTTTTGGTGTTAAAGATGTTTATATTTTTTAGTTTCAAAATAATTATGTAATAAAATGTATAATTAAATGCTTATTATAATAGTATTTTGTAGAGTAGAATATTGATTGTAAATATGTAAAACTTTATTATTTAAAATAATTTTTATTTTTGATTTATTGTAATTTGTTTTTATCATTTTTAAAAATTGATAAAATATTTTTTTTAATTTATTTGGAAAATGTTACATTTTTTTCCTGGTGATATAAAATTAATATGATTTTTTTTTTTAAACAATCACTATTTTTGGATGTATAATTTTAAATACATATTCAATTGAATTCTTATTATTTTATTTAAATTGATTATTTAATTAAAACATTTCAGAAAATACAGAGATATTTTCTTTTTTATTGTTTTAGGTGTTAGAATTTTTTCCATCCACAAAAACAAATTTTTATATGCAAATTTATTTTTTAAATAATAAAAACACAATTAATTTTTTTGAAAAACAATTTTTGTTTTCAACATAATAGAGTTTAAAAAATGCAAAATAATTTTTGTATTTATTATTTAATATTTACAGATTTTTGAAAACATTTTACAAATTTATTTACATTTATTGAACCATTTTTTGTGGTATTTTCTTCTTTTTCCTATTATACTCTATGAGTGAAATAGTCCGTTTTCTATTTTTAGTGGTCTTCCCTGTTTACGTTGTTTGAAGTCTTCTGTTTCCGGTCGGAGGAGCGTCGCGGTCAAGATAGGACAGAAGCTGAGACCTCGTTCGGGTAAGTGGAATTATAATTTTTTTTACAGTATGTTTTAGAGTATTTTTATTACAGAAATAGTTTTTGGAGGTAGTTCTAAGGCAGGCAGTAGATTTTCGATGTTTGGAATGTTTTTGATGTTTAATATTTTCTTTCTGTACAGTTTTGTATACGATAGTGGTATCGTTTTAAAAACAAAAATGTTTAGTAGTGTTTTATATTTACAAAAATTGTACTGCTTTTCTAATAATTATGAACAATTGTCTTTTTGATAGTGATTATTTTGTTTTAGGGCTTTATAAGGAAGGCAATTGCTCGGTTTTTGAAAATAATATTTGGTTAATTGTAACAGCCTTCGTAATTATTTTTGTTTTTGTTTTATTAGTGTCCTTTATTTAGTTTTCATGTCTTTTTGTTGATTATTATTATTTTATTTAATGCTGTTGTTTTGATAAGTATCTCATTTTTTTTTTCTTTTTTGGAGTAAAAATTGTTTTTGGGGTGTTTTTAATATTTGTTATTTTTTTCAATTTGTGGTTTGGTAAGATGTTATATTTTCCTTTTTTAACTTTTTATTGTATACAGAGTTGTTTTTTTATCATCCATCTTGTCTCACCAATTTAATTGTATTTTTGGATGATCAATGTTTTTTTAAAGAAATTTATGCAGTATAAAATGCTTCTTCTATATTAATGAAGAAGATTTCTTCAGCAACACGTATTTGGATAAAGACATGAAAACTTCAAAGGTAGGAATAGTTTTGGTTGGATTAATTTAGTGTAAAAATTATTTCAAAAATGCCAATTTAATTAATGTTTTTTTTTTTAAACTGGCAAGTAATTTTTGAGTAGGCTCGTGGTTGTTAGTAATGTAGAATGTATGCTAGACTGTTGAGGTAGTCTGATGCTGTTATTGTATAAAAAAAAAATCTTTCTGTCATTTCTTTGCTTTTTTTACTTGTACGTGGGTTCAGGCTACCGGAGAGTGACTGAGCAAGTCTCATTTCTCGGAAACTTTGCTCCTTCTTCAAAATTTCCATGAAATGATACAGGTTTGGGTAGGGTTTCCCTATTGCTTGCACCATTCCATAAATATGGTGCCCAGCTGGTGCTAAAAAATGGTGCAAGCCGGTGCAAAAAGTTTTGGGGCAAAAGTGCCTTAGTGCAGTTTTGCACCAAAAAGTATAAATAAGGCCCTGTTTGTTTTATAGCTTTTATCTCTGTGTTTGGTTGTTTCCCATCATTCTCTCTGACTTTTGTGCCGTACCCTTGTTTATTTAGCTTTCACCTATTTTTTACCCCCATTTTGGCACTATACATACTGTGTTTTCTAAGTATTTTTTATTTGACTGACTTTATGTGTGTTTGTAATGAGTGTAAGGGGTCTTTGCACATGACTGTTTGTTTAGTGTTATCACATTAGAATAACTGTTTGCATGTTATATACATAATGTTACACTTACTTTAATTTTTTATTTTTTTGCTGAGGTTCTTTTTTTTCAAGTTGAATTTTTAAAAAATTTTACGTCTCCTGGTGGGGTTTTTGGTTCCTTGGAGTCTAAAAGAAATAATAAAGAGTGTATAATTTAGTTTTTCATTTCGTATTATTAATGATTTACCTGGCTTAATTTAGAAAGTAATATTTTTCTCTAGCTTTGAATTTTGAGGTGAGTAATGTCTTGCCTTTCGATTAAATTAGTAGGTGAAGTCATTTTATTTTACTATTTCGCACTTGAATTCTTTTATAGATATATTTTATTTGTATCATATTTTTTTTTTAGTAGTCTTATCATACTTATCTGTTAACAGTTTTTTTAATACAATTGGTGATGGTTTAATCAAATGGTTTTAAAAAAAAGGAAATCGTTTACCTTTGATAACACAGGTGTTGGTTTATTTTTTGGTGACTTTCCTGAAATATACGCCTGTAATACAAAAGTGAAAAATTACCTTAATTTTTTTTTTTTCCGCTGTTTTATAGGTTTGTTTATTTATTTTAAGTATATTTTACCTTGCAATGTGAGTAGATGGCGCTGTTGGATAAAATATAGATTATTTTTTCTCCGTAGTGGTTTACACGTCCTCTCTGTAAGCTGTTCGGTGTAATAATGTATACAAAATGAAGGTCGTTGGTATATATATATGTGTTTTTGTCAGTAGTGTTATAATTGTAAATGAAATATGTTTTTGATGTGTTTTTTATTCTGAACTCGTTTGTGACAGAAGATAGATATAATTTTCAAGTATACTTATAGTGTAGTTTGTATGTTTTTTCTCTGTTAGTCATCGTTTGTTGAGGAGAAGAAATACTTCGTGGGTGATGTAGAAACTGTTGTAGGACTATCGTTTTATACAGTGTTTTTTTCTTCAGTGTTCTACGCTTTTTATGTTTGTTTTAAAATGATTTATTTCAAATTAAAACTGTGTTTATATGTTTTCCATTTGTGCTGATGTTTTCTTTGTTTTATGTAGCAAAAATATTGTTGTTGTCGATTTCGCTGTTTTTTTCACGTAGTACTGTAGTGGTTCCCATATTTGTTATATAGGTAGTCGTTGTTTAGGAATAATGCAGATTAAGCGATTTTTTTCGTTGTTTAGATTTTGTTGTAAAAAAATTAGTTGTTTAGGCGCTTTCGGTGTTGGGCAGTCTTTGTTTGGGTAGTCGTTGTCTGGGTAGTCGTTGTTTAGGCAGTAGTGGTTCAGTGGAATATTTGTACTAGAGTGGTTCCCATATTCGTTATATAGGAGGTCGTTGTTTAAGCATAATTCAGTTTATGCGTTTTTTTCGTTGTTTAGACTACGTTGTAAAAAAATTAGTTGTTTAGGAATTTTTGGTGTTGGGCAGTCGTTGTTTAGGCAGTCTTTGTTTAGGCAGTAGTGGTTCAGTGGCATATTCAATGGGCCTGAGTGTTACCAGATGATAGCACACTGATAACGGTTAGGATCCCAAAGTAACAGGCGTTAGAACCCTTAATTCTAGTTCATTTAGTCCCCAGAGCCCAGTGCTTAGTGCCCATGTCCACAGTTTGGAAGATCAGTGGAGTTTTGGAGAGTCTGGAGAGAGTAGTATCAGCAGTTGAGGAGTGAGTATCAATAGGGTTGTAAATTACATGTCTAGTTTGTGGAGTTTTGTGAAGTTTGAATAATGTTTCATGGAAATGTTTTGAATGTTGTGTGAGTAAGGTGTTCAGTAAAAGAAGTTGAAGTTGTTATTGGGTCTGGTGAGACCTAAGATCCCAGGATAGTATTGAAAGGTGTAGAAGATGCTATGTTGCAATTGTCTGCTAAGTCTGTCTGCTAAGTTTGGTGGTATTTGTTGTGAGACATCGTCAACAGCACAATTGAGACAGGAACTTTATCTTTGTGTGAATGTGAGGCGGTTGTTATAGTGGATCTTAATCTGGATGATACCCTGCATGTTAAGGTTTCATTTGAAGTGTTTGATACTCGTGTGTGACTGGATACTGACAACTCTTCAGTAGAGCAGACAAAGGTTACTTTGTTATATGTGTTTGATGTTCAGGAGAGTGTTTGCATGCAAATTGTAAAGGAGGGTGAGCCACTGCAAGGAGTGAGAATGATGGCATGGTGTGCTGGGCTGGTATTGGTCAGTGGTTTACTGCCATGCTGGTATTGGTTGTTCACATCCCAAGGGAATTCGCTGTGACTGGTTGTCACTGTTGAACAAGAAATTGTGGATGAAGAATTATACTCTGGTCTGGAGTAACATGTTGCTCATGCTAGAGAGAAAGATAAATATCAGGGAACAGCTCAAAGAGAAGTGAACACCTATGTGCATGCTAGATGGGATGCTGAACAAAAGGGATTGATAACTGACATGATAGAAAGAGTTAGATTCTATCTAACCATGATGGGTGAAGTGTTTGAGGAAGAAAAGGGAAAGAAAAATGAAAAAAGAAGGAACAAGGTAATATAAGTGAGGTTAGAGATAGTGAATCTGGATACTTCTAGATGTACTGCTGTCAGAGCATCCACCATCATACAATGAGACTGAGGAGGAGGGCTGAAATGGCACAAGTAGTGGTGGAAAGGTTGGATTAGTTACTTCTCTGTTAAATGTGACTACTGGTCCCATGGGGGTTACTCCAACAAATGTACATTGTAAACCAAGGGGTGAGAGTTCAGGAATTCATACTACTGCTGATTTTGTTCCCCCAAGTACTGCCCCAGTTACTATTGATCCTGTGATTTAAGACTGATTGCCCAAGAAAAACAGCTTAAAACGTGGCTGTTCCCGGTGCAGTAGATGGGTCAGATATTGCTGAAGCATGTCCCAATACAAATGGATTTGTTCCCCTAGTTCTAACACACACAAGCTCTCTATGTGTGGTTAGTACTGATTCATCTGTGAATTTTTCAGGGTGTGGTTAAAAAATTACACATTAGAGAATGCCACCTTCTGGAAGACGCGAAAGGGAGTCGCCTTTACATTCAAGTAGATGTACCTATGGATATGGGTAATATGTCTAAAATCCCTGCAGTGGCACAGAGTCTTAGCGCTAAGGACATAGATGAGTGGGTGAAGACTTTTAATGCTGATACTCCTTCAAGAGAAAGTGTGAGTACTGAGGTGAATTAGGGAACAATTCAGTCACCAGAGAGACAAAGCCTCATGGATGAGGCAAAATTAAATTTATATTTGGAAGAGATGATTAGGGGGACCTTGCAATCACTTGTTTAGATACTTACAATGAAAATGAACTTGTGTTCACATGTAAGGATGTTACTAGACATGCAGGACAAGTTTATGACAAATTACCCAAGCTGGCTCAAAGATATGATGCAGACTTGAATAAGACAAAAAGCATTGCAAAAGAGCTATTATGTATGTTTTAATGAGGAAGACATAGCCTGCATGAGAACTTCAGGGATGAAAATACAAATTAAAGAGTTAATTCAAAACATTTAGAACTGGAATGAGCTGGATAAATTGGAAGCTTGATGGACGAGAAAGAAAGAACCAAGGGCACAAACAGGAGAACCACCACCTCGTGTAGTGGGAGAGGTGGGTGCATCGAATTTCCCATTGAGAGAAGTGCCTAGTGGAGGTTATGTGCATGTGCCTTGGAGTAGAAGGGATCTTGCATCATTCACAAATTACTTTCTAAAGTTGAGGGAAAAGCCGGTTGAGTGGGACAAGCAAGTTGAGAGGTTTATGAAGATGTCACAGCTGATGTGGATCAATGTCAATACTTTGTTTGACATTGTGGTTCAGAGTGACTTGTGGGTAAAATGTATGATATCTGTTCAATGACCTGAGTCATAATCAACAAAAAAGCTAGTAACAAAAGGCCCTTCAGTGTTGGTGATGAGTAAGCAGCCGGTGATGAAATTCTTGAAGTCAAAGATGCCACCTCAAGATATAGATTAGATCAACAGGACAACACAGGAACCAAAAGTGTAAATTCTTGCTCATTATGAGAGACTGTTGCAAGTGTTCTAGCAGTATAGTGGAATAGAGGCGCTTGAACCTAAGAACATGGGACATTTTGTGTCAAGGTTTGTGACAGGATTGAGAACTGAAACCAGCATGATAATTCAACAGCATTTAATTTGTTGGCAGTATAAATTAGTTGAAGAGATCTTGAGGTATGCAAACTGCTAATGTGATGGACTTGAGATGAAACAGAAGAAATGAAGGAGAAGTTAATGGTTGCCCAGATGAAGGCTCTCAGAGAAGTAGTCAGAGTCAGCCATGTGTATGGAATGTTAGTGTTAAGCAAGCAGTGTTTCAGCAGGGAACTACCTCAAAGCAGGGCAGAGGTCGAGATATCCAAATTGATCCTAGTACAAAGAATGATGTAGGTAGTCTGAAGAAGAGCCAAATTTTAATATACCACAAGCTCCAGTCATGCAGGATCCACAACCCCAGATGCTTCAGCAAAATGCGACTTGCCCCACACTAAATTCTAATCAAATTCCCAACATGAATTTAAATGTGTTTCAAGAAAATCCCTTCCAACAGTTTCTTAAATTTGAGACATTCAAAAACCATGACTCCAAACAGTCAGCCTGACGGTGATTGAGGTGGGAGGAAGATTGCCTACTTGGTGCAGTCTGTCAGGCAGACCAGAGTGTCCTATTCGTAGATGGTGAAGTGAATGGCCACCCTGTGTCATTTTTGGTTGACATTGATGCTACCCGTTCTACTTTACAAACAGTAATAGTTCCAAATCAATCCCTGTCAGGAAAGATGATCTAACTTATAAGACTAGTGAATAAACAAATGACAACCCAAGAAATGGCAGAAGTACTTATGAAAATAGGGTAATTTGAAGAGAATCATATATTTGTGGTGTGTGATTCTAGCCCGGTGAGTCTTCTAGGGAGGGATCTCCTTTGCAACTTAAATTGCATCATCGATTGTACCCCGAAAGGCATACAGATGCAAATCCATGATGAGGATGTTGCTTTTAAAGCAGCAAATAATGGGTTTTACATTGCACTGTTTTTCATGTTAAGCATTGGAGATTTCCCACCAGATCTTAAAGATAGAATCAAATCTGAGGTGTGGGATGTTTTAGGAAAGGATAGTAAAGGATATCGGGTCAATCAAGGGTGTTGAACCTGTTTGAATCCCGATGAAATCAAATTCTGAACACCCAAGAACTCCCCAATACAATTTGATATCTGAAACGATTGCTGGGATAACTCCAGTAGCTGAGTCCAAGATTCAACAGTGAATCTTGAAGAAAATTATGGGAAGTCCCTGCCATTCACCCATTATGGGCTTTCAGAAGTCGGATGGGAAGTACAACATTGTGCAAGACATGTGAAAAGTGAACAACATTGTATTTCCTTGTTGTCCCATGGTACCAAATCCAGCTGTGATTTTGTTTCAGATTCCATGTGAGGTCAAGTGCTAGTCATTGATTTGTGCCAGGCTTTTTTTCCAGACTGTTGCATGAGGATAGCCTGTTCTCCTTCGCATTCTGGTTCATGTCTTGGCATGGTGCTAAGTCCCACAAGGGTATGCAGACAGCGCCTCCATTTTCAACCAGATTCTAAATAAGAATCTGGAGTCCCTGGTCATGCCTTGTAAATCAGTCCTAATTCAGTACATCAAAAACCTATTGATGGCATCAAATACTCAAGATGTCTGTTAATAAAATACTATTGCATTTTTTAACCACCTGGCTGAGAATGGATGCAAAATGCCCCGGGGAAAGTTACAGTATTGTCAGAAAGAGGTTCAATATCTCAGACATCACATTAAGGAGGGAGCAAGGAAAGTTCACAAGAGAGGTTTTGGGCAATTGTGAAAATTAATCCGTCAACTACCCAGAGAGATGTTAAGGTGTTTTTGGGACTGGTGTCACCAGTGTATACCCAACTTTCTTCTAGGAGTCAAACTTTTGCCGAGACTGACACACAAGGATGTATGTGATACGGTACCTTGGGATAATGATTGATTTATTGCCTTCCTAGAGCTGAGAAAAAGCCTCTGTTGTGCCCCAGCACTTAGAATAGCAGATTACAATAAATTGTTTGACCTTTTCTGGAGTGAGAGGAGAGGATGCACTTTCTCAGTGCCTACACAATTACAAGGAAACATCAAAAGGCCTGTGGCATCTTTTTCTGCAAATCTTGACCCCATAGGTTCCACACTGCCAGGTTGCCTTAAAGCACTGGCAGCCCTTAGTGTCAGCATTGAGAAGTGTGACTAAATAGGCAGGGGTCACGCAATGACTGTGTACGTTCCCCATTCGGTGGAGTTATTGTCAACAAGGACTAGAACCCAGAGTTTGACAAGATGCTGTATTACTAAATATGAACAAGTTATTCTTGTGATGGAGAATGTGACTGTCAAGCTCCGTGCTGTTATAAATCTTGCCACCTTGTTATCTGTACTCAACCATGAAAATGATGAATGTGAAGTGGATCATGACCATCTCGATGTCACTGAACTGTGCACAACACCAAAACCAACTATACAAGATGAACCACTGCGTGAATCTGATTTTGTGCTATATGTTGATTCTTCCTGTTTTCAAGACAATGGAGGAAGTATGAGAAGTGCCTATGCAGTGTGCACCATTTCAGGAGTTGCTGCAGCTTCCTGACTTTAAGGAATATTTTCTGCACAAGTGGCTGAATGATCTCTCCTACTAGGTCATTCTGTGTTTCAGACCAGCTGAAGGTGACAATGTTTACCAATAGTCTGTATGAGTTTGGTGTCGTTCATGACTTTGGACAGTTGTGGTCTCAGAGGGGGTTCATGATGTCTTCTGAATCCCCAATCTAGAATGGTGAGCAAGTAAGGAATCTCCACAAAGCATCACAATTGCCTGAACATGTGGCAGCGGTCAAGTGCCCTGCACATCGTAAAGGAAATGATCATGTAACATTGGGTAACAATTATGCTGATAAGGTTGCACAGTACTGTGCTCACAATGTCTGTACCTTCAATGGGGTGTATAAGAAAGAGGGAATGGAGAAGACCAAGTACAACCTTTGGTTAACAACTGTAGACACATGGGAAGAGGTAAAGAGCCTTCAGGAAGAAGTGCCAGAGGAAGAACATCATAGAAGGGTCAGAGCAGGTTGTGCCAACAGAGATGATGAGATTTGGGTTTCAATGTATGGAAGGCCGGTGTTGCCGAATAGCTTGTTGCCTCCAATGTGTAGGCATTTCCATAATCCAGCTCATGTTGACGGGGATGCCATGGTGAGGTTTTTTAGGCAAATGTGGTTTAATCCCAAGTTTAGGTTGATGGCGGAAGCGTTGAGTCACAGATGTGTTGTGTGTCAGCAGACAACGTTGCGAAGAGAATTGCATTAACACTAAGCCACATAGGAAGATTAGGAGGACCCTTTAACAGGATGCATTTGGACTTTGTTGAGATGCCTGTATGTAACAGGCTGAGATATATCCCGGTGATTGTATGCATATTCTCGCGTTCGTTGGAAGCTTACCTGACCAGAAGAGATGACTGCCTCACTGTAGCAAAGCGGTTGTTGACAGAGCTCTCATCCAGGTTTGGTTTTCTGACTTCTCCGGCATCAGATCACGGGCATCATTTTAATAATGACATCCTGAGGTTGTTGTACACAGCATGGCAAGTGGGACAGAGACTACATTGCAGCTATAGACCTGAGGCTTTGGGTCTTGTTGAACAGGTGAATGGGACACTGAAATCCAGAGTGACAAAAGTGTGTGCTTTGATATTTTAAAATGGCCTGATGCTTTGCTTCTTGTGTTGATGACTCTTCCTACTTTGCCTGATTGGAAGACAGGACTGTCTTCAAATGAGATCATCATGGGCAGAGCCATGAGATTACCAACTATTCCTGCAAATGCACTTGTGATTATTACAGATAATATGGCCCTTGACTATTGTAAAGGGCTAGGTGACATGGTGTCTCATCAGGTCAGAGCAGCCACAGCCCCTCTGCATCAAGAATAGTGCCATGAACTCAGTCCCAGCGACTGGGCCTTGGTGAAGAGACATGTAAGGAAGACGTGTTTAGAGCTTCGATTGTGTGGGTCATTGAAAGTCATCTTGGTAACTACAGCCACACTTAATCGTGGAGGTCTCTGTCACTGGATCAATGCTTCCTAAACACCTAGATGTAACAGTACTTTTTCTAGAAGTACCGGTGGTGACAGGGAGACAACAGGAGCACGTTATTGAAGCCGTTGAGGAGCAAACAGAGATTGAAACAGCACATGTTCAGTCTGAAGGGGATCTCAAAAGATTTACAGTTGAAACTAAAACAGGAAAGTCTGGTCCTTTAGGGGTAAATGAGTTGACTTCAGATTCAGACCCTGACGAATGACCTAGTGCTGTAAGGAAGCGAGTGGAAGCTGGAGGCTGTTGGCCCAGAAGACAAGAAAGAGAAAATCTGAATCTGTCTAAAGAGCGTGTGCCTCAGACAATTCCTGAGAATACTGAGAACTCTGATCTTAGGGAAAGTGAGAATGAAGTATTGGCACTGAGGAGGTCAAAAAGGACAAGAGTCGTGCTTGCGTTCAATTTTGAGATTCTTGTGTTGCTGGATAGATTGAGACATTTCATTCTTGATGACATTATTGATGAAGTTGAACTTTGCATATTCTAGAGACTTTGCATTTACTTTGTTAGGGAATTGAGAAGAGCACAGAGGCATAGATGAAGGAATGCAAGGTTGTCCTTTAAAAATAACATGGAGTAGGGCTAGGGAAGACTCATGAAGACTTTGCAAAATATTTGTTGCTGTTCATCACTTGGACTTTGTTTTGTCGCTTTGCACAGATGGAATTAGCAGAGAATACTCTTTTGCTGCTGTGTTCCACTTTGAAGATCTGACTTTGGAGAAATCATGGAGGTTAACCAAACCCGTTGATGTAGATACATATTAAATGCAATATTGCTTTTTTCCATGTAGTACAAATCACTCTATTGATAGGAGCATTTTCTCCTGCCTTTTCTGCAACAAATGAGATATGGTCTAGTGCTCCCCCGCAAACACCGAGGCCCTCATTATGAGTTTGGAGGTCTTCTAGCAAGACCACCATGGAAATTTCTGCCACCATACCGCCAGTGTTGGCGGTACAGTGTCTGCCGTATTATGAGTCACAATCACCAAGCTGACGAAACATAGCCAGAAATCCAACACCACCAGTGCCACTGACGGTGAATGAGTGAGTGCCCGCCCGCCAGGCCCGCCATGCCCACTCAATTCCAGCCACCATATTATGAGTTAGATTTAAGCACAGCGGAAGATGCATGATGTGAAACCATTGGCAGTGCACACCGCGGTGGGCTAGAAAATTTCTGCCAATAGCAGGCGACAACAGATTGGACAGGTCAAGTACCCCACACCTGAAACACATACACACAGTACACATACCTGTTCACTTTACCATAATACATACCCCCTCACATCTACTCAAACCCTTGCGAATACTCCCACAGCCCAGAGACACAGGACCCATGAACCACTCCACATTGAACATTGATTTCACACGTTGCACACAGCCCCACAACATGTCACGCCACAAGCACCCACGCTTCACCGACAATGAGTTGCGGGTCATGGTGGACGAGATCATCAGAGTAGAGCCACAACTGATGGGAGCACAAGTCCAGCCGACATCTAGGGCCAGGAAAACAGAACTATGGCAGAGGATTGTCGACAGGGTGAACGCAGTCGGCAGCTACCCACGCACAAGGGAGGACATCAAAAAGAGGTGGGGCGACCTCAAGGGAAAGGTCTGCTCCATGGCGTCCAGGCACAACATCGTCCTCAACAAGACTGGCGGTGGACCCCCACCTCCTCCCCTTGACTTGACATCCTGGGAGGAGAAGGTCTTGGACATCATGCATCCAGAGGGCCTGACTGGAATAATCGGAGGGATTGACTTTGGTAAGGAAGCAACATCACCCAGAGCACTAACCACTCCAGTCCTGCATGCCTCCCAAGCACCCACCACTCCCCATACTATCACAAACCACAAGACTGCACCCCCGCTATCACCCCACCTTCCTACTCTGCTTGCCACACCACCCATCTGCCACCATCGACATACCCACCCTGTACAATGCACACTAACCCTTCACTATCTCCTCAACTACCACTCCCACAATCCATCACAACGCATGCCGGATCTGAGTCACACTCACACCTCACAATGGAGCACCTGCTTGGACAATCATCCCATAAGCCACCCCGACTGCTAGCCAACACCGAGCCACTACATATGGCAATTACAGCAATGTCAAACAGCAAACCCACGACTACATATGATATGACAAGCATGGCCCAAAGCCCATTCACCATGTGGTGTCTGCATTGCTGCAAATGTCATTGCCATCCCAGGGCAACAAATTCACCCACTGCCAGCAGCACGCCATGACACTACAACGACATATACACATACTAACTCTCACCCTTTCCATCCACAGCTAACCCTGCTACTGCCACCCAGCAGAGAATGCCAGGGTCAGACACCCCTCCCCAGAATGAAGGCCCCAGTGGATGTCTGGAGGGCGACGAATTGCCAGAGCCATCTGGGGCGACTGGCCAGTCCACCCCCAGGAGCCCCAACCTGGACACCCTGGACTCACCCTCCTGTGTGGGTACAACACCTCAGCTAGTCCCTCCTCCCCAAACCTGTGCCTCAAGGGACCACTTGATTAGAGGTGTGCCCCATAGTACAGGGGCCTGAGGCAAGGGCACCCCCCCAAACAATGAAGGCCCTGGTGCTCCTGTGAGTGGGCACACAATGCCAGGGGCACAGGCACAGGGGGCCAGGACTAGTGGGAGGGGATCTGTGGTCCAAGGGAGGGGGCAGCAACAACATCAGACTGGCCAGGAGGCCCTCACCCAAGTTCTGGGTGCATACCACCAAACTCAGGACACCATGGCCCAGATCTTCACTACGCTGCAGGAGACCCAAAGATTTCAGAGGGAGAACCATCAGGGGGCCATGCAGCAGTGGCAGACCCACCATGCCACCATGGCCTCCATAGCATGGGTGGTGACTGAACTTACCACGATCCTGCATCATTCCACTTTCCACCAGAAGGCCCCTACCATTAGCCAGATCACATCTGAGCCCTCCACGTCGGCCTCAGCCAGTGGAATGGAGGCCCTGCCACAGGACACGCAGGACACCAGCACCCCTTCCTCTGTAGCTGAGGAGCCCCCACACAAGCAAGGACATCTAACCAGACATCGGGCTCCCACTGATGCCGAGACCAAGACCACCGCCAGGAAGTGAGCCACTTCTGAACATACCCCCTTGGGTGTCATAGCAACACCCTGTTGACTGTTCACTGTAATTATTCAGTTTTCACATGGCCATCATACTGGACTTCGACTCCCCAATGGTGGGATAAGTACTCTGATGATCCCACTCGCCATGACCCCACTCACCAGCCCTTGCACTTGTATAATCAAAATAAAGTCTTGATCTACCATGAGTACAAAATATACAGCTATAACATGTGTAACAGGCAGACCATTGTCCTACCAATGCATGTGACAGTGCCAGAAGGGGGAGCAATCATTTACAAATTCTGTAATACAGATAACAGCATCACATCTAAAATAATGGCTTCACCCAATACCTACATTGAACAGACAATCCTGGTAGCAGGCATTGCTACTGGTTACATAGCATGGCTTGTACACATACCTGTATGTCAGTAAAAGTATTGTTGTATCAGCCATGCTCTGTCATCCTCCTCCTCATCACTCCCCATGTCCCTTTCATCAGCCAAAGACACAGCTGGCACAGCTGCACCCTCCTCAGCATCCAGTAATGGAATGTGTCTGGGAGCCAAATTGTGTAACATGCAGCACGCTGCAATGATTTGGCACACTTTCGCTGGTCTGTACAGTAGGGACCCTCCAGTAAGGTGCAGGCACCGGAATATGGCTTTCAACACTCCAAAGGTGTGTTTGATGAACAGTCGGTTCCTACCATTGGCCTAATTGAAACGGTTTTCTCCTGCTGTAGTCGGATGCCTGAGAGGTGTCAGTAGCCATGGCAGGTTGGGATAACCAGAGTCACCTGTGTACACAAAGGTAATAGGTGCATTGAAAACTGTAGGTAAATCTTGAATGTGGTGTAGAATATTCAGAATACAGAGGCACACATATGACATGTTACATACCAATGAGCAAGGCATGATCCCTACATTCTGTGGATCAGCAGCATTCCACACCTGATGGCACCATGCACTGAACCTGGGAACAGTGCAGTCCCCTGTGTGATGTAGAGGTCTGTGAGACATACAATCTGAACATTGGTTGAGTAGAATTTTTTTACGGTTCCTAAACACCTGTTCACTCCTCCTGGGAGGCACCAGGGCAATGTGGGTCCCATCAATAACCCCGATCACATGTGGCACATGTGCTACAGCATAGAAGGCTGCTTTCACAGTGGGCAGAATGTCACGTTTGGGGAACCTGATCTAGCTGCCTATATGTTTGAGTAGGACACAGGATGTTTTTCAAGATGTGGCTGAACATGGGGTGGGAAATTCCGGCAGCCCAGCCCACTGTAATTTGGAAGGACCCTGAAGCAAGGAAGGGAAGGACTGCCAACACCTGTACTGTGGGTGCGATGGCATTGGGATGATGAATACCAGGCTGCAGATCCGGCTCCAAGAGCCTCACAAGCTCCATGATGGTCTGACGGTTTAGCCAATAGCACTGGATGATGTGCCGTTCATCAAGGGTGGCAAGATCAACCAGGGGCCTGTAGACAGGAGCATTCCTCACCATCATTCTTACACTGTACCTGGGAATAGGAGTGTGTACCAATCATTATGTGCATATAGGACATTGTGGACGCAGTGGAGCTGTGCACAGGTCACTGTGAAACATCCATGACACACCTCATAAACACTCTCTATACACACTGTAGAAGTAAAATGGCTGCCACCTCTCACTCATGCACAGGGCAGATGGAAGTGAGCGAATCCCACTGGCGTAAGGCGTCATGGCAATACGCAGTCTCAACCCCCGTGGAACTCGTCATTGATTAACATGGTTGCCAATGGGAGACACGAACCAATGGCGATCGCCGCCGGCGGTGACGGTGATGTCCGCAGCTCTCGTGACTCCCATTTCATGTGCTCATGTTCATTTGACTCCTGGTACTCATTCTCAGAAGACTTCCACTGCATGGGCTGCTGTTTTCTGCCACTAGTAGCCAAGAGGCCACGTGCTGCAGGGAATAGGGCCACAGCCTTCTCACAGGAAGAACTAGAGAAGCTTGTGGAGGGTGTCCTACCCCTGTATGCCCAGTTGTATGGGGCACCAGGGCAGAAGGTAAGTCCACTATGATTGTACTGTCTGTGAGTGGTACGAATATGGAAGGGGGCCTAGGGATGAGGATGAGTGACTTGTGGAAGGACCTGGGGAGAGCTGTGAGGACAACTGGAATGTTGAAATGTGCGTTTGTTCAGGAGATGTGTTGTGTCCAATGCAGTCCCTAAGATTCCATGCTACATGACTGTCTCCTTTTCTCCGTGTCATCCATGGAGGTGAGCGCCCATCAGAAGAAGGGGATTTGGCGTGCCGTCGTCAAGCAGGTGCGGACCCTGGGATCCATGCCTAGCAGACCACCCACTGAAGGAAGTGGTGGGAAGACCTGAGATGCTGGGCGAGGAAGACTGGTGAGGCCCCGGACTCTGAACCCCCTTATGTGCCGCATTTTGGCAGTGGCGTACCCTGAGGTGGATGGGAGCTTGAGGGCAGCACAGCAGCCACCAGGGGGTGAGTTCACATTCGTACTTAGGATATGTGGTGAGTGATAGGTGCAGCCTGTGCAGTGTGTGAAGGCTGTGGAATGTGTGCTAGGTAGCTACTGTTGGACTAGGCTTGGGACATATAGAGGCCAGATGTGCTACATCAATTTTTTCAAATACCATGCAGGATGTGAGTTGAGGTTAACTTAACTGCTAAGTAGTAACAATGACATGGCAACTGTGTAGTAGATGAGCAGGGTATTTGATGTGGACAGGGTTCCTGCAGTACACACACATTGTACTCCCAACTATCCAAATAGTGTTGCGGAAGCCATATGCTTATCTGCTGTCTGCTGGCATGTGGTGTATGTTTAGTCTGCAAAATTTGAGGTTTCACATCACACAGCTATATGTGCATGGGTTATGTGGCTGTGCAAGTATGTCTCCAAACGCGGTAGAGTATTAAGTTTGGGTCTTGTGATCATCAAGAGTCATGACCCAATAGGCTGGTTCAGCCATGTGTTGAGGGTATGGCTTGCATCCTGTACAGGATTGAATGTTTGTCAGCACGAGTGAAACTAATTTGCATGACTGAGGTGGCACACATGGGACGTTATTGGAGTGGCATGTGTGAGTGAAGGCATGGCATGTAACGACATGGCATTAGAGTATGTTGTAGTGACTTGTGTGTGGCTGTTGTGCTGGCATTGACCAATTGCTCCATGTCTCTCTTTCTCCCACCCTGTCTCTCACTGTACCACCCTCCCTCCCTGTCCTCCTCTGTCTTTGTGTGCATCAGCATCATCTGGCAAAGGAGAAGTGGTACCGACGAGTGGGGACCCTGCATCCCATGGGACAAAGGAGGCTGATACCAGCAGAGAGGATGGGACCAGTGGGACAGAGGGTGAGTGGAGCACCACGGGGAGGCAGGAACATCTACACTATCATCTGATTCTTCCTCAGATGATGACTCCCTGGTGGTGGCGGCCCTATGCCTGCACCATCCTTACCAGCCACCCAGCTTACCATCACCGCCCTCCCTGTAGCTCTCCACCCAGTTGCCCGTGACCGCTCACCCAGGAGGGTGGGCATCTCCTTTGCCCCAGGCACCTCTGCCCCTGTCCCAGTCAGCCCTGCTGCCCTCAATGAGGGGGCTATTGACCGCCTTAGGTCCATCTCTGTTGGGCAGACACCCATTGTGAATGCCATCCAGGGACTGGCATCCCAGATGCAACAATCAAATGCGTTCCTGGAAGGCATTCACTGTGCCCTGTCTGCCCTTCAGAGGTCGTTTCAGTCTCTCGCCTCCTCATTGACGGCAGCCAGTGTTCCTTCTTCTTTCGTTCCCCCCTCCAACTACCTGTTCCCACTCCCACATCCCTCTGCCATTTCCCATCCAAAGTACACTTTCATTCCAGCATGCATTCCCTCCAACAGACCAAGAGCGCAAGGACAATCACATGCACCACAAACGCCACCACCGCCATGCACACACCCACCATTCAGACTCACATACAACATCCACTGCCCTACATTGACTCCCCCACCTCCTCCCCCCTCACAGTCACATCGCCACTCACACATGCAGACACCACATCATCAGTCCCAGGTACAGCCACATGTGCCTGTCACTGCCACCGTCACCACAAGAGCAGACCCCCATACAAGCACCCCGTACACCATATCCGCACGCATTACAACAGTCAAAACAACCACATGCAGTACATCCATCCCACCTGCACACACCACCCCAACATTCACTCTCACATCTCCCCTGCCATCTCCCTGTGTCTCCTCCACTCCTCCAATCCTTCTCACAGTACAAATATCATACTCCCACACACCAGCACCCAAACCACACTCACATACTCACCTGTCAACCATCCCCTCTCCCTCCACTCCCAAACGCCTAACCCGTGACCTACCTGCTGCCCCTAAAATAAGATTCCTCCATGAGTTATCCCTCATCCCGACCCTTGGTCCAGTCCCTGCTCCCCCCAAACTCCCTGCTACCCATGCTAGACCCTTGTCTTTGACCTCCCTCTCCTCCTGTGCCCACAACAGGCACACCTGCCCCTCACACCTCCAGCCCTGTTAGCACTCCATCTGGGTCCCCTACTGTTGTGGCCTCCACCGCCTTCCCAAAAAAGAAGGCAGGAAATAGGGGCAAGGCTAAGGCGTCCCCCGAAAGCAGGACAGTAAGGAGGGGAAACCTAAAAAGAAGAGGAGGAACGCCCCCTACAAACCCTGATCACACCCTCCCACCCCCACATCCCTGAGGTGCCAGCATGCCCCATTGATGCCCCTGCCCTGTGGGTGTCTGCACATTGCAGTCAGGAGTCAAGTTGGGCACTCACCATATGCCCGGTGTCCCTGTGACATTTGGATATTCATGCACTGGCCCTTGTGGCATTTTGTAAATAGTTGTTTTATTTATGTATTTTATATTCCAATTTATATTTATTTACAATGGCACCAATGGTGTCGATGCTACATAGCTTGCCCTGCCTTTCCTTGCGCATGTATGTGTGGTGACTGTGCGTTTTTACATGTGTTTGTGTGTATATACTAATGCTCTTTCCTCTAGTGTGTGCTAGGCTGGGGTGCCTACGGCTGGTGTCTATGGCAGCATTGCTGGACCTGGTTGTCAATGGCCAGCAGGAGCATTGGAAAGACTTGCAATTCATGTGCCATGGCGCCTACGGATGTGCCTGTGTTCCAGAAGGTGGGAGTTTCCTTTTATGTTGTTTGTTTCCGCCATGGTTTTCGCGGCGGTTAGACCACCTCGGAAGTCCTGGAAGTGTGCAACCTCATAATACGGGGGGTGGAAACTGTCTGACCGCTGGCCTGAAGAGGCCTTCTGCCGGCAACAGTGGTCCGTCCACAATGGCAGTCCGGACGGAAACTTGACTGTGTTCTGCAGGTGCCTTCCCAGTACTCGTAATATGGTGTTCTATACCGCCAGGCCAGCTGCGGTGCACCTGCCATCTCCACCGCGATGGTCCACTTATCGTCAAACTTGTAATAAGGGCCTGAGTCCTAGAGATAGTGGCTTACATAGACAAGATGATAAGGCTTTGCACATAGGTGATTCTAAAGGAGATTATTCTGCAAACGTATATTTTAAATTGCTTTATGAATACATTGATACTATGGATGCAAGAGATTGCTATGTTTTTATGCAATTCACTGCTTCTTTTTCAGAGGGCATCACTCACTACCACACTCCTTTGAAAATATGGAGTTTCTTGTAGTCGTTTGTTGAGTGTAGAAAGGGTAGTTTTCAATATTATTTTTCAAATTATGACTTGGTTATTTTAGAAGCTCTTATGTTCAAACATTTGAATAAAAAAACCTATTTTAAAGGTGTAGAAATGGCAGGAAAATATTTTGTATCTCTTAAGCCATTACACACTACATATGAACCCAGCCATAATTTGACTCGTTCAATGACCGATGTGGAGAAGAAAGTTTTGAATATAGCGCAGGATAGAAGGATAGATTTAGAGTTCAAATCTAAAACTGAGAAGGATCTTAAGAAACACTTTAGATGAAATAGGAAAGAGACTGAACACCGGGTGAAGGGAAACCTGCCAGCATTAGCTCTAGATTGGCAACATATGCGAAAGCTATGCATTTACATTAACTAGAGTTATGTGGACCCGTTATTTATAGGGAAGAGTAAATGTGAACATACTTTTGATGTCTGTGGAACAAATACATTCTTTTTAGTTGTTTAGGATCCTGTAATTCCTGGAGTATATTACATTTGTGGATGGTATGATTATTTTAAATTCCCCAAAGGATGGCTGGTACATGTTATTCTGACATGAATTTTGCAAGGATTTACCATATGGAGCATTTAAATGATCCTGTGTAGGATTTGAAACCTAAAAGTAGAAGAGGTGTTAGTGCCGAAGCGGTAGTCTGAATACAGAGATGGCAGTGATAAGACCTATGGTTTTGCAAAACAGACTTGAATTAGACCTTTCTTCTCGCAAAAGAGAGTGAGTCAGCCGGGTGCTAAAAATTCAACAATGCTGTACTTACATCCCAGACAAACATGAGGACTTTGAAAAATATAGACAGAGCATTTCTGGTTTGACTAAGGATTTGAAGGAGGTAGAAGAAGCAGGTGCCTACGAGGCTATTGGAAATTGATTTGCTGCTGTAGGTAGATGGTTTGGAAACTTAGGAAATGTAGTTGCAAGGTTTGTTTTGAAGCTGTTGTTGATTATTTCAGTTTGTGTAATTGTTGTGATCGTGGGATTCAAAATCTATCAGAGGATGAAGGATGAGGAGGCAAGGAAGAGGAAGTGGGCAGATGTTGACCTGGAAGATAATCAGTGTAAATATTATTATGACATAAAGGGGGACATTCTAAGTCTGGCGGGCGGCGGAGGCCTCCCGCCAGACTTCCCCCCTCCAAAATACCGCTCCGCGGTCGCAAGACCGCTGAGGGTATTTTGGCTTTTGCACTGGGCTGGCGGGCGACCGCCAAAAGGCCGCCCGCCAGCCCAGTGCAAAAACCCTTCCCACTAGGACGCCGGCTCAGAATTGAGCCGGCGGAGTGGGAAGGTGCGACTGGTGCAGTGGCACCCGTCGCGTATTTCAGTGTCTGCAATGCAGACACTGAAATACAATGTGGGGCCCTCTTACGGGGGCCCCTGCAGTGCCCATTGGCATGGGCACTGCAGGGGCCCCCAGGGGCCCCACGACAACCCATACCGCCATCCTGTTCCCGGCTGGAGAACCGCCAGGAACAGGATGGCGGTATGGGCTGTCAGAATCCCCCATGGCGGCGCAGCAAGCTGCGCCGCCATGGGGGATTCCCAGGGCAGCGGAAAACCGGCGGGAGACCGCCGCTTTTCCTCTTCTGACCGCGGCTGAACCGCCGCGGTCAGAATGCCCTGCGGGGCACCGCCAGCCTGTTGGCGGTGCTCCCGCCGACCCTGGCCCCGGCGGTAAGGAACCGCCGGGGTCAGAATCACCCCCAAAGTCTGGAAGATTCTAAAGGGAAGATGATGTAGTCAGTGTCATTTCAAGGATTTGCCATGATCATGATGACTTAAATTATCATCAGTGGGGGATTGAGAACACATAACTTTGGCTGTGCTATTATGTGCCACAGGTGGGTCACTAAATAGTAATCAGCAATGCATCAACATTGCATATGTCATGGTTTTTACTACTATTAATATAAAGTGTAGAATCTGATGTATCATTGAAAGTGTATTCACAGTACAAGATTAATAATTCCTATATATTTTTGTTCAAATGGTGAGTTTAACATGCTGGATTTCAATACATGTGCACATTTATATTACTGTATTTTGAAAAAGAGAACACGAAGAAATTACTCATAATTTATAAATTGTTGAGAGATCATTTGAAGTTGCACGCATAATCATGTATTTTGATTGTGCATTGAGGTATCATACTGAATTAGCTTGACTAAAGGCGTAAAATGTTGATTGTGTATCTAACCTTCAACATGGAGGTTATTTACTTTGCAACATTCTGTATTTGCACGTGCACCCATCTGAGGCTACAGTTAATGAAAGGTATATTGTGCATTTGAGATGGAAGAATACGGGAGGATACTTTTGCAAAGACAAAGAGAGTGCTAAAAAACTGAGAAGGAAGAGTCCTATTTGTGTGCTGTGCTCCTACAGGCTCTCAAGGTCATCCTGATGTTTGACCAGTAGGATGACAACTTGGAGGGAGTTGCCAATTCCAATTGTGCACGGAAGATGGAAAACTACTAGTGTTGATACCGTAGATTCTTGAGCTTCTGCAAGGTCCCAATTGGTATTCATTTGGCTAGACAAGAGCAGACCCCTTTACCCTATAGTACGAGCAGATTACCCTGAGACTTAGGGCCACAGGTATGAAATTCTGTTTTTGCCTTTCCTAAATAGCTAATTCTAAGAAATCACTATTTAGGAAATGCCAAATGGGACTAAACAAAAATAAAGATTTCCTAATAGTGATTCCTACAGAGTAGGAATCGCTTATTAGGATATAGCTATTTAGGAAATGCTACACCATTCGTTCCTATGAGCCTAAAGGCCCATTGGTACGAATGGTTTTGTATTTCCTAATCTGCGATTTCCTAATAGGAGATTGCAAATTAGGAACCACAAAACCAAGAGTGCCTATGGGCCTATGGGCCCCCCTTGATGCACCCCAAAAAACAAATAGTGCACATCTAAATCCCACAAATGCCCTTGGGGTATGTGTACACTACAGGGTTCTTTAAAAAAAATAATTTTGGGTGCATTTTTT
Organism: Pleurodeles waltl; assembly: GCF_031143425.1. Taxonomy (NCBI): domain Eukaryota; kingdom Metazoa; phylum Chordata; class Amphibia; order Caudata; family Salamandridae; genus Pleurodeles; species Pleurodeles waltl. The sequence continues at coordinate 76,041,342 of NC_090439.1, forward strand.
TAAATTGCACTTGTTTAACATTGACTTGGAGTCCATGGTAATAGCATTTTCTAAATGCCCATTTCACATCTGGGAAATGCTTTGTACATGTGCTTAGGAAATCGCAAGTAGGAAATCCTTATTTGTGATTTCCACTTTTGGCAATCACAAAATGCGATTTCTACTGGGTAGAAATTGCATTTTGCAATTCCCTATCTGCCTTTGTACATATGGAAAGGCAATATAGCATTTCTTAACAGCCCAAAATTGTGATTCAGTACATTAAGAAATGCTCAATCCTTCCATACATATAGCCCTTAGAGAGTTACAGGCCTTTCTATTCCTAATCTGGTTGAGTGGCTTTCTTGCTATGAACACCTCTCTCTCAGAACGTCTACTGATTTTTCTGTTATCAATCAATCAATCAATCAATCAAAAAAATGTGTAGAGCGCGCTACCCACCCGTGAGGGTCTCAAGGCGCTGGGGGAAGGAAAACGGGGGGGGGCACAGTAGGAGAAAGACCTGCCTCCTGTGGTGGTGCGTTGGATGCGGGGGACTGTGGCTAGGGCGAGGTCGGCTGATCGGAGGTTGCGTGTGGGAGTGTGGAAGTTAACTCTTTCATTGAGGTAGGTTGGACCGGTGTTGTGGAGGGATTTGGGTACGTGGATGAGGATCTTGAATGTGATTCTCTTGTCTTTGGGGAGCCAGTGAAGGGATTTGAGGTGTGGTGAGATTCGTTCGTGGCGGGGGAGGCCAAGGACGAGGCGTGCGGCGTGTTCTGGATTCTCTGGAGTTTGTGTTTGAGTTTGAGTGTGGTGCCGGCGTAGAGGGAGTTACCGTAGTCCAGTCTGCTGCTGATGAGTACGTGGGTGACTGTCTTTCTGGTTTCTGGGGGAATCCATTTGAAGGATTTTTTTAGAGTGCGGAGTGTGTGGAAGCAGGAGGAGGTTAGAGCATTGATTTGCTGTGTCATGGAGAGGGAGGGGTCGAGGATGATGCAGAGGTTGCGTGCGTGGGTTGCGGGGGTGGGTGCGGGGCCTATTGCGGTGGGCCACCAGGAGTCGTCCCATGTGGTTTTGTTGGGGCAGAAGATGATGATCTCGGTTTTGTTTGAGTTGAGCTTGAGGTGGTTAGTGGTCATCCAGTTGGCGATTGGTTTTGGCGGTGGTGGGGTTGCAGGTGAGGGAGAGGATGAGTTGGGTGTCATCTGCATAGGAGAGGATAGTGATTCTGTGTGCTCGGAGGATGTTGGCTAGGGGGATCATGTAGATGTTGAAGAGTGTGGGGTTAGGGAGGACCCTTGGGGGACTCCACAGGTGATCTTGGTAGTGTTGGAGTGGAAGGGCGGAAGGCGGACTCTCTGGGTCCGGTCGGTGAGGAAGGAGGTGAGCCAGTCTAAGGCTTTGTGGCAAATTCCTATGTTGTTATGGTGACACTTCCCAGTTATTTTCATGTCTATTTTCCTGAGGGATAATTAGGATTCTCCTATAGCTTAGGCAGATGACTTAAATTTAAAAAAAAAATCAAATGATTATGCAAGAGGACTGCAGCTTGTATACTGATCACCAAATTAGATGTATCTTCTTTTTTGCTGCATCCAAGATTCTTTGCTTGAACCATTTCATCTGATTACATCTGATCCACGCTTTTCTTCACCTTTGGTGATTTCGTAATTTTATAACATGTTTCTGAGACTCATTCACATAAATTTGACCTTAAGGGGCATATTTATACTCTGTTTGCGCCGAATGTGCGTTTAAAATTTTGACGCACAATCGGCGCAAACCCTGCCTCATATTTATACTTTGACGCCCGACCCCCCGGGCGTCAAAATTCCACCATGTGCATCATTTTTTGGAAGGGGGAACCAGCTTTGCGTTAATTATATGCAAGGTAGGCGTTCCCTTCCAAAAAATTTCTTTAAGGCCTGTGCCCCTTATTTATACTCTGGCGTAATTTTGACGCAAAGGAGGGGGTGGGCCTTAAAAAACGGCGCACGCCTGGGTCAGGGCAGGTGTTAAGGGACCTGTGGGCTCGGAAGGAGCCCAGAGGTGCCCTCTCCTGCCCCTAGGGACACCCCCTGCCACCTTTGCCCACCCCAGGAGGACACCCAAGGATGGAGGGACCCATCCCAGGGAAGTAAAGGGAAGTTCGGGTAAGTATTTGTTTCCGATTTCTTTTGTGGCATAGGGGGGCCTGATTTGGGCCTCCCTACATGCCACTATGCCCAATTACCATGCCCAGGGGACATATGTCCCCTGGGCATGGCCATTGGGCAAAGGGGCATGACTCCTGTCTTTGCTAAGACAGGAGTCATGTCAATGGAGGTTGGGCGTAAAAAAAAATGGCGCAAATCCGGTTTGAGGCCTGAATTTTGCCTCAGACCTGACTTGCACCATTTTTTGACGCACAACCCCCATTTTCCCATACGCCGGCGCTGCCAGTCCGCAGCGCCGGCTAACGTCATTCCATTAATAAGGCGCCCGCATGGCGCGTTGGAATGGCGTTAGCCGGCGGTAACATTTTTGACACACAGCTGCGTTGGCACAGTTGTGCGTCAAAAAGTATAAATATGGGCCTAAATTTGTGACAATTCTTTGAACTCAAAATCTCTGAGATATAGGGGCTCATTATGAACATGGCGGTAAACACCGCTCCGCCGGCAGTGGCAGTAACTACTGCCAACAGTCAGGCGGCCTGGGCCACCAAATTGTGAACCACTTGAAAAACAGGCAGCCTGAAAACCACTCACTGCCAGCAGAGGTGTGCTGACAACGACGGCAGAGGCCGCCCACAGGCCGACGGAAAGACCCTACCTGCCCATCAAATAATGAAGCACTAGACCGCCATCAGTTCCGGGGCAGGAACCACCGCCACGCTAAGCCAGGCGGAAATGAACCAAATATAAGGAAACACTCACCGTAGGCTCGCACTACACTCTGAAGCAGACATGGAGAGAGAGTTGCAAATCATGCCAGTCCTGCTCCTTGCCATATACCTCCACGACTGAGACCGCCGACAAAGACGACAATGGTAAGTACCGCAACCAACTAAACAAGGGAAGAAAGGGCACAGTTACATACCCACCCACTCCACCCACCCCGCAACGCACCCACAACCCCTCACAACAGCACAAGCTATACACCCCAGAGCAAGAGGTACTTACCCAACACAAGGCCACAACAACCTGCCCACAGTACACACATGCACAACACCCCCACACAAAGAAATGATGAACCACGGATCCAGAGTTTGCCAAAAACACTGGCCACACAAACATTTTATTTAGCTCCAGGAGCAACAGAAGTCCAACAGAAGGCCAATGGCCAGTCCATAGTCCAAAGTCCAACGGGCCCAAATGGCCCCAACTTGACTCCCACAAGTGCAAATGTTACTCCACCTGAAAGGGGCAACAATGGGGCATCCAGGCACCTCAGGGAACAGGGGTAGGGGGTGGTGGGGGTGAGGACTTATGACTGGGAGGGGGGCTTGGCTTTACATTTGACCAGACCCAAGGAGGCTTGGGTCTGGTCTTTGAAGCTGGTGGAGCAGCCTTGGACTGGGGTGCAGCAGATGTACCTGGGTCAGCACGGGGTCTCTTGCTCACAGGAGTGGTAGCATGGGAATGGGAAGGGCAGACAGGAGTGGGCTGTGATGTGGGAGGAGTAGACAGGGTAAGGAGATGGGCATGTTTAGGGATGAGACGGGGTGAGCCAGTGGGTTTGAATAGGTCAACACGGGATAGGAAAAGCTTTTTAGGGGCAATCCGGGTGGACCTGAAGGAAGGTGTGGGAGTAGAGGTAGAGGGAGTGGTCATGACAGGTGTAGGTGTGCATGACATGGGTGCAGGTGACTGTACAGTATGCTGAGGTGTTGTGGATGTGTGTTGGGTGGGTGTTTTGGAACGTTTGAGGGTCTTGGGAGGAGGGGGGTGGACACAGTGGGACAAGACAGGCTGCCAGTGTAAATGAAAGTTGTCTGTGTGACTGCAAGTTTGGTGAGTGTGCTGCATGTGTCAACCAAAGTCATTGTGGTGAGTGCAGGTGTGGTGTCTGGGGTGCATGAAGGGATGTCTGATTTTGTGGTGACTGCCAGAATGGGGTCAGCAACAGTGAATGAGGGTGCAGTGCCTGTGAGTGTGCATGTAGAGGTGACAGACAGGGAGGCAGAAGAGGTGGACACACTGGGGGAAGTGGATGTTGGTATGTGTGCCTTTGTATGTTGGGTGTGTGTATGCCTGTGGTGGGAAGTGTGGTGCTTGTGTTTTTCAGTGTGCTTCTTGTGTGTTGAGGTGTGTGCATGGCTGTCAGAATGTATGCTTTGGACGGGTGAAGGGAGTGGGGTAATGGAAGGAGTAGAGGTGGTTGGAGGGGGGACTGAATGACCAGGGACACTAGCTGCCATCAAAGAGGAGGCCAGAGCCTGAAAAGATCTCTGTAGGCCAGACACAGCACTGTGAATGCCATCCAGGTAGGCATTGGTCTGCTGCACCTCTGATGCTAGCCCCTGGATGGCATTGACAATGGTTGTCTGCCCTACAGAGATGGTCCTCAGGAGGTCAATAGCCTCCTCTGTGAGGGCAGCAGGGCTAACTGGGGCAGGAGATGAGGTGCCTGGTGGGAAGGAGACGCCCACCCTGCTCGGTGAGCGGGCACAGGCAACTTGGTGAGGAGCAAATGGGAGGGCGGTGATGGTATGGGGTGACAGAAGATGACACAGAATGGGTGGGCCCACTAGGGTCCTCCACCACCAGGGAGCTCCCATCGAAGGAGGTATCAGAGTCACTACCTCCAGTGGTAGTTGCCTCCCCGTGGTACTCCTCTCGCCCTCCAACCCACTGGTCCCCTTTGCGTCGCTCGACTCTGCCTCTGTGGAACCGTGGCCCACTGCATCCCCACTCGACAGTACCACAGCTCCCTCGCCAGATGATGCTGATGTACACAGCCAACACAAGAGAACAGGGATGGGGAAATAAAACAGGAGAGACACATGTAAATAGTTGAATGGAGGTACATAACTGGTTCACACATACACCCATTCTGCAAATGTTCCACCATGCAGCACTTACCGCTATACACATGGCTATGCCCCTGACTAGTGGCTATAACCCTGCTCTACAGCCATTTCCTACATCACAGAAGGACCTGAAGTACTGCAGACCTGTCCCTTACAGCCTTGCTTCCCATGGGAGCCATTATGTAAAATGACATCGGTCAGAGTCCCTGCCAATAGACAGCATACATACTACAGCACACTCACACATCCATCAAGGAGGCATACAATGGTTTCTGTACTCACCCCATTGTGTCTGCTTTTCAGTCTTCAAGCGTCCATCCAGGTCCGGATACGCCACTGCCAAAATGCGGAGCATTAGGGGGTCAGGGCCCGACGGGCACCCCTTCCTCATTGGGAGGACTTCCCCAGCTGGGCCTCGCAGGTCTTCCTCACCCAGCTCAGCAGGTCCTCCCACCACTCCCTGCAGTAGGTGCTCCACAGGTTGTAGACCCCCAGGGTCCGCACCTCCCAGGCAATGGCATTCCAGAATCCCCTCTTCTGATGGGTGCTGAACTATGTGGGACACACAGAAAAAGTAACACAGAAGTCAGACACTGCCCATTAGATACAGCTGACTATACATCCCCTGTGGGACGGACACTCACAACAGCATAGCAGGACCTCACACCCACATCATGTCATGAATCCCACAACTGTACAGTGTCAAACATGTACACATGTTTACAGCCATCTACCAGCATTACACACATCCATGCCCCCAATCCAACGACTCACCTGTTCCTCTGGTCGACCATAGAGCTTGGCGTACAGGGGTAGGACCCCGTCAATGAGCTTTTCCAGTTCCTCGGTGGTGAAGGCCGGGCCCTTTCCCCTGCCACTCGTGCCATTTCCAGGACCAGAGTCAGGACACAGCAGCACTCTCAGTGGAGTACCTGCATGCACGTGATCCGTGAGTCAAGTGAAGTTGGGGTGACGAGATGGCATATGCTCCGCGGCGGTGCGCACCGTCACCGCCGGCGGAGATCATGATACGCTAATATTCCCCATTGACAACCATGTCAACCAATGAATGGTCACACAGCGGTGAACACCGCCTTATGCTATTATGACAACCTCTAGCTGTATGAGGTCACTTCCACTACAACCTTTCTGGATTACAGGGGGCAGACATTTTGGCCATTACTACACAGTTATTAATTTCTCATTTGCCCCATGCAGGCCCTATTGTGCCCAACCCCCATAGGCATGAACAAATATACATTTACTCACCACAACAGTCCTGATGTATTATTGAGGACATGTCACTCCAGTTTAACATCCTACTATGCATATGTGTCATCGACTTGCATGCCAGCAGTGCTGAATATTTAACATGTTGGGCAGATGTATGTGTGTTCCTTACATGTGTTCTCAACTACTCCTAGGTACAGACTCATGTGGTGAGGGAGGGCCCCATCGATGTAGAGACCACTTATTGATTTGGGGACCATGGTGGAGCATCACATCATTATCAATTACAGACTCAACCGTGCTACCATTCCTGAACTTTGTGCATTACTGGATCCAGCACTGAGACCGGCTAATCGGAATCAGCATGCCATCCCTACTGAAGTGCAAGTGCTCTCTGAACTCCATTACCTGGCCACGGGCTCATTTCAAGTGACAGTGGGCATGGGTGCAGGTTTTTCACAGCCAATGTTTAGCATTATACTGTCTAGATTCCTGAATGCATTTGTACGACACCTGCAGTCCTATGTGAAATTTCCCCAAAGTGCTGACCTCCCTGCCATCAAGTGAGACTTCTATGCCTTTGCCAACATTCCCCATGTGATAGGTACCATCGATGGAACCCACATAGCTCTCATCCACCCAAGAGTAAGTGAACAGGTGTACAGAAACAGGAAGAACTTTCACTCCATGAACATTGAATTGGTGTGTACTGCAGACCAGTATATCTCACAGGTGAATGCCGTGTTCCCTGGATCAGTCCATGATTCCTTTGTGCTGAGGAACAGCAGTGTGCCACACATGATGGAACAACTACAAGGGGACAGAGGATGCATCATAGCTAAGTGTGTCTGACACTTTTTGGCAAATAGCAGACAGCCAGGCTGTCTGCAACTGAGGGTTGTCAGTGACAGTCCTTTTTTGCCCCCTTTTGCAGATGATTCTGGCTACCCGAACATGTGTTGGCTCCTGACACCAGTGAGGAATCCTAGGACAGATGCAGAGAGGAATTACGATGAGGCCTATGGAAGTATTAGGAGGGTGATAGAGAGCACATAAGGTCTCCTGAAGGCTAGATTCCGTTGCCTCCATATCTCTTGGGGATCCCTGGCCTATGAGCCTGAAAAGTTGTGCAGAATAGTGGTGGCCTGCTGCATGCTGCACAACGTGGCTGTGAGGAAATATATTCCCCTCTTGGAGGAGGAGAGGGCTGTATATCCAGACCAGCTTCCTCAGAGAGGGGATGAGAGTGATGGTGATGAGGAGGAGGGGAAGATGTACACTCCAGGAACCAACTGATCCAACTGTACTTCCAGTTAATAAGTGGTACTATTTGATGCTGTTGCTGTCTGTGCAGCATACTGTCGGTATGCCTTATCCTCTATGTGGGTTTTGGGTCTATAGAAATTGTCACTGTGACCAGGTTTGCATGGGACATGTGACATTATGGAGCACCTTTTTGAAATTTCTGTTGGCACAACCCCATGTTATGCGTGGGGTGCCATTCCTTCAATTAAGATATGAATAAATAATTTCAATGACAATTGCATGCACACTTCCATTTGATTTAACATAATGACAGGGGAGAGTTACATTGGTGAACAGGTGTTTTATTTGATGTCAGGGATGACATGGTGCTCTTTACAGTGATGGGAGTGGGCTACTGGTCGATGTCCATATTGGCTACATGGTCTCAGCGATTGTTGGCAGTGGTAATATGTCCATCTGTTATTTACAGTTTTTGGGGTTGTTATTGCACGGTGTGGACGGTGGTTCAGTGGCACACTTGGAGGACAGTTCTTGTCAGAGTCACTTCTTAGAGGGGGCCTTGGTATTGGCAGGTGTTCCAGTGCCATATCTGGGCCTGATGGACTGTTTGGGTGCCCGGTGTAGGCCTGTACGGGTTAAGGTGCAGGTCTCCTGTGTGTCCTCAGATGGTGGCACAAATCCAGTTGCTGCTGCTGCTGTTGTTGGCTGGTCTGTATCTTTCCCTGTAGTAGTGGCTTCCTGGTCTGTGGGGGGCCTCAGGCTGGGTTGGGACAAGGTGCAGCAGCGCACCTGCTATGGTGGCCATCGTGGTATTGTGCAGTTTTCACTGCTCTATGGTCTCTTTGTATTGGCCTCTCTGCAGCCTTTGACTCTGCTCCAGGGTGGCCACAATCTAGGCCAATCCGTCCTGGGTATGGTGGTATGCTCGCAGGACCTCAGAGATCACGTCCTGTGCTGCAGCATCCATCCTGTGGCCTCCCCCCTGGGCCACTGATGCCCTCCCACTGGGCCTAGCCCTCTGTGCCTGTGTCCCCTGCACAGGTCTGGCGGTACCACTTGTACTGGGACCATCGTCTTCCTGCCTGTTGGTAGCTGGTGACTGTGGCCTCTGCCCTTGTGGTCCACCAGTCTGGGGCCTGGATACACAGGTGTGGGTCCGGTTGGCCATGGCCTGATGTTGGTGGGTGTGTGGTAGGGGTGTCAGTGGTGTCCTGGGTGGAGCTGCTGGATGGTGACAGTCCAGGACTTTGGGAGGGGACAGGATATTCCTCACTGTCCAGGGTTCCCTCTCCAGTGTCCTGGGTGGTGCCTCTGTCTCCATGTGGGGCACTGCACACTCCTTGTCCTGCCCGTCAGGGTGGCATAGGTGGTGGTACCTGCTGGGGGGAATGGACATGTCTGTTACAACTGCATAATCGGATGGGGTGCCCAGGGCTGGGCTGTGTTGTGCAGGTTTTCCACTTTTGGGCCATGCAGGGTGCCTTTGTCAGGTTGCCATTGCATTTTGCTTAGGATGTGGAAGTGCATTGTGGGTGGTGTGGTGCCTTTGTGATTACTTGCAGGGGTAGTAGGTTGCTGTGCACAGGGGAGGTATGAGGACCTGTTGGTGGAATTGTGGGCATGCAGGGTGACTGGATGTTGTGATTGTGGCCTGGGTGGGGTAGTGGTCCTGGTGGATGTTGGAGGGGTGGGGTGCTGCATGCATTACAGGTGTGATGGATATGGGGTAATTGTAGATGACCTACCCAAGTCCATTCCTCTAGTGAGTCCATTGAGGCCCTCAGGGTGCAGGATGGACAGTACTTTTTCCTCCCAGTCAGTGTAGTCGGGTGGTGTTGGTGGAGGTCCTCCCCCAGTCTTCTGGACTGTAATGTTGTGCCGGGATGCCATGGACCTCATCTTTCTGCGCAGGTTGTTACATCTCTTGCGGATGTCGTCCCTCGTGCGTGAATGGTGTCCCACTGCATTGACCTTGTTGACGATGGTCTGCCATAACTCAATCTTCCTGACGATGGGTGTGTACTGGACCTGTGCCCTGAATAATTGTGGCTCGACCTTTAGTATCTCCTCCACCAGTGTCCTTAGCTCCCTTTCTGTGAAGCTTGGGTGCCTGGGGGGTGCCATGGTGTGTGTTGTGAGTGGTGTGTTGTGTGGATCTAGGTGAAGGTGCTGTTGTGTGGTTGGGTGTGTGATTTGTCTGTTGTGGCGTTCAGTGTCTGCTTGTTGAGTTCTCAATCTCAGTTGTCCTATTGGCGATGAAAAGGATTGTGGGGTGTGTCAGTAAGTGTCTTATAGTGTTGTGGATGTGTGTCAGGTGTGTGGGTTTCAAACTTGCCAATGTGTACAATTCTTACTGTTGGGTCCTATTTCTGGCCGTGGCGGTCTGTACCGCCAACGGTCGATCGACTTCCACTGACCGCTGCGGTGATTTTAGCGTCATTATTTGGAGGGCGGGGAGTTTGTGTGCAGTGGCGGGGTGGGATGTCCTGCATTTTCACTGACAAGGTCCTGACGGTGACTGGTGGCTGGGACATTTTTGACGGATTCAGATTTTTGCATCTTTATATGGCAGATTTCGGTTCACCGCCCATGGTGGGATTCTGTTCAGCGTCGCCACGGCGGGGAACGGTGTTTACCTCCATGTTCGAAATGAGGACCATTCTGTAGTGATCAAATAGGTTACACAGTTAAATGATTGGATGTGTTTATTTTAACTCTCTGTACCCCTCAGTACTCCTAAAAAGGTCCCTGGAGAGAAGAGAAACAAGAAATTGGGCCCCGAACTTCATTAGTGACTTTCATCCCATGCTAACTTCCTGTGATACACGATTAAAATTTGTGACTGAATGGAAATTCTCATCTGATGCTGAATGCCTGTGGTACATTAGTGGCCGGACGGACGTTTTAGAATACGAATAGAAAGAAATAACCAATGTATTAAACATTTTTCATTACAAAAGCAAGTCGGTCCTGCGCTCAAAATTCGAAAAGAATCCTGGTGTTTGGAAAGGTAAGGATTACGGAGTGAAGTTTCTAATCTTGGGTGATGTAGTGCTCAGCATGAAATGAAGTGACATAAAAGCGTAAAACATATTTATGACGCATTTACATTCCAAAGGGGCACTTAAACCAGTTATAAAAAAGCATTTACAAAAAACACAGAACCATAAAAATACATATTTTAGTGCAGAGCCACAAAAAGATGGGTGGCACCGAAGATTTAGTTGAAAAAGAGCGGTATTCAATAAACCACTTTTAAGCTCGGCAACATTACCGCAACTACCTTGTAGGCTTCGAAAGATGCAGAGCCCAATCATGAGCATTGTGCAATTTTGAAAAAAAAATGGTTTTCACACCTCCGTTTGCACAGATGCAGCCACGTTTCTGTTATTGACATGCCTAATTAACCACTTTGAGAAACCCTACAAAGTGATTGGTGGAATGCTTGAATGAATCTCAGCAAGTGGTGATTGCTCTGGGCCACCATCCAGCCCATCGTATTTTTCGACCATGCCACGTCACACAGGACCGTGACAAACTGGTTTTAGCACTGTGTGTTGTGATTAGCGTAATGCACGAATCACATTTTTCAATAGTGGCTGTACATTGTATCATATACTAGAGGAAAAATGTTACAGTGCGTTTTTCCTTCGTCTCAGCGGGGAGCAATTTCACAAAATGTGTAGTAATTTATGAAAATGTAAGAGGCCCATCTGCGCTAATCATAACAGAGGGCAGGTGTACAATCTAATGATCAGGCATGTAAATCACAGACATGCAGCTGCACCTGTCCTAACAGAAGTACGCATGGCACTTTTTGCATAGGTTCACATTGTTCATGATATGACTCCAAAGCGAGCTGACAGCTTGCACTGTCTGAAAGCCAAGAATCCAGCCTGGGAAGTGGATCATAGGCTCAGTACTAAGTTGTCCTCGTTCTTGGGCTCAATTTCGAACTAGTTATTAGATGTAAACTGCATTATATGCTACCATTTTCGCTACGAATTATATTCGCAAATTGGCAGTGCCTTTTGAAACTGTATAACTAGAAATAGCTGAAAGAAATAAATTAGTGAATTTGGCACTTTTACAGCCATTATGACTTAAATTGTATACAGTAGGCATCGCCGAACACTGCCTTCACTACTGAACCATCTGTTAATGCCAGGAATTGCAAATGGCGGATATTGCACACCCGAAAGAAATGCTACATGTCCTCGTTCAAACATTCTTAGCACGGGAACCTGGCTTGGGTACCAAAAAGATTGATGTGATTTAACCAAGCTTCACCGTGACTTTGTTGACATGATTTTGTCAGAGCAGATTTATTAATTAAAAGTTTAATGTTTATTTCATCTGTTTTAATTAGCCCACCCAGGCATCAAAAATAGATCTAGTAAACGTTTCTAATTTTTCATTGACAGCTGAGAACAACATGGCATTTAAAAGTGCAATGGAAAGTTTTCTTGTGTATGTTTTCCTCTTTATTGTGCTTTGCTGTTCATAAATATCAAAAATGGGATTCATTTTTTTGTTCGAACCTCATGGACAGTAACTATCTTGTGTGCTCAAGGATCCCAAACTGGACTTGACCCAATCAAGGGTGATGCTACTCATAGCCGCAATTATTTATTTAAATGATTTAATGATTAGCAGTGTAATGTAATTTCCTTTGTATGTAGGTAGGTGGATACTTGACTATTCCATTTAAGTTAATTTCTAGAATAATCTTGGTTTACATTACAACATTTCTGAAACGTCATTTTTTTCTAGATATTAATTGTACTAATTCTACTCCTCTGAAAGTATAACATATGCTTCTTTTGGGTTGTGTGCCAGACCTTGTGAGAAAAGGCCACTTTTTACATGGTTAGACCCCCCCAATTTTTGCCTGGTAAATGATAGAGCCTCAAAGTTGTTAGCGATCATGGCCCCTGCTAACTAGGTCCCCTGGGCCAGATCTCTTTCCCCCAAACTGTTGTGATGCATTGGAACAATTAGAGACACCTTTAGCTGCCACTATAAGCCCCTAGTAAATTGTACTTAGGTACCCAGGACATGGGGTACTAAGGGTAGGCCCCTAAGGGAAGCAGCACTGATTGTGCCAACTTCTAGGGCAATCTGGGAAGGCACCAGGCCCAGATGGATTACCTCTGGAAGTGTATAGGTGTTAGGGGACAGTATAACTGATGTTCTGACAGGATTGTGTGATGGTATTTTTAAGGAGGGGGCACGGTTTCCTTCTTCTTGGAGTGAGGCAACTATTACTTTAATCGCTAAGCCAGGGAAAGACCCTACAAGGTGTGAATCATACAGGCCCATCACCCTGTTGAATAGTGACTATAACATTTTTGCAAAAGTCCTGGTAAATAGATTGGGTAAGCTCGTCAATAAATTGATTCATGCAGATCAAAAGGGTTTTATGAAGGGTAGATACATGCATGAGCTAACACATGGTTTGATAGGTACAATAGACTTAGCAAGTACATGTAGGCTTCCTTTGGCGGTTGTGATGATCGACGCCGCCAAGGCATTTGATATGGTTAACTGGCCCTTCTTGGTTACGCTTTGTGAACACTTTAATTTGGGGAGCAGATTCATAAGGATACTATGGATGATATATCATGACCCGGTGGCAAGGGTTTTAGTTAACAGCTCCCTAACCATCCCTGTTAGGATTGAGAGAGGAACAAGACAGCGGTGTCAATTATCCCTCTTGTTATTTAATTTAATTTATATATTGAGCCCCGCCAACATCATTAGGCGCAACTCTTCAATACTCCCCTTCCAGTATGGGAGCTGGTATAAGAAAGTAGCTTTATAAGCAGATGACTTGTTAGTTTATATGAGCAATTTAAGTCAATCTCTACCTGTATTAGAAGAGTTGGTTATAGAATTTGGGGAAATAGGTTATATGGTTAATAAAGATAAAACAGAGGTAATGGTCTGGAACATGCCAGAGATTACCGCTCTGGGGAACATCAGGATAAGTAGAGAGGTGAAGTATTTGGGCATTTTGATTACAGAAGACTTGGGGGTGATGGCGGAAAGAAACTTTGTGAAGGTTACGAGTGAGGCATGTAATTAAATGAAGACGTGGTTCAATCTGCCTCTTAAAAGTTTAGGTTGGGTCAACCTGGTTAAGATGATGCTCCTGCCAAGAGTGTTGTTTATTTTTAATGCACTACCGTTGAGATTTAATAAGGAATGGATACAGAAATTTCAGGGTAAAAACAGTAGTTTTGTTTGGGGCAACAAAGGTGCTCGTATAGCATGAAGAAAGTTGAGGCGGAGGAAAGAAAGGGGGTTTAGCACTGCCAGATGTACAGTTGTATGCATGGGCAACTTTTATAAAGAATATGAGGAAGGCTTACAGCGGTGCTGCGTTCTCTGATCTTGGGTCACTTTTCAAGGTAATGATGAAAGTGACAAAGGTTCCAGAGGAGGGCTTTTTGTACAAATTTGGAGACCCTAAATTCTTCACGAAAGTGAGGCTTAGAGTATTAGCCGATTCGGCACAGATCTGATATGAAATAAGGAGAGGTACTAACTTGCCATATTATACTAAATGGGCGCCCATTTGGAATTGTCCTGGGTCACCTGAATGGACAAAGGATATCCTGGCTGTTCCGTTGCTGGAGTCTGGGCTTTCGCAATGGGGGCAATTAGGTTCGGAAGAAGGTTTGACTCCTTATAGTGAACTTTTAAGGGGCACAGTAGGGAATTTATCTAAATTCAAATATTGGCAAATGAGGAGTTGGGTGATGCAAGTAAAAGGAGGAGTGGGCAGCACAAATCCAGTGGAAGAGTTATTACAGGAAGAGGAAGTTGGTAAAAAAGAACTTTCAAGATGGTATTGGACTCTCCTGGAAACGCTGGATGGTGACTTTGTGCTGCCAGAAGATACTTGGAAAGATCATTTCCCAGGAGTGCAGATTTCAGAGTTATGGCAAGTATCACTCGCTTTGTTGTATTCTACAGTCAAGCCAGCTTGTTTAAGAAGGAACCATTTATTTACAATCTACAGGTTTTTTTGGACCCCGGAGAAGCTGTCGAGATTGGAGTTGGGCAATAAGATATGCTGTCGCTGGTGTGGGGCCGAGTCGGTAGGGGACCTGCATATGTTTGTAAACTGTTCCTGCCTCCAATGCTTTTGGTCTGAGGTGGGTGAAAGTATTAACCAGATTTTACTCATGGACTGCAAGGTAAGCCGTTCCTTGATCATTTTTGGTTGCTCTCAAGGAGATAACAGGATAAAAAAAGATTGTGCTAAGTTATTGTTTTATATGATTTTGTTGGCCAGAAGGGAGATATGCAGGAAGTGGATTAACCCGCTGGCCCCAACTTTGGAAGCCTGGAAAGGCTAGCTATTCTATAATTTAGTATGTGATACTAAGGAAGGTGGTACTAGTAAAGGTTCGGGATTTTGGGAGCCATTAGTTAACTGGTTTGTGAAGTAGTAACTTGTAGCTGGTCCTATGATTAAACTGTTAGAGGTCCAAGAAGTGGTTTAACTACTATTTCAGAGGGTTACCCAGCTCAAAGATGGACTTCGCCCAGGTGAAGACACTCTTGAGTTAAACTATATAAGGTGTTTGGAGGCTGTCGCGACCAGGGAATTAAGGGAATGAGGGAAAAAAAAAACAAAAAAAAAACCTCCCTCTGGAGTGTGCACTGCCCTGCTACTGAGCTTCAAAGGGCTTACCAGCCTTGAAACTCGACCCCCAGGCTTGCTGCTAGCAGCAGATGGCCACACCCATTGCACCCAACCCACTTCTGGTGGGAGCAAAGGCTAGAAACCAGACAAAGGACAGGAGGAGTGGTCAGTATTGGCTTGCATCACCCCTAAGGTGTTGCATGCAAGTTCACATCTTCATTTCATTTTCTTCCATCTTGCATGGAAGGAAAATAGCCAATCAGGTATAGAGAATTTAACTCTGCCTACAGGAAGTAGTCACTTATGGGGTGTAGCCACCCTAAGGTAGATGACACATTGATCACTAACAGGTATCCCCTACAATGCCCACTAAATGCAGTATTTAGTGGGCATCCCTAGACCAAGGAATCAGATTCTAGGGACAAAAGAAGGCCAACAGCAAAGAAGACCCAAGACTCAAGAACTGACAGTCCTGCTTCACAAAGAAAAGGTGCCAAATCCTGCTTGTTGCTCCCAGGACTCGACAATTGCTGCTGAGGGGTTGTTTGGATGTCAGATGGACTTTACAAACCCCCAGAGGACCTCCACTCTTCAAACATCACCAAAGATCTTCTTCTATAGTGAAGGCATCACTCTACAACCCCAAGGAACCAAAGACCCAATATAGACTGCTTCACTGACTAGCTGCTGACCATGGAACTGGATGCCACAGCCAGACCAACCTTCACCCATGGAGCCATGAGGGTAAAACCTGCCAATGTGGTAAGTTTAGTGGCACTGCGACTTCCAGTGGACACACCGTGCAATGACCCCTGGTACTGGTCACCTCACATCGGACACCCAGAAGGACTGCCAATTCTGGACTGAAAATGGACCAGGAGGAAGCCCCAGTTGAGGGACATCAGGAACCACCTGGACCTCCAGCCAGAGTTTCCCTGCTGACCTGCAGGTGGCACTCAAAGTGACCTACCTCCTGGTTACAAGAGCACCTTTGCACACAGCTCCTGGCTCACTGATTCGCTCTGCACCCGTCTGCCCTGTGCCCTGTACTGAAGATCCAGCTGTGCCTCAAGGGTCCCACACCCCTTACGACCTCAACATTCCATGGGGACCCGCAGGACTTACCTTTAAGTCCACCTGTGCAGTGCGGTTCCAAGTGGTCCCCTGCATAGGCCTGGCACCAGCCCCATCTACCTTTTGCAGCTGCTCTTGCTGGAACTGGGAGTCTCATGAACTTCTTCAGCTGGTGCAAAAGGAAACCTTAGTGAAAGCATTGCCTGATTTACTGTGAAGTTTCAAAGTATTTCTCCATTGATTCATGTGGTGCGTAATTACGCACAAAAAGACTAACTTTATTCAAACTTAAAAAATTCATAACTTAAAAAGTTCTTACCCAATTTTGATGCTCTTGGTAACAAAAATCTGAAGTATTTTTGTAAATTGGTCTCAAGTTATTCTTTTGAGTGTGTGCCTCGATTTATTGATACTTTTAGTAAAACAAATGCTTTGCACTAACCGCTCAACCAAGCTACCATAAACATTAGAGCATTAAGTGGTCTAGTTTTTACCTCTGTAAGCCAACGTGTCTTTGCCTGGACCCCTTGCAAAGTGTACCTAGCTTTGCACACTACATAGAGGGCCAGTCTCCTACAGACTTTTCTTAGACTTCTATTGAGCATGTCCCTGTCATGGATTAATTCTGTTTTTGTTTCTGTGAAGGGAGTTGTAAGTTCTGTGAGCTTTATGGATTGTTATGTAGATAGTAATGGTGTACTTGTGTAGTCTTGCTGATAGTGGTTTGGAGTGAGTTAGTTGTTCTGAATGAATAAATCATGGTGTTACTTCAATGGTGTTTTGTGATTTGTACTGTGCATGGGACAAAGTCAAAAATCTGAACTGCATTGTAAGTTTTTGTACAAAATGCTGAAGTTGTTTTAAATTGTGTTCTAGATGTAGAAATAATAGTTTTTTATGTGATTTGTGGAGGTAATCTAGGTTCATGTGCAAGGTTTGCTGATTTATGGAAATCCATGATCTTGAGATAAATAGTGAGGCTGTCTACTGAAAAGGCATGTGGCATCACATCATGTTATAGGTTTAGGTCCTATAGTGTTAAGTCATATGAAACCCTATATAGTCTAGCTGCACATGAACTAATCAGGGTGGTCTCATTCAATTCTTTGCCCATAGGGAATAGATGCACATACCCACCTTTCAGGGTAACGGTCCAGAACTTATCTTGGTGAGATTGATAGTACATCCATGAGAAAGATATCGTATAGGTCTCGATGGGAGATTCAGTCCTCTTGCAAAAGAGAGTCTCTGTGATGGAGAAAGGTTTCCATCTTGAAATGATAATACACAACAAAGCTATTAACTTGTCATAGATGTATCTCAAGATGCCTGTTTCTATTCTTTTTCTGAACTTAAAAAGATTTTGCCAAGGAAACTTGAGAGATGAACAGTGGTTTGTTGACTTGTGCCTTTGTGGAGAAGGAATCTACTTGTGGAAAGATCTTCTGAAAAATTAACGGATTTAGGAAGATCTTTTTGAAAATGCTCTGAATATATTTCTGTAATATAAACTAGAACTATGGATAACTCCCATGGATCAGAGGTTATTTCTTTTAAAACTGAACAACATGATGGCAAATGTTCCTCCATTTAAAGACGGCCAAAAATTGACTTACTAGAAATTGAATATTCTCTTTTCACTTTGCAACATCTGTGCCTGAAACATCTGTTTCCTCTTTGAGGAAAAATCAAGGCTTGCATTCTTAGGTTAGGAAGGTGGAATTTCTGGAAAGGAAATGGCAATGGATTTATAACAGTCTTTGAAGGGGTTCCTACCTCTAATGCCCCTTCCAACACACACTGGCTGAAGAGTTTTTTTAATCTAAAGATGTGCCTTGCCTAGAGTTGCGAAATGTGTTAGTGGTTGCTCAATAACACAGTCAGCAAATAAAATCCCCATAGCTTGATGACCTGTCTTGTTAGAAGCCATTGCCCCCAACTTTGAATCAGCCTTCAAAAGGAGATGTTTCTGGTCTTCATAAACAATTAAAGAATTAACATTTCCTAAAAAGGCATTATGAACTGTGCACCCATTTTGATAAATAATCAGGATCAACGATTGTGCCTTCTAACCGTGCCCAATCCATAATATCTTGGATATTTGCCTAACAACCAACAATGTCTAATAATTTGTCATTACATTTATTCTGGCTTTATAAACTCCCCTTTTCATCAAAATGTGAGAAACAATAACATATTTGGCTCTATTACAGGGGTAGCTGTGATGTTACTGGGGAATTCTGGAATATGGCCCTCCTATTTCAACCAAGAGAACGTTTGCTGATCAATAGGAAATATGAGTCTACTCATTATATACTGAACTACACAGTCAAAAAGGACTCATTCTGTAGTATTAGGGTAATGAATGGTTGTGAGATGAAACATGGGTTTTCCTGAAGTAATCAAGGCTATCATGTGTAAATCTTTCAAAGAATTATCTTTGGATAAAAATGCTTGTCTCATTTCTGGAGCCTCACACCAGTTAGAATCCTTCATAAGTAATGTATCCAAGTCATTATCTTTATCTGTTTCATAATTATCATAGTTTGTATCAGTTAACTTGCTGACATCAATTGTATACTGTAGATACTAAACCTGAACGTTAACCTCATGACCTGGAGGATTGGTCAATGCAGACTGTTACTCAAACACTTGGGTCACAGAGGTTTCAGTAGATTTTATTACAGACTTTACTGAAGAAAAAATGTTTCTCTCACTAATAACTGGATGATGGAACTTACATTTCCCCTGCAATATTAAAAATGATCATCAGGACAGAAAAAGGCTGAGGATTAGCCAGCATCAATAAATCAATTATATTAGAAAAAAATAATACTCAACAAATATTCAGAAACAACAACCACAGTGTGTAAAAACTCAAAAATCACTTGAAAGGTAGGCTTAAACAGTACCTAAGCTGCCCTCCAAAGAGTGAGGTTCAGTTGGTGAGAGTACAGGGAGAGAGCCAAGTCCTAAAGGAGTGACATTCTGTGGACGTATGAGCTGTGTGCATTGACGAGCCTCAGAAAACTACTATGATGAGCAATTGTTCCCTGCATAGAGAGGTACGAGGGAAAGAAACAGTAAACACAGTAAGGAGAAAAAATGAATGATATAGCTACATTTAACACAAGAAATATAAACATAAAGATTAATACCAATGAATTACTATTAAATACATGAATAAGGTTAGTATCCTTGATTGTGAGCAGCACCAAAAAAAGGACATGTTGCTCGCAGTCAGTGATAATATAAACACACATGGTTTTTTATTGCTTGACTATCAGTTCATTCCAATTGGAGAATGTTTTTGTTGATATTCTTGGCTAATATCAAAATATAGCAAGAATTGCATGGTAATAGGAACTTCCAGTGTTACCTTAAAATTAAAAAATTCATTTGTTTTTCTAATAAAATCTAAAATACCATTAAATATTTCTTAATTGGTTCCTGGAGATTTTGTAACCAAGAGACAGAGGAATATTCATTGTATTCTCCGGTTTATAAGCCATTAGCAAGGATTGGTTATATTTGGATTCGCAAACAGTTGGCTCAGTCTTTATCAAATGCAGAGATTAGTGTGAGTTTGATTTTGGACTATGCACCATGCAGTAATCATAATTGTCATTGACTTGGTTCCATCCAGTGATGATTTTGGTAAATGAAGATTCAGCACTCACTACTGAAGGATCAGATGAGCTTTTAACATTTAATGCAACCAGTGATACATCTTTCTAAATAATGTAGGATCCATTCGAGGCAGCAGACGGAGGATTTATAAAGAATTTTGTTTAAAAAGGTAAACATCTGAAAATATAAGTAACATTTTTAAAGACAACATTATAAAATGAGAACATGTATATTAAACTACAAATTCTTAAACAACATTAGGTAATTTGTAACAAGATAAATACTGGTTAATGAACCTACAACAGAAAATGCCTTACGTTCACTTAATAGAACAGATAAAAGATAATTTGGAGAAAAAAGAGCAGGTATATAATACTTGCAAACTAATTTAAAGGCAAGAAAGAACATGCTAAACAATTGAATCCTTTGTGCTTGTGAAAGGTGGAAATGTTTTCAATAATAAAGGCATTTTGCTTTATTTTGTAAACTTTTTTAAAGGTCTTTATACACAAGAAAATATATTTAACAAAGATAATCAATCAATCAATAAAACCCACATATAAATCTTCCTTTACTTCATTAGAACAAGATGTATCCTAGGATAAAATTACCCAGGTAATTTGTATAGCAAAAATGTAATTCTCCATGACAAGATGGTTTTACTGTTCATTCTTGTTTGTCATAGTTATTAACTCTCAAACTTTTCTAGATAGTTTTTTTTGCAGAAAATAAAGTTGATGGTACTTTTTTGGAAGCAATGCTATGTCTCTTGCAGAAAAAGAGTTGAGACCCTAAGCTATGTAGAAGTTATAGTCCTATTTAATATAAATGTTGGCTGTAACATTTTTTGTATTGGTTTTAGACCACGCATTTAGTATCTTAACTTAGCCATGCATTTAGGATCTTAATAAGAACAATTGGTTGAACAGGAACATTTCTGGTTTTATAAAAGATGGATTTTTCAGACAGCACAAGAATGTTTTTTTTAACATTCATTTAAAATCTTTTAACCACAACATACCATGTTTAATTGTTCACAGGAAAATTGAAAATAATCTTCTCTCACGCACAATGTGTAATGTGTTGTAGAATATGGAAAATCATGCACCATGGCCACAGGAAAAGCCAATTGTCAATGGATTGCAAAAAAAAATCCATGAAACCACACAGGGCACAATTATTTAAATAACAAGGATTACACAAATATTATCAGGTCAGTTTTTAATCTTGGATGTGCTCTGAAAAACATGGCCCATATGGGTAAACATTAGCAAGTCAGCAAATCAGTGATATTATTACTGCAACATTTGCAATACAATTATTGATGAGAAAACTGTGCATGGCGGGGGTGCAAGTTACAGTTGTGAGTGGGTGTATGAGTGGGTCTGTGAGTGGATGAGAGAGTGTCTCAGTGGGTCTCTAAGTGGGAGCATGAGTATCTCAGTGGGTCTTTGAGTGGGTGCATAAGGGTCTCAGTGATCTGTGAGTGGGTATGTGAGTGTGTATGTGTGAAAACATGTTATAGTTAGGTAATGAATTTACTCACACAAAACCATAGAAATGCAGTAGTTATAGTTAGCAGACCTAAGTATAACTTACGCCCCCACAATGCACTGCTGATTACTTCACATGTTACATCACTCATGCCATGGTCAGTGACATCACTGATGGCATCTCCAATAAGATCACTGAAGACATTATCCACCTAAAGACTCTCACACTCAATTCACACACCTACACCAACCTTTCGTACATCCACTCACACCCTTATACAACTACTCACATACGCATCCTCACACTCATGCCAGTACACACAAACACCACTCTCCCACTGTAAAATGCACTCACACACCCATTTACCTAATCATATATCTAGTAAACAACCACTCACTTTGCCATGCAGTTACTGATACCAACCTATGCACCTAAAAAGACATTCAGAAGGCTACACAGCCACCTACACAGCTAATACAATATTCACATATTGTTGTATACAGCCACTGAGAGCCACTCACACACCCATACTCCCACTCATACACCCACATACTCATCAATAGAACCACACAGACATCCAGACATACAGATGTACAGCCACCCAGACACTGAGTCACTCTCCCATACAAATACATGTATACCCACTCACTCACCCGTACAATAAATAACACAACCAGTCAATCACCTACACAGTTACTCACTTACTCATATAGATACCACCACATATACTCACTCTCCTATACAGTCACTGAAACAAGTGGACATGCACCCATACATTCACTGACACTTCAACTACTGAGAAAACCACTCACGCACACATAGAAATAATCACACATCTACGTGTTTACCCATACAGTTACACAAAAACCCACCCACTCAGTAAAACAGCTTACTGACAGTCCCCAATTGTACAGCCTCTCTCACAATCACTCACATACAAATACAGACATGCACATATCCACTCAGATGACATACATTACAAATACTATCACTGATCAGAAGCACTGGAAGAGTACTAAGTTAACTTATGCAATACCTTAGTTTGTACCTTAAACTCACATAAATATTTTTACACACTTACACAGACTGGATTATGTAATCAGTGATGTCATTTGAGATGTCATCAGTGATGTCACTGACCATGCCATGAGTGTTATAATATGTGAGGTCATAGGCAGTACATTGCGGAGGAGTTAGCTACAGTTAGGTCTGGTAACTCGCAGCCCCGTCATGCATAGTTTTTTCATTAAAATATTTACTGGAAATATTACATTGATATTGTCACTGATGTTATCAAAGATGCCATAAGCGCTGTAATTTGTGGGGCAAGTAGCAGTGCATGGTGAGGGTGCGAGTTTTAGTTACATTAGGGCATAAGTTAAAGTTTCTTGACATTATCTATTACAGGTGAATTTCTATGGTTTTGGACATTAAAATGTGAGCCTAACTATAACCTTCCTGTAACCTTTGGTTTTAAGTGAATTTCAAAGTTTTTTTTTAAAATTCTATTTCCTAACTATAATGTCCCTGTAACCTTTGTTTTTTTAAATTAATTTAAATGATTTTTTTAACGTAATGTAATTTTAATCTTTATGCATTAATTCAACCACTGCTGCAAATGGCCGAAGCCCGTGCACAGCAGGGGTTGAGACCCTGCGGTCAACCCCCTAAAATCACCTAACCCCATGTTGTGCATGGCCTTTGTAGGTGTGAAAGTGTCTGAATGGGTCTGTGAGTGCGTGAGGGTCTGAGTGGGGCTTTGAGTGTGTGCAGGAGGGTCTGAGTGGGTCGGTGAGTGGGTGCATAGGTGTAGGTGTCTGTGAGCAGGTATGTAAGGGTCTGAGTGGGTATGTGCATGGGTGAAAGACATTGAAAAAGAAAAATTGAGAGAGAAAGAAGGGGAAAGGGAGAGAGTTAGAGAGTTGTTTTAGGCTTTGATGGATGATAGGATTAGAATGAGATGTTTCTGGACAAATTAAACAGAAACATGTATTTGTCTATTAAAAAGAGTGAGATCACCTTTTTTTTATAAACCTTCAACTTTTGATGTTAAAAACAAATTAAAGTAGGGGATGACAACAGACACAACTGGACTAGAACTTTCAACTTTCAGTGTGAGAGGCTGTGACCTTAAACATTCTGCCAGAGGTGACTCATGCTGTGCAATCATTGCATGGAGAGACCACTAAAATGAATATCTCTCTCTTTCTCTTCCATCCCATTGTGGGATAGGAGAGAGAGAGAGACAGAGAGAGAGAGAGAGAGAGAGGGACAGAGACACAGGGGGAACTTCAAGGACCCCGCAGGTCTAACCAGCTCCCCACATCCTGTGGGGAGCCGGCATTGCTCCCAGAAGCAGGGAGCTGCTCTAAGTAGCAGCTCCCTGCATGTGGAAGAAATGTTTTTATCTGTCTTCCACACAGGCTTATTTGCTTGCAGGGAAAGCAGATGAAAACTATGCTTTCTGCAAGAGAGAGCTCTCTCTTGCTGAAAGTGGACTTTGCTTTTGCTTGGTGGGAGCAAAAGCAAACAGCTATCTCCTGGGGCAAAGCAGAAGCCGGCCCTGGGGAGTAGTGGTCCCCAGGGCCATCTGTGGCTCCTCAAAGGGGGGCACAGTCCCCATCCAACTGCACATTTAGCCCTGGGGAGGTGATGGTCCCCACGGCTGCAGGGGTCCAAAAAAGACCCCCTTTCTTTCTGTTTTCAAACTTGCCTTAGGGAAGTGGCAGTCCCCGGTCTGCCGGGAGGCCAAGCAGCCCCTCTGCATTAGTTTTCAATGTGTGCCCCAGGGAGGTCATGGTCGCCCCCCGGCTTTGAATTTGATTTGAGCCACAGGGAGGAGGCAGTCCTCAGGGCTATGGGGGTACCTGATGGTCCCCCTGGATTAAAAATATGAATGCCCCCGTACCAGGTCCACCCAGGGGCTGCAGGTGAAGCAAGCGCAGGAGCCCGCAGATACGCTGCAACTCTGGGCAAAATTTTTTTTTTTATGTGTTTTTGCTCTGGGGATCCCAGCACCAAAGGTAAGGGGTGAGGGTGACTTTACCCTGGCCACTTTTCTTATTTTTACTTTTTTTCTGGGACTCGGCTGAAGCTAAGTCCCAACATGGCTGCCAACACATCCTTGTTGAAATGTTGGCTGCCAGTCAGATCTTGCCTTCGATTCCCTATATATGCAAATTTGGATTTTCTTTAATTTCTCAAAAACTACTGAACAAATTTACACCAAGTAGCAAAACGGGTTCTTCCTGGGCCAAGAACAACTTTTCTGCCAAATGTGGCATCATTCCGTCCAGTAGTTTGAGCTCAATCGCTGTTCAAAATCCCTTTAGAAAAATGAATAGGGAAAGTATGTCTTGGGACCGCCCCCCCTTTTTCCCGGCCTCTGCTAAAGTGAACAACGGATTTTCTTGGAAACATTTGTGAAGATTTATCAAACAGCACTAAAGTTATTAGCAAAACAAAAAATGCCTTTTCAATAGAAACTAGGTCCTAACTATAACTACCTTGTGGCAACCGCCACAAATATATATATTTATTTTACCTAAGTGTTTTTGACAGCTCATGTGAGCACATAACCCCTAGCCTTTTGACTATATCCATGTCATTTTGGATGTTGATTTCCTTGATGAAATTGTGTACCAAACAAACTTGCATGCCATTTTCTGAGGGAGCATGAGGCACTCTTGGTCCTTCAAATAGGGCACACGGATGGACTCCCACTTCACTTGGTTCAAAATGCGGATACTGCCCTAACTGAGGGGGTTGGTTAACACCTAGCTTTCCAACGGTCATGAGCAGAGATCAGTTTTTGCTATTCAAACGTATGCTGCACTTCAATGATAATTCCACTGCATTGCATCCCTGACATTCCAGATCAGACAGGTTGTTCAAAATTCAGCCTGTTGTTGAGATTTCATGAGGTTTATCCTCCTGGGAAGAATGTGACCATTGATGAGTCCGTAATACTGTGCAAAGGGTGACTGCTGTTATGAAAGTACATTCTGAGCAAAAGAGGTTGTTGTAGCATCAAGGTGTACATGCTGTGTGAGAGCTCAACTGGTTATGTATACAGCATAAAACTGAATACAGGGAAGGGCTTGTTCTAAATCTTCTATGTTGCCCCTCCACACTAGGAATCATTGCAAAGATTTTATGGGAGCTTGCTCAATCACTCCTTCATAAAAGTTACAACCTTTATGTAGACAACTGATACTCGGAAGTAGGTCTGCTCAGTGAGCTGTTCTAAGCTGGCACTGTGGTACATAGAACTGTTCAATGTTGCAACTAAGGATTTCTGTAAGAAACTGGGTTTTGGTTGACTAGGGTGTGAACCCTGGTCAAGCAACAGCCACAATCTCTTGCAGGATGAAACACAAAAAGTCAGTAAAGTAACCTGTGCTTATCCCTGAGTCGCTAGGCACAAAAAGCTAAACTTAGAGGTATTGTGTTAAGTATTTATGCAGTACACAAACAGCAACACAGTGAAAATACAAAACAATAACAATCCCAAACCAATTTAGAAAAATTGAGAAAATCTTACTAAAATATTTGACACCAAGACCATCAAAATCCAATTAGTAGATCCGGAGTTATGATTTTTTAAATGCTAGCAAGTCCTCAGTTTTAGAAAATGGCCACCTGGGCACCTTTAGCACCTCAACCAATAGTCCAGGGGTGGAATGAGACCTCTTGGGGGTCCAAGACACACTCATGGTGGGAGTCTGTCATGTACCTGTGGCTCGAAACAGGTGACCAGCTGAACTAGCCCTTGGAGTCACTTCTGGAGTCCAAGGTGTAGGTGGTGATGCAGGGCTCTGCGGCAGGGTTGGTCTCTAAAGGTCCCAAGCAGGCTCCATGCAGCAAAGCAGTCCTTGTAGGTACAGCAGCAGTCTAGCAGAGTGCCCAACAGGTCACAGCAGCAGGCAGCCCTCTGAGAGTCCTTCCACAGGTCCAGTAGTGAACTGAGAAGCAGATCTGAGAGCCCTCTTTTTATACCATGGTGCCTATCTCCTAGAAGTTGGAAGATGTTTCTGAAAGGGTTCTCTGAAGTTCTTGCCTTCCATGACCTGGCTTCTAGCTGGCTACACTGACAATACACAGTTGTTGAGCCTATTGTGAGGTGGCAGAGCCCAGCCTATTCAGTTGCAAGTGTGGCTGTGCTTAGCTCCGCCCCCATCAAGTCAGTAAATGGCCCATTCAGGCTCTGCTAATCCCTCTATTGTGTGACTGTCTGGGGTGTATTCAAAAAGTCCCAACTGTCAGTTACACCCAGTCATGTGACCTAAGGCAAGTTATAGGCACATGGGGCAGGAAAAATGCCAAATGTTTTATCAAAGTGCCATTTTCAAACTGGTGATGATAAATCTGACTTTACCATTAAAGAGGGTTTATCATTACAAGCTCATAGGTATCAAGCATGAATATCTACTACCTCTCTTTTAGGAATTACAACTTATTAATTTTAATAAGGAATCCACAACGTTATTCTGTGGAAGGGGTAGGCCTCTCAGTAGTGAGAAAATGAATTTGGAAGTTTTGCACCACTAGGACATGCAAAACTAAAAAGTACATCTTCCTTTTAATTACACAGCACCCTGCCCTATGGGTTACATAGGGCTTACCTTACGGGTGACTTATATGTGAAAAAGGGGAGCTTAATGCTTGGGAAGGAGTTTTAAATGCCAAGTCAACATGGTAGTGGGACACTGCATTGAGGCTGCAAAGGCAGGCCTGGGACAATAATTTAAGGTTCCACTTAAGTGGGTGGCACAATAAGTGCTAGAGGCCCACTGGTAGCATTTAATGTATTTGCCCTGGGTACATGGTATACCATTCTACAAGGGACTTACATGTAAATAAATATGCCAATCAGGTCTATGCCAATCAAACCATGTTTAGGGGAGTGAGCACATGCATTCTAGCACTGGTTAGCAGTGATAAAGTGTACAGAGTCCTAAGTCCAACAAAGTAGAAATCTATACAAAATGGAAGCCAGCAGGCAAAACGTTTGGGGGAAGACCACCCTAAGGCTGACAGGCCTAACAATTCCCACCAGTGCTAGCTTGTAAGAAGCTCAAAAAATCCCAGAGCATTGTTTTGTGTTCCAACATATTGCTCACACTCAACTCCATGATGAGAACACTTCCACAGTCCCGGTTTAGGGATAATTTACTAGCCCACCTGTATACTTGAGTACACGGGCAGAGTAAATAATAATGACCAGGTACTTCAGCCATATGATGTTGTTAGGCTCACACATGGTATAGGAAGCTGTTTACCCACCCGATCCAATTAGCAAAATACAATGAGTACATTGTGAATTGTCGGACTATCACAGGAAGACCATTGTCTTTCCTTGACTTTAGTTGATGGTTAATAAAAGTCTTACTACTGCAGAAACAGTAACCTCTACTTCATGTGCTGTAGATGATGCAGCAAGAACCATATTTTACAACACAAGAAAGACTCAAGCATGTTGCCTCTAAGCAAGGAAAGAGTCAAGAGACTTGCTACTCTTCCCATTGCCCATCTCAGAGAGGATTATGTATTCCAACTTATGTTATATTGTATCAAACAAAAGTGAAGTACTTGGAAGTTAACTGAAGAGAAGCTGCCCTAATGTATACTTTTTAATGGCTGTGCATGGATACATGCCTTCCATGGGCTACTACTTCACCTAGCAAGCAGCCTTTCATATTGTTTCCTCTAGTTGAGAAATGTTTGGACTTGCTTATGGCCTCCTTGACATGTTTATCTGCTGCCAGAACCTGTTAGATGGTCTGTTTGCCATTTAACAAGTGCATTACAGTCACTGCATTGCACATAACAGTAGACGGAACACAGGTCATGTTGTAACGGAGCACCCTGTGTGGCAAATCCTAAAGCCTTTGACAGTTTTTGAATTGCTCTTTAAGGAACTTAGGACTGTCTTTTCTAGCATGCTTACCTTAGTTTCAAAGGTAGACATGCTCACTCAGTTCAAGGAATCTAGGGACTGCGGCACTCACCAAGGTGCATTCACAACTTGGAAGGTGTTGGACCTAGGACAGTGAGTGCCCTAAGGATGCTTGAAAGACATGTCTTCTTGAGCCTCAGGTGACTACCTTGCAAGGCGTTAGTAAAGGCTCACTTGGAAGGTAGACAGGATTCATCATGATTTTGAAGGTGATAAAGACATGAACAGTAAAAGCTTAGGCTTGGTATGCTTTCATAAGGACATTGCATAAGTAGAAGACGGATAGTCAAGGTAGTAGAGATAAACAGGCTGTCACTTCACCAAAGGAATCAACCCCACCAGTGCAACACTCACCTTGATGCTCACAGATTCCCTCACTCAGCTACCCAGTTGACCCCAAACCTTACAGAGCGCCTCAGCCAGGTTAACTCTCAACCTCCCACCATGCACACACATCACCACAAACCTCAAAGAGTTTCACTGGGGTCCCCATCCACAAATGAGCTCTCTTTAATGTCCTCACTCACACATTCAAAGCCATGGCCCAGTATACCTCAACTGCCTCAGATTTCAGAAGTCTTTCAGACACCTCTGCTCAGCCAGGCTCCTAATCACAAAATCCTACAAATGTGCAGCACTTAAACCAGCGGAAAATGTATGTTTTTAGCCAGAGTTGGAGGTTTGCTAGTGCTTCTGAATAAAAAAACTTGGAGAGAGCAAAAAAAGTCACACTGCTCTGTGTACCCCCTGGGTGTAGAAATTTGCAGGTTTGGTAGGTGTCTTCAGGGGCCGGCTGAACTGGGTTCCAAATTCCACAACTGCCAATATTGCAGACACATGTCAGTTTTTAGTTGGAAAAATGTGATCTGTCATGTTGCGTTTTTTTTTTTCCTGTTGCAGGCACAAGTCCCACTTATACATGTGAGGTACCATTTTCACTGGGAAAAATGGGGCATGCTGGCTAGTAGGTATGTTGTTGATCCCTGAAGATTCCAGAACTTTGCCTCGCAGAAATGTGGGTAAAGTGTATGTTTTTAGGCACAGCTTCTGATAGATAAAAGCTACTTAAAAAACACACATTACATCACCCTGGACACCCTCAGGTAGCTAGTTTACAGACATATCTGGGTATGGTAGGTTATCCTGGGTGGCAACTGAGCTAGGGTCCAAAATCTGCAGCTGCCTGTACAGAAAAAACCTTCTGCTGGGTACAATATAATGGGGCATATTTACAAGCACCTTGTTCCTCTGTGCACAGCCTTAGCAGCATTGTTTTTACGCTAAGGACGCCCCAACAATATGCCATATTTACAAAGTGGCGCAATACCTGTGCCAGGTATAATGAATGCAAGGGGGAGGGGTCCAACACAGGGAGGCCCAAAAAATGGTCCGGGTAGGCATTAAACTTTTTCTCCCATAATAACCTGTGGGCCTCCCCACGCTTTGCTGGACTAGTGCCATAATTGATGGTGTTAATCGAACAAAGTGCCACAATAGCATTATAAATGATGATGCTATTAGGCTAATGTGCACCATGGTGCACTTTATAGTAAATACAGTGTTACCATGATGATGTTAGGAGGGCTCAGGGTGACGCAAGAAAAGTGGCACATCAGAGCTGATGGGCCACTTTTTTGTAAATATGCCCCAATGTCTCCGAGTCATGTTTTGGATTGTATTGTTTTGCAAGTGCTAGGCCCAGCCAAACAAGTTGGGTGCCATTTTTATTGGAGACATGTAAGAATACAGAAGAGTAGAACATTTGTTATTACCACTTGTATTTCTCTACATGTGTGCCTTCCAAATGTATGCAAGTGTGTAAAAAAGAAGATTTTTGCTAAATGCCCCCTGAATACAAATTCAAAAGAAGTACAAATAACAACTGCATCTACACAAAGTATCTGGTATGCATTTTAGTAATATAGGTTTCCAACTCTTTCTTAATCTTCTTATTTTACCACATTAATTGCTGAGTGCTCAGTACACTATGAAAGACTATTTAAAGTGCTCCTTAATTGTTGTGTCTGGTTACCTTAAGTTGGAAACCAATTAATTCTTTAAATATCTGTGT
The DNA here is from genome assembly GCF_031143425.1 of Pleurodeles waltl. NCBI lineage: Eukaryota > Metazoa > Chordata > Amphibia > Caudata > Salamandridae > Pleurodeles > Pleurodeles waltl. The sequence continues at coordinate 76,071,718 of NC_090439.1, forward strand.
GACCAGAAGCGTCTAGTGGACCTAACAGTACTTTGTTTTTGTAAATCAGCCATTGTTACAAGAAATTACAAATGATGTTTGTCACAAATGGCCATTTTTTTCTTACTCATTTTTTATATTTTTTTATTTGAACAGTTAATATTTTTGGGAAGACTTAGAGCAATCTACAAAAATGTGCCTTGATGGATTTGATTTAGAGCTTTGTCTATTTTTGTTTAAATGCATGGATTTCTGGCATCATCCATGGGTTTTACACTTGTTTCCAACACAAAGGTTGAAAGCACAAAAAATAGGAAAAATGCCAAAACTGTTTTTTTGATGCAGCTTTGCATGTTCCTGTATACTGGGTAGATGGCACTTTTAGCACAGCAAATAGGAAACAAAATAGGCACTTTTTTTTCAGAACATTTTTTCACAATCTTTCCACTCATAAAACAAAATTTGGATACATCTTGGTAATTTTCTTGGTCCTCTCCATGGGACTTCTCAAACTTTGGCTGCAATTGAATCCCCATAATGTTGCGTAAAAAGGACTCAAATTTGTCATAGGTTCCTTATGTGAAAAACAGTTATGGAGGCATTTGTCCGAGGTACCCCAAATAGACAAAAAAGTGCTTACCAGTGAGGTGGAAAAGCATGAGCAGTTCAGGGGCTTCCATGGTGAATTGCACTCTTAGGGACATATTTACAGGTTTTTGGTGCGGAGCAGTGCTGCAAGCCTTCTTGCTGTGCTGCCTTGTGTCAAAAGAAAAGGGCAGGAATGTGCTGTATCTACAAGATTCCGTCAACAACGGTGGTGTACCTCAGTGACAATATTACAACTGGGTACATCAATGTAGTATGCAAGGAAAGGTTTGTAATAGGGACACATGTTACAATCATCATTACACCAGTAAGTACCCCTTTTAGGCACTGGATATATAGAAAATCATTTCTTAAAATACATTTCTTATAATTCATCAAAATCACATAATAGCCTGTCACTTAAAGCACTAAGCACCTGAAGTGTGAAAACATCAAATCCACTGCAAAAAACATATAACATATATAGACAAATCACTAGAACACAAAAAGACAGACACAAACTGTGCCAGATTTCTAGTTAAAAATGCTGCTCAGTTCAGTCTTACTCCAATCTTCCAATTTACTCAGATCAATTTGGCTGTAGTCCTTGATTTTTTAAATCAGTCCACATAAGAGGTAGTTTAAAAGAGCACATATCAAAAGGAGATTTCTGTCCACTTCTTTCTAAAAATGTGGTTCACATACACATATTCAAATGTCTTTTTAAATCTCAAGCGACTCCTCCAAAAAAGATGTCAACGAGTTTTAACCCCTATCAAATGTTGGCCTCCTCAGGACCATGGAAGAAGAGAGGTATCTAAATCAAAACAAGGAAGAGCGCGCATATCATTTATCCATGCACAGCCGTCTTTCCAATAAATTATTCAATGAAAAGAACAGACTCTGAGTGGCACAAATCTTGCACCTAAGGTCTTGTATCTCTCTGCTAACCACCTTCCATTTTTATCCTTGTCCCTCCATCCCTTTGGTCTTTGATCAATAGCTTGACCTCTCGTTGCTCTGCCTTTCCGACCCCCTCCTATACAACAAACGCCTTCTAGCCCACCAGCAAGGAAAACCCAGAGGTGTGTTCCTGCTCTACCAAATGAACCATGAGTGCTCTGCCCTGGAACTCTATCCCGCAGCTTCTCTCCCAAAAGGTTAGCAATTTTGAGACACAACTCCATTAGGTAAAACTAATTTCCTAATTATGGATATATCTACCCCATTCCTGTCTAAACACTGAAACTTCATCCTGCACAATATCAGTACGCTTCAAAACAGGGATACCCATTAACCTACAAAAACCTCTTATTTCCCTGTTTATTTTCTTCCTCTGCTTTTCAATAGCTGCTTGATTCCTTGCATCTTTCCAAAATCTCATAGGCACTAACTCTGTCCTCAAGATGTGAGCACCAGCCCACTGAGATTTAATCCTCACTAAGTCCATCTTCATAGCTTTCAACAATCCAGTCCCTGATAAGACCACAGGATCCTTCTCCCCAAGGTGCAAGACTAACAAACTGTGGCAAAAACCTGTTGACAATTTCTTAGAAAGCGTGCCCAGTAGCTCATCCCATCTCACCCCACTTGTTCCTCACCACCTAACCACAACTTGAGCTCTTTCCAACCCCAGCTTGTATTCAGAATGCCTCAACTCTGTCTGTTTTGCCACTCAATGGAATAAGGAATGACCCACTATCCGCATTGTAGAAACACCACTACAACAAGGGCCCTACAACACAACCTGAAAAAAGAAAACACATTAAAAACCTCCAAATGACACAAAGGCATTAAACAAATAAAACAATGACATCTCCTACCTAATGAAAAACTTCAACCAAATCAGAACTCACATAACTCCTATAGCACTGAGACCTCCATCAACCAATGTTCATTATACTGTTCTCAGAAAGACCCCTCATTTTTGCCTCAGTAGTTACTCCGATCCAAAAGGAATGTGTGCCATAATCTTTTGGAGAGATGCAAAACTTACTTAGCACCAACCTCAATATGGCTTATACCTGAAAGGATGTTAGTTTAGACCTATCTTCATCAATAAAATCTTGCCATGCATCTTTACTGAAAAATCAAAAAAAAGAAAACCAACACACCAAAGGACATACTGGTGGAGAGTTATTCTTCAAAAGGACTTCATGACCTCTATCCAACTGTTCTGTTTTGGACTGCACTAACCATATCATGATTCCCACGTCACACCCCATGACATAAGAACAAAGTAAACTCTCCCTGCCCTTTGTTCCTAGCAATTAAGAAACCCGAAATGCCCCCTGAAACACCCAGACCATACACAGTGCAATCAAAGCCACTTTCCAAGGAGAAAAAGAGATCCCTTCAAATTCACCAAATATCTCAGTCACTTACTGGAAATCGGTCTTCATCTGTCTGAACATACACCACCTATGCTCACCCAGCCAGGCACAATCCTTTCGCAAACCTCCCCTTCCTTAGAGTCATAACACCAGAAAAACTTACCATAAAAGGAAATGCCGGCCATCTTACCCAAGATTGTCACTGCTGAAAGGCCAACATCAATCTTTAACATTATGAAGTGTATCACATCCTCTCTCCTCTTCCACAAAACTAAAGGGCCTTCCCCCTTCTGATAGTACCAGATTGCACAAATTTGAACTAAGCCTCTGAATAACTCTTGTGGGTGGACGGGTGGACACAGCTAGAGATTTCTCACTCAACTGCAACATCCTCATTCTCCCAGAGACCATAGATTTGTCTCTTTCTTGACCTCGTCCATTACCGGTGCAAGCCTATGGAATCTCTGCCACTGTGAATAAGATAGCGCATCAACTATATTGTTCTTCACCCATGGAACGTATCTGGCCTAAAACAGAATGTTAAACTTTAAACTTCCCAAGAGGAAAATTCTCAACAGCTTCAACACACTCTTTTCCGAAGTCTTCTGTGAATTCACCAGGTTAACCACTGTTTGATTGTTCACATGAAATATCACCCATCTGGTGACCAGCTTTCTACTCCATAACACCAACGCCATCACCAAAGGAAACACTTCCAAGAAAGCAATGCTGTGTTTTGCTGCCAAAACAGCAGCAGGCTACTCTTCTGCCACCTAATGTCTATCCCTAAAAAGGCCAAAACTATGCACTCCTGATGCCAAACGTAGTTCCATGGAGTACGTCAACGGAAGAAGCTGGCAACTACCTCGCGAGCGTCTCACAAATACGATATATTCCCAGAAATGCTTGTTAAAAAAAATATCTATAAAGACCATTAGATGATCCAGACCGGCAGGACAGCGCCGAACATTGTGACTGGAGGGCCTCAGGAAGTGACGACGCCGGCTGCGAGGATCGCGGGCTCCGAGCAGGGGAAGCGAGACAGTGACGAGGTGTGGAGGCAAAGACGGAGCAAAGACGGAGCAGAGCAAGGGGCTCTGTCGGTGTTTGTATACTGCTGAGACCAGGCTCTTTCGGTGTCTGTGCGGCGGGCTCAGTCGGTGTTTGTGTGCCGTCGAGAGCGGACTCTGTCGGTGTCTGTGTACCGTCGAGACAGCCGCATAGAGTGAGGAAGCAGCCGAGGTGGGCGGCAAAGGACAGAGCGCTTTGGAGGCATCTCGATACCTGTGTCGCCGTAGTCCCTAGAGGGGGTGCGATTGTTGGAGACTGCTGGGAAGGAGCTGGTGAAGCGCTACACGGGACTACAGCTCCCAGGAGCGCATGGGAAGCGCATGGGGAGACTCAGCCGTGTACGTCCATCGGCCCATTGGTTGTTGACTCCCTATATTGCAGGTAGCCTACAGCTGCGCCCAGGACGAAGCCCGGATAAAGGGCGGACAGTTTGTGACGAGGTTCTGGTTTATACAGGCTGCTGACTTTTGTGACCTGTATACCTGTACACTGTGAGAGTTCATTAAGTGTTTTTATTTTTTTTTGGGACTGTATGTAGGTTGTGTATATCACATTTTGTTTTCAAGCAGCCCTTATTATCTTATTATTCGTGTGTAATTTGGAAAAGCCTTATTCGATTTTAAAGTGATAATTTGTGACTGTTAAGCATGTCAAAGCAAAAAGTCCCCTCTATACCCCAGACATTGGATAATTATTTAGTGAAGATTGTTAGTAAAATTAACTGCGAGAGGAGACAATCCCTAGGGCTTAGCAGCCCCCCCCATTATCTAGTGTGCAACTTTCACCTGCTCCATTGGCTCTGGATGACAGTAGCAGTGTCTGCACTAATTCCGGTGTGCCTGATAGGGAAATGATTATGCAGAATACTTCTACCTTAGCAGATCTAGAGGTTTCTACTGATCCCATAGTGCAACATCCACCTACCCCACTACCTAGAGTGGTTAGAGCATGTAGAAAGACCCAGACTAAACGTGGGGGTGCTCGGCCAGCAAAAAAAAGATTAGTTAGCCCCCTCAAGAATCCAGATAAGGATGAGGATAATACGGCAAATATCGACAACGTTAAACTAGATGTAGAAAAAACAAAAAACTTAGTAAGTATTATTGACTTAAAGATTAAGGGTATTGTCAAACCTCTTATGGTAAAAATTTATCAGCTAACCGCGGAGGTTAATAGATTAGGCGATCTCCTCAAAAAAACACTGGTGGAAGCAGATAGTGTGTCAGCCCCAATAACAATAAGCAATCATGATACTCAGGTTGCTCCTCCCGGTGATGTTACAGGTTTAGATATTAGTAGGAGTGTTGTACTGAACTACCCGACAGCACAGTCCTAAGCCTGTAATGATAACCAGGTTGTTTTAATACCTGATAGAAAAGAGGATTGGACTGAGGTAAGGCGAAGGCGCGCCATTAATCTCCCTCCTGACTGCGCACCATATGTGGTAGTTTTAGCTAATGTTCCCCCTGTTGCAAAGGGGAATCATCAGGAAACCCACGAGTCTTTAAAAAATAAAACCGTTTCCTGGATGCACAGGTATTGTGGATTCCCAACTGAACTTTCAGATCAAGTTCTGACTACCAGAAGGGTAAATTGGATAGGGAGCTCTAAGAAAAGTTTTAGTGGTGAATGTGTCATTATAAACTTTAAACACCCTCAACATGCTGCCACTGTATTATTAAGAGCTGCCTTATTACCAATTACTGATAATAATGTGTGTGCCCGCTCGCTTGCTTTCTTTTACAGCCATCATAATAATGCCCCTTATGGGAGTAGAGGAAGTAAATTATGCCCTGCTACACACAGGCTACACCCTGATATTTCAATGCAAAACCGGTTTCAACCCCTAAGTTCTCTGGATGCAAATGATTGACTTAATGAGGGAGGGCAGTTCTTACCCCAGGGGATTATTATTCCCTGTGTGGATATCGGTATAGACAATACCATGGCCCAAGAGATGCCCAACAACACAGAAATTGAATTGGCGGTGGATATAAGGGCACCGCCCGACTGTGGGGACATAAGCAATTCAAACCAGAAAGCGAATTGGGGACGAAACAATGGTATGGTGCCTGATAGTAATTGTGTTAGGGGTAAGGATACTATTACTATTGTTTGTTGGAATGTGGCAGGGCTGAAATCGAAGGAGAGGGATCCGGGATGGTTAACGTTTGTTAATGCCCATGACATTTTATGTCTTCAAGAAACATGGTGTAAAGATGAAGTTAACTATGAGGGATTCGTTTCTTACAATTTACCGGCGTTGGAAGGTGGTATAGGTAGAGCGAAAGGCAGTCTCCTTATACTTGTAACGATCTGTCGTCCTATTGTGGTTAAAAAGTATATACCTGTAGGGGACCTTGTGCAGATCCTCTGGCTTGTGGATGACAAAGACCATAATGTTTTATTGATTAACTATTATAATAACATTTTTGATGTTACCCGGGTCAAAGTAGTAACAGACTTAGCCGGCGCTGTCGAAAATCTATGTCTGGAACAGAATGTTGTATTTGACTTCATCTGGGTAGGGGACTTCAATACTACTTTGTGTAATTCGTCTACACAAAGGGTTTGTGGGGTTACTAACAGTGCCGGCTGGGATGTCCCGCATTTTGGACATAATAGTTATGGGGAAGCACTGCATAAGTTCATGGGCTGCTATGACCTGGAAATAGTGGAGTGCTGTAAAGATGTTAATGGTTTACCCATTCCCACTTTTAAAAATTGGCACACCAGCTCGGTCATTGACCATGTGATCACATCTTCTAATATTAGTTCTTACTGTGATCCACCAAGAATTGAAGTAACTACCCTAAGTGACCACAACCGTATTATTCTGGACACTACCCTTTGGGCCGGTAGTTCGGTGGATGTGGGAATTATTATTTCTAATGTAGAACCACATAGGACTAACGGTGTAAGGCTAAGATGGATTGGTGAAAGAGCCGATGATTTAACTAGCTCCATAATTAATGAGAGCCTGCTGGACATTGCTTCTATTTGAAAAAATAGTTCTGACTCTGAGAGGGTTTTATATTGTTTTAACCAAATTAATAAAGCTATTGATGCCAAGTTTACCAGTCGCAATAGTAGGCAAAGTAGGAACGGACCGAGATGGTTTAATCACCTTTGCACTTCCACACTAACTGGCCTCAAGCAGGCTTTAGCAGCGAGGCCCAGGGACAAAAAACTGGTAAGTAAATTAAGAATGGAATATAAATGTGAAGCTCAAACAGAGGAAGGGTGAACTGCAGCAACAGGCTTGGGATTCCCTCAACCAAGCTGCTGAATTATCAAATTGTACATTATTTTGGGCCACGGTCAACTCGCCTTTTCTAAGGGATGAAAAAACACCACAGTTGACTTCTAATGTTTCTAGCGAGGGTTGGATTGCACATTTCTCCAGCATTTTTGACTCTGATAAAGACAATGATCCTAGTTCCAATAAGTGGCCTACTCTACCTTTGGATATATCCGTTAGTGAGGTCAAATATGGTATACGGGCTAGCAAAGGAGGGAAAGCTCAGGGCCCGGACGGGGTACCTATAGACGTTTATAAAGCTGCGCCAGATGTCTGGGGCCCCCTTTTAACCATTGTTTTTAATGTTGCCGTGTGTGCCGAGGCCCCTGTAACTTGGGGTGAATCAATCATTGTGCCAATTCATAAAAAGGGAAGTAGATCTGATGCTAAGAATTACCGCCCGATCTCTCTCCTTGACTCTTCAGTCAAGGTTATGAGTAGAGTGATGTTAGTAAGATTAGAGGGATGGGCTGAGCAGGATAGCATACTGGCTGATAGCCAGTATGGTTTTAGGAAGGGGCGAGGTACGCTCGACCAGTGCATCAATCTTGATCTACTGATCGGGAAGTATACTGAAGCGAAACCCGGTTCCCTGTATCTTTGTTTTGCTGACCTGAGCAGCGCATTCGATATAGTAGATCATTCCATTTTATGGCCAACTCTGTTAAATTTAGGAGCCCCAGAAGGCATAATCTTTTTCCTCGCTAGGTTATACGATAAATTGAAAACCAACGTACGTTTTGGAACCAGAGGAGAATGTACTCCAAAAATCTGTGTTACACGAGGAATTAGACAGGGTTGTGTTTTGGCACCTCTCTTATTTATTTTATTTATTAATGGAATTGATGATATTTTAAAAAAGGTTAATGCTGATGCTCCTCAGATCAACGGTGTTCCGGTGCCGGTGTTACTATATGCCGACGACGCTGTTTTACTCTCTCGAACACCTGTCGGATTACAACGACTAATGGATAGTTTTTCCTCCTTTATTAAAGATAGAAAACTAGTAATTAATAAGGGAAAAACGCATACCATGACCTGCGGAGCTAAAGCCAAAATGTTAAATGCCTTCTTTATAGACGGCGAAAAGGTGCAACAGGTGGATACATTTTGTTACCTAGGTATTACCTTCTCTAACGACAGGAAATGGAACAATGAATTTAATAACATCCGGAATAAAATGGCAAAAAATGCTTATGGTATTTATAGATTTGCTGCAAAAGTTGGGGATCGTCGAACCAGGGATATGCTCAAGATTTACCAAGCTAGATGTGTGACTATTGCTCTGTATGGGGCAGGAGTATGGGGTTATAGCTGTACCTACAACTTACAGTTGGAGGAAAATATGTTTTTTAAAAAGCTCCTGTTTTTGCCCATCTCTGCCTCAACTGAATTAAGCCATCGCGAATTAGCCATTAATTATTTAACTGATCTGATATCACTTAAACCATTGATGGTCTGGCGGTCTTTTTGGCTTGGCGATGAGAAGCTACTTAACAGAACTATTGTTGAGGATTGCCTACGTTTGGATAAATATCGAGATATTCCCTGGGTTAAATATGTTGTTGTCTGTTTTTCAGACATTTTTAATCTGAATATTTTAAATAATCCTAGTGCAGCAACCACGATCTCCAAATCAGAAATGAAAAGTATGTTTCTAACTTATGCAGAAAGGAAACGAGCAACTATAGCCGGATCATTGTCCTCCGTCATTTTTTATAATAGATACAATCTAATGGAGGGTTTTCCATCTTACCTAACTATGGTGACTAGGAATTCACATAAATTCGTGCTAACCAGACTAAGATTTGGGATGGCACATTGTTTAGTAGCCCATCCAAACATTAAGAAACACCCGATTGGGCCATGTAGGTGCGATAATGTATCTACACAGAGCACTGTGCACCTTCTGCTGTTCTGTAAACTGTATACATGTTTTCGTATAGTATTTTTGAAACCTCTGTTTGTTAAATACGGAACACGTACAGTTAAACATGCCATGGCTTTAATTTTTAATCTGCAATCGGCAGATATTTGTTTTTATACTGCCACCTTTTTAAATCAGTGCATCAATTCCAGGAAAAGTATGAGTTTTTAATGTATTTTATTATTCTTTTTATATATTTATGAATGACCATATGTATTACTCAATGAGCCATTAACTATAATTAATAACTGTAAGTTTTAATTGCAATGTCTTTGTAAATATGTACTGTTGTCTTTTTTTTTCTCTTCTTTGTTCATGCTTTTATGGTCATTTATATGTGCCGAATAAAGCTTTATGAATTGAATTGAATTGAATTGCACTCCTGATGCATCAGGAAAAACCTGCATCTGCCACAACCAATCTTTTTTATTGGGCCACATGGTGACAACATTGAATTCCTTCAAGAAATTCACATCTTCAAATCAGCTTGAATGCTTGCTCACAGCCGTACTCTAAGATGGGGCAACACTGTACCTCACAGCAAAATAAAGTCATCTACAAAAGGCTCTTCCAACCTTCACCATTCAGCATGTGTACAAAGCTCAAATGTCCCAAAAGACACTGGACTTTTCTCAATTCCAATTTGTACAGCTCACTGCTTCTTCCAACTATGAAATCAATGTCTGAACTTTGCCCCAGGCAAACAAACTTCCATCAACTGAAAGTCCAACTCAGTAACCAAAAGACTAATGCATGTAGTTGGGTGTTCCATCTTCTCTAGAGCCAAAGGCACTCCTAACGCATGCTTTCACACCTGGAAAAGCTGCAAGACCTTCAATTACCTGACTTGCATTTGCCAATCATTACAAAAATATCCAAATAAGGTGTGACAGGATGCACTCCACTCTTGAACTGAAAAGAAATTGTAAAAAGGTACTAAACTATTCAAAGAACAAAACACTGAACAGCCTATCAGCAACATCCTAACCATGTAAATAAGATCATCAAACTGCAAACCCAACAAAAAAAGTCCTCTGGATGCATTGGTAACAGCTAAAAAGTGGACTTAATATCGGATTTGGCCATTTCAGCACTCGCCATTTCCCACTCTGCACAACTTGTCCAAAACAATGGCTTCATCCACTGAGGAATAATGAACAACCAAATCTTCTGTAGCTATGAAATCAACAGATTGCTCCAGGGACCAAGATAAGTGATAAATTAGGTAAAACTCACCGTGTTGCTTTTTTGGAACCATTCCCACAGAAGAGATAGTCAAATCAGAAAAATACCATTAATAATAAAAAGGACCCAAAATTCTTCCTTGAGATACTTTCTAAGCCAGGTTTGCCCTCACTATTTGGATTCTCCAAAGCTGCCTTCAAATTCTTTGCCCCTTCATGTACTCTTGGTCCCTGGTAACAAAACCTGACTCCAAGCAAACCCCAGTACAAACACCTTGGCTCCTCTTGTTGGAGATAAACTGCAACCAATAACTCAAAGCTTGAAACTTAATAGGAGAAGGGCCATTTTCCCACCTCCTGTTACATCTGCCCCCACCCCCTAACTGGTATCCTACAAGGAGTCCCTGCCAGCCCCATTGTACTCCCCCAAAACATTGCACCAAGGGATGTTTTCCACTGTAATTTGAGCAGTCATGCTTCATGCTGAAATCTTAATTCGGGAACTGCACAGGAAGCTCTGTAAAATGTCCAGCGCTATTCTGTGGCGATTGTCCTCTACCGAACCCTCCTAAATTGGGTGAGACGACCAATCACTAGCTGTATGAACCACAGGTACATTCTTAGCAGTCTGTAGCCATCTACAACACATTACCAATTGCACCCCATCCTTAATCTGGATTCACCGCTAACCGAAATTCATCATCATATCTGAACCAATCAAAACCCCCATAATCCATTTGAGCTAGTCACACAACATCCATATACTTGAACAGAGCAACACTTTGCATTGGATGATGCTCACGAGAAACACTGGCATAGATCAAAAATGCTGATATCCAATTTCCAATCATAGTCGGTACCTTTGGCCTACGCATCAACTTCCACTCCTCCGCTCAGGACTTTCTTTTGCTTATATCAACCTATGTAACAGTTTAGAAACATCTACAAATTCACCTTTGTAAATCTTGTCTTTCATTGGTTGTGTGAGATGTGCCCCTCAAAAGCATTCAGATCCTCATGATTGGCAACATTTAATTGTATACACTGCCCCCAAAGACACCGGCATTGTCCTTACTTGACTTCTCACCTGTAGCTATCCATTAACAACCTGTTTACCAGCATCCTTTGCCTTCCCACCCAGCTAAGCCCCATCAGTAGGGTCCATATCTTGATCCAAATTATTACCTGTGGCTGCAGCCCACACCCATTGATACCACTCTTAAAACTTCTCTGCCTTCAACCACCTTTTTAGCTCCCAGTAACATGGAATTACCTTGAGGCATTGATGGGTCTTTTTCCTCACTCGCCTCTTTTCTCTTGTCTTCCCCTTCTTGACATCTCAAAGGCTTCTACACATCACACAGAAAGAGAGCAAATCAATCATTTTTTCAAAATTTTTGCACACCACCTTTACCCTATTGTGACTCTCGTTTCCCCCAATCTTTTCTTCCAAAATGTTACCTTCTTCCAAAGAGCCTTCCTCATCATAATCTAAATTGTCCTCCTCAAACCATCTCAGCCCCCAAAAACCAGCAGCACCCCGCTAGTGCTTGGCTGCTCTCCATCGCCAACTCCTCCATCCAGCTCCAAGCCTTGTTTGCTGATCTTCCCCAATGTCAAGCAGGTCTCTCTTTGTTCTGGTACCCAGGAGCGGAGGGTGCTTACCTAGCAGGAGCTTGACATGCGGCACAGCTGGAGGGCCTAACACTGACATGAGGTAGCAGGAGGACAGAGAATAACAGTTTTTGGATGGCTGACTTTAAAATGGCATCCATGGGTGAGAAGGTCTGAGCATGACGGAGATGATGAGCATGGAATAGGGGTGATGGAGGAGTAAACCCCCACTTGGCAGTCCTCATCAACCTTATGGGTGGAGGTATAAATGCCAATTAGCACCTGAAAATGCCGATCACAGGGTTCTGAGGGCTGACAATTTGGAGTGCGACCTGCGTACTTAGAGAGGAAATCTCACCTGCAACACATACCAATTCTATAACTGCAGGACTTGCATAACGACACAAAAACATCAGAATGTATAAACACCTAGGGATCTAATGCATGGGGCAGGCCTTGTTTGGAGCACCATTAGAAGCTAATAACTGGAAAACTATGAAGCGTTACTTGGTGCCCAGACTTAATCGTAGTTGTGGGAGGCTAGTAACTCTCGCCACAACAGATCTGCACAAGCCTCTATGTCACGTAAGAAGACCCAACTAAACAGGGTTTCAAGCTACTTTGCATCGGCGGAGACCAGATCGGACAATGCAGTGCTGCCTCCAGATGAACCCATGGCATTGACAAAAGATGATCTTCTTTCCTCACTAAGGGAGTTCAAGAGCGAACTCAGGGAGGAACTTAAGGTGGACATCAAGGCATTCTTCAACTCCCTCAAACCAGAAATCAATGCCCATCTCGTCTCCCTCCAGTCCGATGCAGACTCATTTGGTACCTGCACCATGGATCTGGAGACAAAAACTCAAGAAATAGTAGGGCAACTACTGCCTCAATCCAAAGCATTCACATATCTTTAAACTCAACTCAAATGCAAAGACATGGAGAATCACTCCCATAGAGCTAATATATGTGTGACAGGCCTGGAAGATGGAAGCGAGGGGGTTAACCATGAGGCCTTCATGGTTGGTCTGTTGTCCACTATCCTTGGTGATGATCACCTGGAGATGTCACTTGGGCGGATTTATAGGGCTGGTCCTTGCTCACCTGGAGAGGGGAAGTGCCCCAGGGACATATTGGCCGAAGTGAGCTTGTTCAAGTTGAAGGAACACATCCTTCAGGAGGCCTTTCAGGGGGCGACCTGCTTGCTGTACCAGAATGTTGATCCGGCGATGCTGGTGATGAAGCAGATGTCTTAATTAGAAATTATTAATGAGTGTTCACTAAATGTACTAAATAATTATTAATACTTATGAAATATTGAAAATATGTTGTATTAATGTAGTAATATGTCATAGTGAGGGTTATGAAGTATGTTTCAGCTTATTTATTGTAGGCCTTAACTTAGTGAGTTTCTTGGCCTAGTTATCAGGCCTCATGCAGAAGTTGTATTGCTTAGCACCTAATAAAATTGCTGCAGAGTGAACTAACTGTGAAATGTTCATTTTCTTGTCAAAAGTGCTTAGCAGAAGCTTTCCATGAGAACCAACTAACAGGAGTCAGTATCCTTAAAATGTAACAAGCTGTATGTAATAAGTGTGAAAAGTTATTTCCCAGGACGTGAACAATGAAGACAAAGACTGAAGATGAAGATGCAACAAATTTGATACCTGACGAGCCGTATGATGAGGACATCGTAAAGTGGACCAATCAATGTCGTGTGAAGAAAGAAACATTAGAATTCATAGATCTGGTATAGAAAAATGAATGGGTAGAGTAATAACGTATGATTAATAGACCAATAGGGAATTAGAGGATAGTTTGGGTGACTTTGATAAAACAACGTAACAGAGGAGAATTATTCAGACTTATGCAGATTTTGGGAGAAGAAGAGATTCGAGATTCTGACATTGGGCTCATACTCTCTGACTGATGACCTGAAGACGAAGACTGATTCTGCTTGCTGACCCATAACGTGGATAGGTAGATATGACAATGTGATTGAATTGCATTTTTATGCCTTTTCTTTCTAGGTACTAACTGCGCTAGTTTTTCTAGCTAGATGTTTTTCCTAAATTTGTGTTCTAAATTGTTTTGCATGAAGCCCCACATGCTGATGCTAATCTGGGTTAGTTGAGGCTATTCACATGACGACTGACAAATTACAGGGACAAATGTTTGAAGAGCTATCTTGCTGAATTCTATGTACATGATTACTTTGTTTCAATTGACTTTGTTATTTATATGCACCATTGCTTTAGAATGTTTTGTGATTCAAGCCTTGATTAGATTGCATTTCTTCTGTCGCTTTGGTCAACCAATATTGTTTTTATATACATTTCATTTGATTTTGAGACTAATCTACATGACTTCAGCATTGTAAACATAAGGGAAATAAATTTACTAAACTTTACTAAAGGTGTGGTTATTCATGGCTGAAAAGCCATGGTGTGTGACAATTACTGACTCCATTGATTATTGATTTAACTAATGATTATTGATTATTGTGTATTGATTGTTGTTTCTATTCTGGAGCTATGGTACGAACATCTTAAATGAGTCAAAAGGTTAATCAACCTATATGCGTCCCCTTGTAAGTTTACTTATTAAGGACCGACACGCTAACACTGGCCTGCAGACAACAATTTTAGAGGATCACTGAGGACCTGAGGTCTAAGCGTATTAAATACAGATGAACCTACACCTTGGGCATAGCATTTGAACTCCACAATAAACAGCTCAACTTCACTGAATATGCCGAATCAGCTATATTCCTTCGCCTCAGAGAGTCAGGAAACCAGGAGGTCTTGGGACGAACTGTGGCCCCACCCGGGACATCAACATACTTTCCTACTACCACCTCCTGGCAGCTAAGGAAGGAAGGAGATAAGCACATTTGGAGATGAAGAAACATAGGGGTAATCAGCAGATGGCACTGTCAAGATTCTAGAAGAAAAAGGGGGAGATTGACTTTCTACAAGACACTAAAGTGATACCCCTCTCAGATGTTGCGGTACGGACTAAAGACATTGAGTTGGTTTCTTAGTGGAATGCAGGACCCGGGGCCACATATGGGTTTCCATGTGGACAATGGATTACTATCCCTGTTGTTGTTTCTGGGTCATTAGCCACTTGCGTCAAACATGGGTTTATGATCTGCTCTTTGTGGAGTACCAAGGGTATGTCCACTACCTGATCCAAGATAGGTTTCATGTTAAAATGTAGAAGTGTACTCCTCCAGATTTTCTCTAGTCACAACTTTTGTTACTGTTACTATTCTTACTTGACCTATGCATCGTCAATGCTGCAATAATGGTACATGAGGTGGTGGAAGGGGGTCACAATTGGAGGAATTGCTCTGTCTGTGCTACATTTGGCCACCTGGTGAATTGGATGGGTATAAAAAAACACCTCATCATTCTCGCCGATGGCTCTCAATGTTTTAACGTGGAATGTGAAAGGGCTGAACTCTCCTAATAGATGCACTCAGCTGTGGAAATATTTTGGAGACCACCACTTGGATGTCATAGCACTTCCGGAAACCCATCTTAAATGAAGAGAGGATTCTAGACTATGCCACAAACACTATCCCCTCGTATTGAGGTCATCTGGTACCACTAAACACAACACAGTGACCATACTGCTAAACTCCTCAGTCCACTTTCAGTTGGTGGGAATCAAGTCAGACCAACAAGGACAGTATATCCTAGGTAAATGGTCACTCAATGGTAGAATGTGTACGATAGCAGCGCTATATGCCCCCAATACCTTCCAGTCACAGATTCTTTTGGACTTTATGACCCATATTTATACTTTTTGATGTAAACCAGAGCCGGCGCTGGTTTGCGTCAAAAATGTTACCGCCGGCTAACGCCATTCCTACGCACCATGCGGGCACCTTATTTAAGGACTGATGTTAGCCGGCGCTGCGGGCTGGTCAGAGTAAAAAAAAATGACTCTAACCAGGCAGCACCGCCGTAGGGGAAAATGGGGGTTGTGCGTCATAAAATGGTGCAAGTCAAGTTAGAGTAAAAAATCATGTCTCAAACCGTACTTGCGCCATTGTTTGATGCACAACTCCCATTGAAATGACTCCTGTCTTAGCAAAGACAGGAGTCATGCCCCTTTGCCCGATGGCCATGCCCAGGGGACTTCTGTCCCCTGGGCATGGGCATTAGGCACAGTGGCATATAGGGGGGCCCAAATTAGGCCGCCCATGCCACTTAAAAAAAATAATAAATTATACTTAACCCAACTTACCTGTACCTACCTGGGATGGGTCCCCCCATCCATGGGTGTCCTCCAGGGGTGGGCGAGGGTGGCAGGGGGTGCCCCTGGGGGCAGGGGAGGGCACCTGTGGACTGCTTCCATGGTCTGAGATCATGGAAGTGAGCCCACAGGTCCCTTAACGCCTGCCCTCACCCAGGCGTAAAAAAACGGCGCACATCAGGCTGGGCGCCATTTTTTAAGGCCCGCCTCCTACTGTGATTCAAAATGACGCAGGAGTATAAATAAGGCGCACAGGCCTTAAAGTCATTTTTGGGGCGGGAACGCCTACCTTGCATGTCATTAACGCAAGGCGGTTTCCCGCATCCAAAAAATTACACACACGGAGGAATTTTGACGTACATTCGGCGCAAATGGAGTACAAAAATGCCCCTATATCTGTCCTGGGGGGATTTGCAGGGGAAGTCCTTTTACTAGGCAATTTTAACATGATCTGGGATGTGACTATGGATACTACCCATGCCCAGAGGGCAACAACAAGTATTTTTTTTTTAAACTGTAAAATCAGTTCTCCATGATCTAGGCCTTTTAGATGATTGGTGGTCTAAACACCCATACACAAAAGACTACCCTTTCCGTTATCACTCCAATAGGTCATATTTCAGGATTGACCATGTCTTCCTCAGCTACCTCAAGCCATTGTTAAATGATGATACGGCCCATTGTTCTTTCATACCATGCCCCACTGGAGGTCTTCTTGGATTGGTCAGTCTTGCAACTCAAATTTAGAAGATGGTTTTTCCAGAAATTACTTACATGTGATCGTCCATTTCGAGATGAGCTCTGGAAAATGATTAGGGAATTTTTCTAGTTTAATAACCTCAGAGACACTTTCTTTTCTATGACTTGGAATCCCTTCAATGCAATCATCTGAGGCAAATGCATATCATTAGTGGCCACATTAAATCGCAAAGGCTTGAGGAGAGACATATGTTAGAGTGGGAGCCTGATGTGATGTAGAAGGCTCACAAGACAACACCAACACTTTCCTTACAAAGAAAGGTGAGATCCTGAACCCTTTCGCTGCGAGGCCTTTTCCCCATCAAGTGCCAGGCCTTTCTCTGGAAATTTGGAGCAGTTTGTGCCTAGGCCCTCATAACATTTTGTCCACATAAGCTACCCATGCCAAATTGGCGTCCTTTTTTCCCAACATCCCAGGTATTCTAGAGGTACCCAAACTTTGTGGGTTCCCCTGGAGGAGATCAAAGAATTAGCCAAAATACAGCAACAATTTAATTTTTTTCAAAATAATTGAAAAAACGGGCTGCAGAAGAAGGCTTGTGGGTTTTTTTTCCCCTGAAAATGGCATCAACAAAGGGTTTGTGGTGCTAAAATCACCACCTTCCCACCTTTCAGGGACAGGCAGACTTGAATCAGAAAAACACATTTTTCAACACAATTTTTGCATTTTACTGGGACATACCCAATTTTTACTATATTTTGAGCTTTTAGCGTCCTTCCAGTTAGTGACAGAAATGGGTGTGAAACCAATGCTGGAACCCAGAAAACTCACATTTCTGAAAAGTAGACTACATTTTGAATTCAGCAAGGGGTCATTTGTGTAGATCCTACAAGGTTTTTCTACAGAAAATAACAGCTGAAATAAAAAGTGTTGAAATTGAGGTAAAAAACCAGCAATTTTTCTTCACATTTTACTCTGTAACTTTTTCCTGCAATGTCAGATTTTTAAAAACAATATACCGTTACGTCTGTTGGGCTCTTGTGGTTGCGGGGATATATAGGTCTGTAGGTTCGTCATGAACACTAGGTACCCAGAACCAATAAATGAGCTGCACCTTGCAATGGGTTTTCATTGTATACCGGGTATACAACAATTCATTTGGTGAAATATAAAGAGTGAAAAATAGGTATCAAGGAAGCCTTTGTATTTCCAAAATGGGCACAAGATAAGGTGTTGAGAAGCAGTGGTTATTTGCACATCTCTGAATTCTGGGGTCCCCTTATTAGCATGTGAATTACAGTGCATTTCTTAAATAGACACCTTTTTTCGACACTGTCTTACATTTGGAAGGAAAAAACGTAGAGAAAGACAAGGGGCAATAATATTTGTTCTCCTATTCTCTGTTGCCCCAAGTCTCCTGACAAAAATGGTACCTCACTTGTGTGGGTAGGCCAAGTGCCTACAAAATGAAACGCAACATGGACACATCACATTTTTACATTGAAATCTGATTTTGGCCTCTAGCTCAGCCGGCACCTACGAAAACCTACTAAACCTGTGCATGTTTTAAAACTAGACAGGTAGGGGAATCCAAGATGGGGTGACTTGTGGGGCTCTCACCAGGTTCTGTTACCCAGAATCCTTTGCAAACCTCACAATTTGGCAAATACTTTTTCCTCAAATTTCGGTGACAGAAAGTTCTGGAATCTGAGACGAGCCACAAATTTCCTTCCACCCAGCATTCCCCCAAGTCTCTGGATAAAAATGGTGCCTCACTTGTGTGGGCAGGCCTAGTACCTGTGACAGGAAATGCCCCAAAACACAACATGGACACATCACATTTTACCAAAGAAAACAGAGCCTAGCTGTGGATTTTGGCCTCTAGCTCAGACGGCACCAAACTTTTGCATTTTTTAAAGGTAAACACCAAGGGGAATCCAAGATGGGATGACTTGTGGGGCTCTCACCAGGTTCTGTTACCCAGGATCCTTTGCAAACCACAAAATGTGTAAAAAAAAAACACCTTTTCCTCACATTACGGTCACAGAAAATTCTGAAATCTGAGAGGAGACACAAATTTTCTTCAACCTAGCATTTCCCCAAGTCTACAGATAAAAATGGTACCTCTCTTGTGTGGGTAAGGTTAGTGCCTGCAAAAGGAAATGCCCCAAAACAGTATGTGGACACATCAAAATTATCAAATACAAAACTACTTTGCGGGGAGGGGGAGGCACCTGTGTTTTTGATCCTGGGCTCAGCAGCCATGTAGGGAAACCTACCAAACCCAAACATTTCTGAAAACTAGACACCTGAGGGAGTCCTGGGAGGTGTGACTTGCGTGGATCCTCCTGGTGTTTTTTTACCCAGAATCCTCAGCAAGCTTCACATTAAGGTAAAAAAGCACATTTTTCCCACATTTCTGTGTGGGATCACCACACTGGCACAAATTTCCTACCACCCAACCTTCCCCTCAGTCTCCAGGTAAACATGATACCTCACTTGTGTAGGTGGGCCAAGTGCCTGTGACAGGGAAGAGCCAAAAACATGTAAAAAATTAGGGAGAACCAAAGCGGGTCCAAAAGGGCACTTTGAAAAAAAAAACGTTTTTAGGCTGACAAGTGAGGCAGAATTTTTATCGGTATAGATGCGACAATGCTGGGTAGTTTGAATTTTGTGGATTCCTGAAGATTTCGGAAGGTTCCATCACAAAAATGTGGGATTTCCAGCAAAGTTGGAGGTTTGCAGAGCATTATGGGTAAGAAAATGGTGCGGGGTGCATGTGAAGCACACCACCCTGGACTCACCCAGATGTTTAATTTTCAGATGTGTCTAGGTCTTGTAGATTTGTCTACATGGCAGAGTCCCAAAGTCCAAAAAGTACTGGCCTCACCATTCCAAGTGTGACAATTTTGAGAGTTAGACAAGCTCTCATGGCCCAAAAGTAAAACCAAAACCCAAAATAATCAAATGTCCTCCTGCTTACTGTGGGATAAGATGTTTTAGTATGCGGGAGGAGAGCTGAGAGACTGTTGTTCCCTTCAGTTGGGTTGGGGGCATAACCATGCCCAGACAGGTTGGTAGCCACCACCCCAGTATTCTTTTTTAATTCCCTGATATTTAGTAGGCTTCCCCCCCCTACCCCCCCCCCCACTCCAGAGTGGATCGGTGGTAATTGCTTCATCTGCCCACCGGTGGGCAGAACAACTTTGTCCCCTTTTATTTGGGGTGGGGGTATGGCCATACCCAGACCATCTTTTTTTTTTTTTTTTTATCTTCTGTGGTGTCTGGGGGGTGTCTGTCCCCCTAGGGGGCAGATGAGCCTTACAAAAAGCAGGCTTAATACGAAAGAGTGGAGCTACTGAGAGTATCCTCAGAAGCTAAAGATATACTGAATAGCCCAATATTGAAGGAAGAGGTCCAGAGAGCTATTGACGCACTTGCACTGAATAAATCCCCTGGTCCAGATGGCCTCAACAACCATTTCTATAGGACCTTTAGCTCTCACTTAACTCCTTACCTGACTGATCTTTTCAACCATGTGGTGGACTTGCAGATGGTGACCCCTATCATGGGTGAGGCCATACTCACAGTTTTTCCTAAACCCGGGAAAGACCCGAAATCCTGTTCTCCTTATTTACCTATAGCCCTTTTAAATCTAGATGCAAAAATGTATACAGAAATTTTGGCCAGTAGACTGGAAGAAATTTTACCCGAGCTGATCCATCAGGATTAATCTGGATTTATTAAGAATTGCCAAACCCATAACAACTTGAGACCTGTAGTCCACTTGATTGAAAAAGCAACGCAGAATGACAGACCGGCAATCTTACTGACGCTAGACGCTAAGAAAGCCTTCGATGAAGTGGCTTGGTCATTCCTGGTGGCTACATTACGAAGGTTTGGATTCCTTGAATGTTTCATTCATACCCCGGTCGAGGGTGACCCTCAATGGAATGGCCTCAGACTTCTTCTAATTAATGAGGGGAACGAGACAGGGGTTCGCCCTCTTCCCCCTACCTTTTGCCCTTAGTATAGAACCCCTAGTGGCTAAACTACATGAGGTGGACGAACATAAGATCTCCCTTTTTGCGGATTATATTCTACTAGCCCTTACTTCCCCCCATAGCTCATTGTCGGCCCTTCAGGTTGTGATCCAGGCTTACTGATTAGGACCTGGTTTCCAGGTTAACCTACAAAAATCTTAAATTCTTCATTTGACAACCTTCTGGGCCGACACTGAAGAACTGACCTCTAACTACATCTTCCAATGTGCCAAAGAAGAGATTACTTATTTAAGCATCAAGTTAACCCCCAGAATTCCTGACTTATTTAAGGCAAACTATCCTCCCTTACTTAGAAGTCTATGTATGGATTTTAAGAGCTGGGCCCCATTGTATCTTACTTGGGTAGGCTGCATTAACGCCATCAAAATGACCGATTTATTCCATGGGGTTAGCATACGGACATTTGAGAACTGTTGTCATGATTTCAATCTCCAACCATCAGAATTATTCCATTGCACCCAATTGAAGCATTGGGTATTAGAGCCTCAGGTACCAATGACTGTGACCAGGGAATTGATCCCCATCAAACAATTTGTTAGTAGGGGTGGGACAACATGAGGCTATACCTCTAGTCTATAAGTCATACTGATGTCTGCTGGTAGATCCCTCTCCCCACCCCACAACATGTACTGTTTTGGGAGCAGATATTGGGATGTACCATAGATCAAAGACACTGGTACACATTATATCAGGATATCACTAGGTTCAATTGCTCACTGGGTATGAGGGAAGTGCATCACAAACTTCTGCATGATTGGTATCTCTATCCAGAAAAACTAAAAAGGGTATTCCCTAACACATCAAATTAGTGCTGGAGGGGGTTTGGAATGTTGGGATATTTTAGACACATATGGTGAGATTGCACGACAATTCACCCATACTGGAATGAAAGAGTATCTCACTTCAAAGACATTTTAGGCTCCCCCATACCAGACAGTCTGGAGTGGGCTCTGTTAGGCCTTCAAGACCCCACTTTGAAACACCAGAAGCTGAGAGACAGATCCATCATATAACTATGCTTAGGGGCGGCTAAGAAAACCCAAGCAGCAGCATGGAAGAAGACTGAGGCCCCTTCTTTGTCTCAATTGTATGCCAGGCTTTGGCAAGCTCTTTCCATGGAAAGTATGATTGATATCTTGAAGGACACAAGGAAGGAATTTGACTACACCTGGCCCTTTAGTGCAGCTCCTCTTTCAAAGACTGCCACTGCTCTCTTGCCATCTCTGCACATGCAGACTCCACCTCTTTCGGATATAATGGATTCTGCTTCTGATCACCCCAGGATGCTGCTCCTTTCCATGTCATGTGCATATGCCGACTTTAGGCTTTGGGAGCCTCTATCAAAGTAGATTACCATTGTCTATACCATGCATAGTTGGTCAACTTGTCTTTGTTTTTATACTGTAACTCTGTTTATTTTTTTGTTTTTAGGACATGGTTAGGATAAGTGAGGCGATGTTTCGATCTAATGTTGATGGTTCACAGTGCATTGTTGATGTGATATTATCTACCATGCCACAAAAAACATCAATAAAGAAAGTTTGATAAAAAAAATGACCACCCATCTGTGTTTCACTGCTCAAAATTGAGGAGAACAAAGTATTACCGTCTCAACACTGATTTAAATTTAAAGAACTTGAAATGGAAAGATAATCCTAGAAATGTATATACCACAACATTTAGCATTTGGATTTTACATGTTCTTGATGATTCTGGGGGGCATCTTCTTATTTTTCTTCTTCCCACAGACCTTTGTAGGATGCTGGAGAAGTAAAGAGTTAAAATCACCCTTTTGATTCAATTGACAGTGTAACCTATTTGGTCACATAATAAACCCAGGAGGCAGGAGATACAGTTCAAAAGGTTATAACAAGTTAAGGGCAAAACTGATATAATGGATCTAAAAAATATGCTACATAAGTACAAACTCATCAAAAATAACTTGGAGTGTTGAATGAAGGTAAATCGTTTAAGAAGTGTGCATACTAGAATTTCAGTTGAGGCAATACAAAAGGTAAGAAACAGAACTTGATTATCAGAATATAAATTGTGGTCCTCTTGCCTGTTGATTTGGTAATCTAAATGAATCAAAATAATCTAAACTAAGTTATAAGGAATTCCCAATTAAGAGCATAACAAATAACTCAGCAGAAGTTCTGATTGAGAGGTAATGCTTGGCATACAGCCACACAAAGGGAAAAAAGGTAGAGAGGTCTGTACCCTTCAAAGTCTCAAGGGTATCTGCTCTCATCTAGTTAGGTGAACACCAATTAAACCTACCGAACCTTCCAGAAATCCACATCATCAACACTAGTAGTTTTCCATCTTCCTCACACAGTTGAAATTGGCAAATCCAATTGAACCTCACATTCCATGAATTGGGGAACAAGACACCCTTGAAAGGCTACACAAACAGGAGACAGTTCTTCCTAGTTTGTTAGTGCTCCTTTGTCATTGCCAAAGTATCCTCTTGTACCCCACTTTCTTCGATACACACACATGCATTTCATTAACTGTAAATTCAAGTGAACGCACCTGCAAAGAAAGAATAGTTTAGCAAAACTCCACCTTGAAGGTTAAACACAAAAATCTAAATGTTCAGGCCTTTGGTTATAGTAACTTAATATGGCATTCAATGCACCTTTGAAAAATACATGATTATAAGGGAATTTTGCAATTATAAATTGAAAAAATATGTATGACGTGATTATATGCATTTCAACATAATATCATGATCAGAATACATTAGTATAAAATAAAACCATGCTGCAATTAGGTTATGTCAAGTGAAATGCCATGCGCAGGGAGGTCATGGGTGAGATCTGCCTCCATTAACAAATATAGTGACTTGACTAGGTATTGTCAATACTAAAAAAATGCAACCTTTTTCATATATATATATATATATGTATATATATATATATATATATATATATATATATAAATGATAGCATAAAACAACTACAGCAGCTTGAGGTAAAGTCAATAGTTACAAGTTTATTGTCAACACATTGTACAGTTCCATCTAGATGACATAAGTTACATTACATCCCCATTAGGACCTCTTTGTTGCCCGTATCAAGAGATATTGTTGCTAGTTGGGGGTGAGGTTGAGAGCCAAGGTATTGTACTGCTGTTAGACCTGACCGCCTTAGGGTCGTCACCCTCAACTTTTTGTCTGCCTCCCTCCACCTTTTGACACTGTTTTTGCTGGTTTTAAGACTCTGCATACTTTACCACTGCTAATCAGTAGTAAAGTGCATATGCTCTCTCCCTTAAAACATGGTGACATTGGCTCATACCCAGTTGGCCTATTTAATTTACATATAAGTCCCTGGTAAAGTGTCCTATATGTGCCCAGGTCCTGTAGATTAAATTCTACTAGTGGGACTATAGCACTGATTGTGCCACCCACATAAGTAGCCCCTTAACCAAGTCTGAGGCCTCCCATTGCAAGACCTGTGTGTGTAGTTTCACTGCCAATTCGACTTGGCATTTAAAAGTACTTGTTAAACCTTAAACTCCTCTTTTTCTACATATGTCACCCCTAAGGTAGGCCCTAGTTAACCCATAGGGCAGGGTTCTATATAAGTAAAAGGCAGAACATGAACATTTGTGTTCTATATGTCCTGGTAGTGTAAAACTCCTAAATTTGTTTTACACTGTTGTGAAGCCTGCTCCTTTCATATGCTAACACTAAGGCTACCCTCATAAATAGTTTGAGTGGTAGATTCTGATTAGTTGACTGTTGAAGTTGGATTTTATACTACCATTTTAGAAATGCCACTTCTAGAAAGTCAGCATTTCTCTGCACCTAAAACCTTCTGTGCCTCAAAGTCTATGTCTGGGCTGGGCTGGTTGACAGCTCCCTTGTGCATTTCACCCAGATAACCATAAACACAGGATGCTCAGTCACACCTGCACACATCTGCATACTGAATGGGTCTTCCTGGGCTGGAAGGGTGGAGGGCGTCACACTGACATTTCAAAGGACAATGGCCTGCCCTCACAGTGAACTGCCAAACTCCCTATTGGGGCCTTGGCAGACAGGATTGTACTGAAAGGGGACCTTGTTCACTTCTAAGCCACTCTTTGAAGTCTCCCCGACTTCAAAGGCACATTTGGGTAAACCAACTCAGACGTTTCTTGACAAGATACCTCCTGGGAAAGAAACTCTGAAACAGAACCTGCAACCTGCTAAGAGAAGCTGCCTGGCTGCCAAAAGGACTCACCTGACTGCTTTGGATTGAGCTTGCCTCCTCTTTCCTGAAGTCTCAGGGCCAAAAATACTTTATCTCCGCAAAGAACTCCTTGTGCTACGAAAATCGATGCAAAGCCTGCCAGAATCGACATACAGCCTACCCTGCTGTGAGAAAATCACTGAATTGCTGAACTGGAATGATGCAGCCCGGCTCCCCGAGTGGAGATCGACGCAGTGCCAGCATTGTGACTGGAACTTCGATGCACGGCCCACCGGATTGACGCATTAGTGGAGCCAGAACAACACAGCCCGGCTTCCTGCAAGAGGAATCGATGCAGCGCCTGCCATCCGACAGAAATTTCCCTGCATCATCCACCGGATCCACCGTCCCTCACGCCCAGGATTTCTCTGGAACTTCACCAGGGCGTCCAAATACCCTGCAACCCATAGAGGATCCAGGCCTGCGCACCAGAAATCAACGCAAAGCTCTTGCTGCATGGAAAAACATTGATGCATCCTTTGTGTGCGCCCAGAGAAACCGACGAACACCTCCCCGTTTTCCAAGCATCTCCTCTTCTGAGGTCCTGTGTGGATAATTTAGATGCAAACCAGGTACTTTGTGCTTGCAAGAGACACTTATTGCTTTTTAAGAACTAAAGACTCTATTTATCATTACAAAAGTGATATATCAACTGAATATACGTTGGAACAACGCATCCTGGAACAACGCATGCCTGAACAACGAGGTCAGAACAATGACCTCGCTGTTACCATTAATGCCTTTACCACGAATGCCTTAACAACGATTTTTCGTTGTAAAGACATCCCTGGTAAAGGCATTAGTGAAAGGCATGCATGGTTCCAGCATGCGTCCCCCCTGGTCCCCCACCCCTAAAAATTACCTCAACCCCCCCCACCCTCACCCCTAAAACTACCCCAGCCCCCACCCCTAAAATTACCACAACCCCTCACCCCGCCCCTAAAACCTAAAACCACCCCAACCCCCAGCCCTAAAACCTAAAGCACCCCAACCCGCCACCCCACCCCTAAAACCTTCACCACCCCAACCTCCACCCACAAATACAAAAAATACCCGACCCCCAATCTGCCCCTGAAACTAAAAATACCCTGACCCCCACCCCACAAACCTAATCCACCCCAACCCCAAATACTAAAAATACCCCAAACCAACCACCCCTGCCCTTAAAACTAAAAATGCCCCAACCCCCTCCCCGCCCCAAAACCTAAACCACTCTGACCCCCCACCCCTAAAACTAAAAATACCTCGACCCCCACACTGCCCCTAAAACTAAAAATACCCCTCCCCTAAACCTAAACCGCCCGAACCCCCACCCCTAAAACTAAAAATACCCCAACCCTCCTTCTCCCGCCCCTAAACCTAAACCGCCCCTAAAATTAAAAATAACCCGATCCCCCTCCCCTAAACCACCCCGACCCCGAAAACCTAAACTACCCCAACCCCCACTCCCAAAAATTAAAAATATCCCAACACCCCACCCCGCCCCTAAAACCTATACTACTGCAACCCCCTACTCCCAAAAAGATAAAATACCCTGACCGCCACTCCCAAAAAGTAAAAATACCCTGACCCCCCACCCTGCTCCTAAAACCTAAACTACCCGAACCTCCACCCCCAAAAAGTAAAAATACCCCGTACCCCCACCCCCTCTCAAAAAGTAAAAATACCCCAACCCCCCACCCGTTCCTAAAACCTAAACTACCCCAACCCCCACTCCCAAAAAGTAAAAATACCCCAGACCCCGCCCCAAAACTAAAAATGCCCCGACCTCCCCTCCCTGCCCCTAAACCTAAACCACCCCAACCCCCACCCCCAAAAACTAAAAATACCCCGACCCCCCACCCTCTCCCCTAAAACAAAAAATGCCCTGACCCCCTCCCTGCCCCTAAACCTTAATCACCCGAGCCCCCACCCCACCTCAACCCCAAAAACTAAAAATACCCAAAGCCCCCCACCCCGCCCCTAAAACTAAAAATGCCCTGACCCCCTCCCCTGCCCTAAACCACCCCTCCCCTGCCCCTAAATAACCCCCACCCCTAAAACTAAAAATACCCTGACCCCCACTTACCTCCTCCTTGATCGCGTCGTCCTCCTCAACCGACTCCCTTCTTCTGTGCCTTAACCACACATGTGCGTGGTTCAGCAAATGCGTGGTTCAGGCCCTGAACAAGGAAGTCGTGGTTAATGAAAGCTTTATTCCGCTTTTGTTTTCCACGACTTTGTTGTTTAGGAGTCGTTGTTGAGGATGCTTCCCATCTCAACTTGTATTCAACAAATCTTGATCATTTTGACCTTAATCTACTCAGATACATTTTTTATATTTTTCTAAACCTGTGTGGTGTATTTTTGTAGTGTTATACTGTGTTATTGTATGAGTTATTGCAGAAATACTTTACACATTGCCTTCTAAGTTAAGCCTGACTGCTCAGTGCCAAGCTACCAGAGTGTGGTCTCAGGATAATTTGGATTGTGTGTGACTTACCCTGACTAGATTAAGGGTCCTTGCTTGAACAGGGGTAACCTGACTGCCAACCAAAGACCCCATTTCTAACAATGGCTTAATGTTACTCGACCCGGTTTGAATCAGGGTCATTCTCTGCATGTTCTAGTGAAGGGTGTTATGGCAGGAACTGGCACGCAGTGATAATTATGCTCGCTTTTAGCCCACTATCTATGATGTGGTGGTGGGTGACTTGTTTATGGGAGAGAGATATCAAATTTGAGTGTAAAGGTAATAGCAGCATAGGCCCCATATGTCCTTGGGTCAGAAGCTAGGTGGTAACAATTCACCATATTCATCTAGTTGTTCTTGGCAGCATGTGACATCTTGTATCCAGGTGGCTATTGTAGGGGATGTGCGGCAACCCCGGTGTATAGCCACTCTCCTTTCAGCTAGATGGAGTAGCTGTTAGGCGCCTGCACTCGGCAGGTATCTGTGAGACGTATCTTAATAATGTAACTAATGGCATTCTCAATGGGGCTTGGCCGGTTATTACCTGTATAGTATAGAAGATCGCCTCCCAGAAATCCAATATCTGCGGACACAACCAGGAAGATAAAATATTAGTGCAAAGCAGTATCTAGTCATTTTTTATATGATTATAATTTGTGTGGGCATTACATTTATTTTTTTGTGTTGATTCATTGATGTTTACATCTCTATTCTTTTCTATAGCTTTGGTTCCTTGAATGTGATAAAACTAAAAACAGGGAGCTAAGGATACCATGGGATGATTTGCTGCCTCTATCTCTTAGAACATCTGTGTAGATGTGCAGTTGGATCCCTGGCCGGGCATAGCATTTGCTGCTTCTTTTCCAACTAAAATTTTTAAAAATGTTTAAGTTGGACTCCACTTTGCCTTTCACTGACAAAATTATAGAAGCAGGGGTTACTAGTCAGCTGCAAGATTACCTGGCGAAGCAATCACTGCTGTATGACCATCGGTCTACATGGCCTCTGAGTATTTGACCCTCTTTCACATCATGTGACAATTAGATAAAAGAAACTAGAACTCTTTTAAAAAAGGACAATAGAAACAAACAAATGACTCAACCTGCTTGATTTCAAGCCTGCTGTTTCTGCAAAGTTATGGGTCACACTTGAACACTTGAACCATAGGATTAAAGTTGGTACGGTAAAGCAAGCCTCAGACCACATAAGGAAATTAGTGCGGAGCTATCAACCTTCTGTTTCTGATCACAGATCTTAAGTCAAAAAACATATTTGCTGCTTGTCAGACGTAGGCACACCTTCTTCTACAGTCTTCATGATGCCTCCTGGGATCTTGAAAATGTATGCTTGTTGTTTACGAGCACACTTTCATCTATTTTAATTAGCTATTATAACTCATAGCTTGTTGACCATGAGCACACTAAGGGGCATATTTTTGAGCCCCTAGCCCACCTTGCGCCACATT
This sequence comes from Pleurodeles waltl, assembly GCF_031143425.1. Taxonomy (NCBI): domain Eukaryota; kingdom Metazoa; phylum Chordata; class Amphibia; order Caudata; family Salamandridae; genus Pleurodeles; species Pleurodeles waltl. Next base: position 76,100,900 of record NC_090439.1, read on the forward strand.
TGCGCTATTTATTTTGGTACTAATGTGGCGTTCAGGTGGTATTTCCCATGCACCATATTTAAAAAGTGACACCTGACATAAAGTATGTAAGGGGAGGGCGTTCTGGTGCTGGGGGCAGCGTAAAAATGGCACAAAGGAATCCATGTGATTCCTTTGTGCCATTTTTATCTGCATTTTTTAACACCTGCTAAGTGAAGGCTCCTAAAAATTGTACAACAGCGGGATACTTGGCCTTTATCCATAACCCGCCTATATTTCAAGAGCAGAAGCCAAGAATATTATGTTATGTGTTTTCAGACCACACTGCTTGCTGAAAGACGAATTGTCAGTGACAGCAGGTTTGTGTGTCGGAGGCACAAGACTGATTGTGCTCAAGTAAACATGTGGCTGATTTAGCTCATGAAGGTCACACTGGGATTGAAAAAGGCTAAGGACAGACTGAGTTCTGTTTTTTGGTGGCCTGGGCTATGTTTGGAAGTGGAAAGGATGGTAAGAGAGTGTTGGGAGTGTGCTAGGAGTGATAACGTTTTGAAAACTAACAAGCTGCTACTTTGCTTCAGAAAATTACCTAATGTACCGTAGGATGAGGTGGTCATATATAAAATAGGACGTCTTTCAGAGGAAATGCACAATGGTGCAAAGGTGGTGTCAATGTCTCTATTGACAGTGAATGGAGGTGTAGAGAAAAGTTACTTCAAGGGAGACAAAAAAATAACACTTGATCGCAGAAACTTTGTCAAAGAATTGAGCCTGGCAGTGGGAGATTGGGTTTGGATCAAGGCCCCAGTGGGTGTGAGACATTTTCTAAATCCACTGTCAGAACTCCATCTTGTGCCTCATGGGTGGTTGGTTCTTCTGGCTGGGCTCATGTCACCCTTCCCTTGTGGCATCTCCCTACCTTGAGTACTCCAAGTCATGCTTCCCTTGTGGTGCCTCCCAGTCTTGAGGATTCCATGATTCCCCTACCAGGTAGCCTGCCATTGACTTTCCTGTTCTGTTGCTACTCATCTTTGGTTTGCTTTGCATCTGCAGATTTTCATGTGTTTTTTTCGAATAAGTCTGCTTCCTTGGTGAATCATTGAACTTCCCCATCCTGCCCTAAGGCTCCGTTATACTTATTAATTGTTTCCATTCACCATTTGCAGCTGCCACCTTCAAAGCCTCATATCCGTTGGACTTATTACTTGATTTTTCCAAGTTCATTGGAAGTTTCCATGCTACCATGTGAGATATGTGTCTTTCTGTAACACTCTTTTCTTCCAATATAAATACCCCCTCTGAACCTGCATCGGTGCTTGGCTTCATCCTCTTCCTGTGCAAACATAGTCCCTGTGCTTACCTCCTGAGTCACCCAGATCTTTCAGCATTCCAGTACTGTGCAAACTTCGTCCCTGCACTCAACTCCTGAGTCACCCGAAACTTCCAGCACTCAAGTCTTCGAAGCCTTCCTGATGATTCTGTGAACCTGACTTCTGTGGCGCTTCCTATGTCTTCTTTGTGAGCTAAGAACCCACCTCCTCTTGAGCTTATTGCACCGAGCCTCCTGCTGCCTTAAGATTCTACTTAAAGTACTAGGCAAGGTTAAGTACTTTCCCTTCACGTTAGTGCACACTCATCCTTTATAGTAGTAAGCAGGCCTGATTGTCAGCATCTTCAAGAATCTAGACTTGTCTCAAGTTCCTTTTCTGTAATTTTCCTTCAGCGCTCCTTGCTTGTCCTTAAAACAGAAGTGTCAAGAATAATGGTATTTTTGAAGTGATTGATATTTGTATGAACCTTGTAACCTGCAGTCTGTGTTTCTAGCGTACCTGAAGAGTGTCATTAACTCCAACCTATGCACTGATTCTACCCTTGGGAGAGTTAGTAACTCTAACCTTTCTCCAGAGTGTAACCGTGGGAGTGACAGTAACTCCAACTCATGTTTCAAGTATAACCTTAGGAGTGTCAGTAAGTCCAACCTTGCTCTGAGTGTAACCAAGTTTCGAGTATAGCCTTGTTTCTAGCACACCTAAGGAGTTTCTCTAAACTCCAACTTATGTACCAAGAGTAACATTGTTTGTAGTATGCCTTGGGTGTGTCCCTAACGCCAATCCATGTATCGAGTGTAACCTTGGAAGGGTCAGTAACTCCAATCCTTGTTCCAATTTTACCCCAGGAGATTCAGAAGCTTTAATCAGTATTTTCAGGTTTTCCTCGAGAGTCTGAGAAGATTCTCATTCAATATCCTGGCTATTCTGTTCTTATGCTGTGATTTTGAAGAAACCTGTAAGTTTCGTTATTGAAGAGTTGCATTGTTAATTATGAAGAGGCTTACTATCATATTGATGGTAATTGCCTCTTCTTGTTCTTTGCATTGTATTGCGTCTTCATGAAACCAGAGATGCTGGTCTTGTAAACATCCACCTTTGAATATCCAGAAGTTCTCAGGAGTGGCACATCCTGTTAAGCAGAGTAGTACAGTCACTGAGAAGATCCAGTACTGCAAGATTCTTTTTCTTAGTTTGTCACTTAACCCCTTCCTCTGCAGGATGGTGACAGATGAAGGAGTACAGTCTCTGGATCTTACCCCATCCTAGGAGGGAGTGGAGGCCCAGCATTGGCTCAGTGTCATCTCATGGTTGGAACCAGGTGATTGTGTGTCATCCAGTGAACTACTTAAGGTTGTTAAACTATTAAATTGTGGTTACCTTTTCTGATTGACAAAATAGAACTTGAGTAGTATTTCAAAGTGTAATTGCACAGAATTTGAGACACGTTTGCTGTCTATATCAACCACCATTTGTACCACACCTAAGAATGTCTTCTCTTCTTGCAAAAAAAATGAGTTTGGAAACTTGACTCTTAAGAGCTTTCCAGGAAACTGAAATAATTTCAGGACTAAGCACTCTCAAAATATTTAGGTGAAAAATTATTTCTCAGCTTATAAGCTCTTTCTTGTATTGTGTATTTTTAACAGTTTGCTTAATTTAGAGAAAAGTTATACATTTGGGGGCAGATGTATGGAAAGTTGCACTGCACCAAGTGCAGCGTCGCTTTCCCTGTGCCCCTTAGCAGCCCCTACTGCCACCATTTGTGATCCATATTTAAAATACGGTGCACCATGGTGTAGGGTAGGGGGCAATAGTGTTATTTGTCATGATACTATTGATGTACTCTGCAGGAGTAGCACCAAAATATTGGTGCTACTCCTGCAGAGTACATATGGGTCCATTATAAATAATGGAAGCCCCCATTAACGCCTGCTCTGAGCAGGCGTTAAACGTGCCACAAAAAATGATGCAAGGAAATCTCTTCGATTTCCTTGCACCATTTTTTCACCCCCCCCCTAATGGGGGACCGTCCCCTTTGCATACATTATGCCAGGCATTTTGCACAAAGTTAGTTCTAGTTCTCAACATTTAATAAAAATAGATCACAGAATGTGAATTTTTATCTTTTTCATATGCTTGGTTTTTTACACATCACATTTTCAAAATAACACACTCACTTAATTGTTTTGTTCCTCACTAAAAAAATGGCAATAAGACTGATTGACAAAATAAAGGGGCATATTTATGAAAAGTGAAGCTACACCTAATGCATTGCCACTTTTCTAGTGCCCCTTAGCGCCCCCCAATGCCATCATTTGTGAACCGTATTTAATATATGGCACACCATGATGGTAGAGAACTGACGTCATCATTTTTTACGCTAGTTCGGCGCTTTGCAGGATTAGCATAAAAAATTTTGACACTAATCCTGCAAAGCACGGGGAGGCCCATTTTAGCAAAGGGGAGCTTCATTTAGATGGGAAACATCCTGAACAACTAGGTCTAAACCACTACTTGCCTGAACCACTACTGCTAAACAACTAAAAAGTCTCTATAACTAAGTACTGAACATCTACTGTCTAAACAACAATTGTGCCTGAATAACTATTGCCTGAACAACTAATTTTAAGGTAAGGTTTTCTTTTTGGTTTTTATGGTTTATTAGTTGGTTAGAAAATATATATCTATATATTAGTTGTTCGGGCAATTGTTATTCAGGCACAATTGTGGTTTAGACAGTATTTGTTCAGTACTTAGTTGTGTAGAGACTTTTTAGTTGTTTAGCAGTAGTGGTTTAGGCTATAGTTGATTAGGACCTAGTTGTTCTGTCACATATTCGTTTTTGGTCTTCTAACGTCACATTAGCATAAACAAAATGATGCTAATGTGTCATTTGAATGGTGCCAGGCCCTCTTAAATCTGGGCCAAACTGTTCTTCGGAATGTGTAAATTACTCAAAACTACTAATGCACACTTACAATGGAGCCATTGGCAAATGTACACACATCTGCTTGCTCCTGAATGGGAATATTTGCAGGTCAAGTGTGATATTCTGCCTTATTATGGGAATCCCCTCATGCAAATCAGACAACTCTCTATGTGAAAAATGCAGGTTGTGCCTGCACATTATTAATATTACAGGCAGCACATGCATTATTTTCAAATGACATCGCCTTGAAATTTGAAACACAGCAATGTGCCAGGTAGGCGCTTGTCATAATATGTGCCACATGTGAACCATTGCAATCGAGCAGAAATTTTAATCAGCACCTTGGGGCTGTAAAAATCCTTAGCTCATGCTGGTATATGCAGTCCTTGGGCTTGAGATCCTTCTTCCCTCGAGCACAATCTATAGCCTAAATTAAAATTAAAAAAATCCCCCATTACCCACGTACCACCACGTACCACCACAAAAGGAGGACTTACTGTGTCACAGTCTGTAATATACTACAAAAAACAAACCTGGCAAAATCCACACAACCAGACAAATCAATCCTTTACCACAGGGCTGGGGGTGGGGGGGACTCTGGATTGCCTCAGGGCATACCTGAACTCAGAGTAATGAAGATTATTGGTAAGTAACTGGGGCATTACCTTACTGGATGCAGTACTTACGCTTGAGACAATACCCAAGCCAACCATTGATGATTTTGCTCTACCACATTCAGACACAAAGAGGCAGATTTATGGAAAGTGGCACTACACTGAGTGCAGCGCCACTTTCCTTGCACCACTTACAGCCCCCCAACCACCACCATGTGTGCTCCATGTTTAAAATACAGCGCATCATGGCGCAGGATATGGGTCAATAGCGCTATTCTGTGTGATGATATTGATGTACTCTGCATGAGTAGCTACAAAATGTTGGCACTACTCCTGTAGAGTTCATGGGGCAAATTATAAATAATGGTACGACCCGTTTTAATGCCTGCTCTGAGCAGGCATTAAAAGTGCAAAAAGAATTGACGCAGTGAAATCTCTTAGACTTCCTTGTGCCATTTTGCAGTCCCCCCTAAAGGGGGAATGCCCCTCTTTTGCATACATTACACCTGACGCAGGCATAATGTGGCGCAAGGGTTTACAAAGTGGAGCAATGCAAGCATTGTGCCACCTTGTAAATATGGCATGTGGGAAATGCCACCTTAATGCCACATTTGCGTTGAAATAAATGCTGCAAATGTGGTGCAAGGGGGTGCTAGGGGCTCATCAATATGCCCCAAAACCTTATGGAATACAATATCTAACTGAGCTTGTTATAAGAACCAAAGAAAGAATAACTAGCACAAGGATAGGTTAAGATCAGAGACAACACAAAGAACATGGTCCCCGAAGATTGCAGGAAATCTCACACCCAACTGCAAGTGATGGAGAGAAAGAGGTGTGAGGAGATTTCCAGAAAGCTGCAGCACATACATCTCTCAATGAGTCTCCCTTAAAAGCCACTCAAGAGGTCAAGATGTTTCCTTTAGATCTCCCAAGAACCTGTGCAAGAGTGACAGAATCAGAAGCCTGACATGATCTCATGATAGTGGATTTCCCCATCGAGAAATAGAAGTAGTGGGGTGAGAACCTTTGTTAGGGAGACCTAAGGTGACAAACAGAGTCCACTCTCCTAAAGGGAGTGGTACACTCAATATGGATATAAAGCCCCTGCAGAAATCAACAGAATGCAAAACCACCTCTTTCACTGAAGAGGGATTAGGAAAGAAGACAGGAAGCAAGCTAACCTCCGAACAGTGGAAGTGTAACAAATCTTGGTAAAAAACAAGGACTGGGCAAAAGAACCACCTTAGCAACACAAAAGGATGATGGACGGAGTGCTGACTCTTTTCAAACAATCATCCTCAGTCACAGATCTGGGTTTAATCCATTGTCTTTTGCTCACCATGCCACCCTAGTTTGGACCCTGCCATACGCAAATGAGTATTGACCATGTTACCCATGGGAACAGTCCAGCCGGAACTACCAGGCCAAGTCCTCCCTGGACCGAAAAACAGGCATCCTGGGACCGGTTTTGGAGTCTTCCCCCCTCAGCATCCAGGCTAGCTTGAATTCAGTGGCATAGTGAGCAAGGGATCCACGTCTGGGCACATCCAGGCCACTTTGGGTGACTTTAGCAACACATAAGGAGGATGGTCGGAGTTCTGAAACTTTTCAAACTCTCATCCTCAGTCACAGATCTGGATGACAAACTGCTGAGAGGTACAGAACATTCCGCTCTGGCCACATTCCAATCTCCCAAACAAGCAAAAAGAGGGAGTGGATCATCCCCCATTTATGACAAAAATAAGACCTTGTTACCTGGTTGTCCATATGGACACAAACCCCTGACCTTTGGTCAATGGAAGAAAATTGAAAAGAGACTCTCTTTCTGCAACAATTCTTTCCAGTTGAAGGACTGAAGAACCTCTCTATTGTGCCAAACTTCCTGAGCAGTGAGCTCTCTTAGGACTGCCCCCTACTCCAATCTGCTGGCATCCATTGAGATGAACATGAGGGGAGGATAACCCTTGTTGAGGAATACTGGGTTCAACCACTATTGCATGTCCTAAAAAATTTAAGAGGAGCCTCCTAATCATGCAAAGCCCAGCTCCAGTGTCTCAGAATAGGATGAACAATGGGGTAGAGATGTAAGAGACTCCAAAGCACCAGTGCTAGAATAGATGCCATCTCACCCTTACTCCTGAGCCACATCCTTGATGAAGAATCTGGAAGCCCCAGAAGAGCTTATAAGGGAAGCATCAGTGTGTCTCTTTAATATGGGGCAGGAAAGACCGCTCCCAAGTCCATCTTGAAGAAGGCTTTGATAAACTGCTGAGCCAGGGAAGGTTGCAGGTGCGACTTGACATAGTTCAGCAGAAAGCCATACACAGGAGGGAGGGAACAGACATCCTCAACGTACTGGCACCCTTAGAGAGAGAAGATTATCACCACTCCTCGAGGTATGGAAACACCTGTATGCCTCAAGAATGCAAAATATCCAACAATAGAGGGAGATAAGGCTCTAGGTGCCAAAGCGAGACACCACGTTACCCTAAGTGGACAGACTGGCCATCAGATCATCCATCTTCACCCCCACAGAAAACTCAATAAAAACTTTTCCTCAGGATAATGGTGTGGAAAGAACCTTGGAGAAGATGTCTTATCACTTTTCACTCATGGGACAGGTCTCTCCTGATAGCATTATTCAAGGTAACAGTCTCTGGCTCTATACGCTGATAATGAGGCAAAAAGTGTCCTGTATCAGTTGAATGGTCAGGTGTAGAAAGACTCAAATTATCCTTTAAATGTTGTAATAGGTCAGCCAAGTCAGACATCTGAATCTATCAACCCTGTCTGTTATCATCATCAGAGTCAGCCCCCTGATCATCTAAATCTTGTCTTGGACGCTTTGGAGGAGGCTGTCCATCTCAATACCTGGAAATTCCCTCCACCTCAGCCTCAATCATTGTCTGTATAGATCCCAAAAAGGGGTGAGACGAGGATCCATCTAAAGTCTCACTGGATGCCAACCTCCCAGTCATCAGTGTGCTGAGATGAGCTGCTCTGACCTTACAGGACACCATAAACCTGAGGAAGGGTAACTGACCAAAACTTCCTGTTTACAGTGAGTTTCTAGGCAATCAACTCTTTTAAGAGCATTCCTGGGAGGCTGGATTACCAGAAAACAGGATTGCATGAAGTAGCACTGCAAGACTACCCAGCGCGCTTAGTGGGGGAAGAAACGTACATTGCTGAATCCTCTCACAAATGACCACTTTGCGAGTCCATGAGTGGAAGTAAGCCACTGATAAGCCCTGCAAGCTAGAACAAGGTGTTACGAGCGTAAGCAGCATAAAGACATAATACTGTCAAAGCCATCAGCAGTAAACACAAAAATACATAATTACCTTAACATCTGACTTTCCACAAAGGGTGCGATTGCCAGAGAAAAAAAGAGGAAGTGACTCACTAAGATCCTTCTTTTTGTGTTGGTACCTGGCTAATGGTAGCCATCTTGGGGGAACATTTTTGACGTTCAGCTATGAAATAGATTCTTCTGGAGGGGAGAACGATTTCAAGCATAAGAACTGCGTCCAGGAAGACAGATGAGAAAGTAAATCAGTGAAAGTAATGCAGTTCTGTAAAGGAAATATTGTTCCTTGGTTATATGAACTAATCCCTTCTTGGGAAGGGCTTAGTAACTTATTTGTTGTTTTCCAGAATCACACATTGTCATTGTTTCTTATGTCACAGAATAGTTTACCTCATAGTGAGTCGTCCTGCTGCTTTTTTTGCTCATTTACATTTTTTTAGTGAAGTTTTGTGCTTTCTTAGTTTTGCTCGTAAACTCCAGGACTTTGGTGAAGGGCTCTTAGGGGGTCATTTCGACCTCGGCGGTCTTTTGACAAGACCGCTGAGGGACCGCCGTGCTGAAGACCGCCAGTGGTGGCGGTTTTCCGCTCAGCATATTATGACTGCTGGCAGCCCTCCGTCCTTTTCCGGACGGAGAGCCGCTAGCAGCCATGCTGGCGGGCAGCAGGGAAGTGGAGGTTGCTCCACCTCCACCGCCACGTCAACAGAACACCGCCCACCGAATCATGTTCTGTGATTTGGCGTGCCGGTGTTCTGTTGACGGTGTGGTGGCGGCAGAGCAGCCCCCATGGATCCCGTACCCTCCCGGAAGATCAACGGACAAGGTAAGTTGATCGTCCGTTAGGGGAGGGTGTCCTAAGAGCTCCTTGGTCTTTGCACAGTCTGCTGGGTCTTATCACAGATTGTGCAATGCACAATCATGAAATCCATTTCTAATTTATTTCTGGGGTCCAACTGTATGCCTGTGTACTCTGGACTGATTCCTGAGTGTGAATCTTATTGCTGGTGGTTTTCCCACTTCGCCCCTAAGGAATGAGTGAGTAGCTACAAGTGGATGGTTGTGGTTGGTCTAAGGCTAATAAGGGAAGGGGAGACCCTGATTTGTGATGAGGCCTCAGACATATTCCTCATTTCCTAAAGGTCAGTCACTCAATTAGTACTTTCCAACCTATATCTGGCAACCTCTACGTAGTCTTAGATACTTCATTCTCTGAGGAATTTCCTTGCAGAATAAATTCAATTTATTCTAAGTCTGTTGACCCTAGAGTGTCCAGATTAGTGATCAGTGCTAATAGCTGTAGGATATTGTCACTATTTAGGATATTGTAATTACCTTTAGATATATATTCTGGAAAACAAAACATTACAATATTGTGTTCTGTTGATCTCTGGGTATTCCCTTAGATCGCATTGAGTCATTCTGGGATCTTGCACCTGTAATAAAAGAGCATCTGGCGAGTTGGACCTGTTGACCCTTAAGAGAGGAGGATCTTCAGTTGGTGTTTTGGGTTTAAGAGCAAATATCTGAATAGGGTCCTGTTCCACATTGAGCCCTTCTTGTCTCATATTAGTCCTTATTGCTGATAGATCCTTTTTCGAGTGATCTCCTCCCATTCGGTGCTAGGTAGATTGTTGCTTGCGAGTTTAGCCCCTGCTGAGTTAGACTGTGCATGATTAGTAGAATTGCTAAGATTGCCCAATGTTTTCGTCAGTGCCAGATACAAAGACCGCAAGTGTGTTAAGAACGATACCTGTATGTCCATTTGGTTGGAATAATATTGTAGGGCATCCACTGATAACTGCATGGTGTTTAATAGGGATGTCAAAACATTATCTATCTGCAGTCCTTCCTCTGACCCTGGTTTTGTTTTGTTGCACTATTTGTGTTTAGTGATGGTGTTCTGCAGAGCAAGGTCTCACATTTGCTGGTGAAGTAAACATGTGGGCCTTGTATTGCTCCATCATCTGGTTGATGGGAGACATCCATTTGTTACTCCAGATCAATGGAGTTGTGCATTACCCTGCTTATGTTACACTCCCTTGCCTCCTCCTCTGCAAAGTCATTGGCAAAATTGGGGATGCAAGTTGACAATTTCAATAAGGAGCGCTGTGCAAGAGGGCTGTTCATGAAGGACCTCTCTGCCTTGGGTCAATAGTTCCTTCCATATTCCCTTTGTTGTTACCTTCCTCCATTCTGAAAGGTGGTGTCCGGTTGCTGTGATTGAAAGGGATCCAACTGCTGTCTGCTACCCATTCTCCAGGTACCCTTTCAATGTCTAGGTAACAAAAAATACTCTCCGTGGGGTAAGTAATATTTTCTGGCTGTAGTAGTGTCAGCAGCCAAATAAGCCCCTTACAGCTAGAATAAAGCACATATCCTGCATCCTTCAAGAAGTTAAATTTCATATACATTTTAGGCTGAAAACTGCAAGTTGTTGTGGTTGAGGTAGAGGAGCTCTCTTTAAGGCTGTAAGTCCCCATTGTGGAAATCCCTTCAGGCTCCTCCTCTGTCGGTTTTATTGTAAGAGGCAAAAGATTTGCTGTAATGGAAGTTGGTTGAATTGTTTGAATAGTTTGGAAAGTGTGTTTCTTTCTTGCCAATCTTCCAGTCCTGCAATGGAATCTTCCCCAACCTCACTAGAGTCATAGGCCCAAAAAGCTGTTTACAGGGGCCTTTAGTGAGACTCTCTCTTAGAGAGATTTAGCAGAGCTGTAGGAAAGGGCACTTAACTGCTATTTGCAGTGTCCCCCACTCTCTTCTGGGAGCAATTACTATGGATATGTAGAGGTTGGCAGAAATGCACAACTGTGTAACACTTATGAAGTAACATGGTGAAGGAGTAGTTTAAAGATGAATGATATGTATGTTGTTATACTATCTGCCAAATGTTTAGATGGTCACTTAGGGTCTTTCTCAGTGTTGCCATTGCATAAGGCACAAACTTCAGAGCCCAAAGCACAGAGCACAATGGCCAAGCAAAACCCAGCATGGCTATAGCTCCCTTAGATGAACATGGTTATTGGTATTATATCATTAAGTTCAAAAAATAAATTTCTAATTCAAAATGGGGTGAGGAGAGCTGTCTTGCTCCAGCATTGTAGGCTTGGCAGTCTCTGGCAACGGTCTTAGTGAAAATTTGGCAGAGGTTTCCGGTGACAGTACTTCCAGGGAGACATGGGGCCTCAAGCTTCACTGAGGCCAAGCCCATTCACTTCTGCCGCATCTGCTCATCTCTTATTGCTCAGACGTCCTAATAATGCTGTGCGCTCACCTGTGCTCAGCTGTCACCTCTTGTCCTACCTCAATGCCGCTTTTCACTTGGTTCCTTTGTTGCTGTAGGCTGAGGTAGAAACAGGACAGGCTAGGGCAGAGGTCTTCAATTTGTGGGACATGACCCTTGGAGTGTGGAGTCAAGGGAAGGGTGATGTGCATTCCCCCAGCCTCACTTCTGTTTGAAATCTGAAACGTTTGCTTTTCGTTTTGAGAAAATGCCACCATCCAGGGTGATTAAATCCAATAGGTAAAATGCTTCACCAGCAATGTCATTCAGGGAGTGTCCTTTGCTGTGAAACTAAAGCCCAGCCAGGGCCCCTGCTTGCCTGAAAGACATGCAAATGTGCACTATGGGGTTAATCTGCAAATGAAAAGGATGTTTTGAAGTGTGTACTGGCTTTAATTGATCAATGGAAGCTTCATAATGACAAAGATGTATTATTTTTGAGTGGTAATACAAAGAGTTGACAAATGAGTTGAGAAGTGCATGATTTTAATTATTTACATAATACTTATATTGGAAGGGAAGGTGTGTCCTATGCTGTTGAGCACAGGGAGGGACAGACCGCTAAACAAGAAATATGCCTTCTTTCAGTGTGCCTGCTGTCTAAAATAAATGTGTGTGCAACTGGTTAATCTGCAAATGTAAAGGCTGTTTAGAAGCCAGAATTGGCTTTAACTGAGTCACTTAAAGCTCAGAGAAATTGTAAGGGTATTACCAGCTGAGCAATGGCATAAAAAAAGGATTTGTAAAGCACACTTAACTTACATTAATTATGTGCAAAGAAATGATGTGAAACAGAAACAAACGTATGCAGCCAGATGTGTGGGAACAGTACATATGCTGCTAGGGTGTATCATTGAGCTGTTTAAGGGATAACACCCCCAAAACTAAAATACTATAAAGAAAAAACAAACAGTGACAAACAAAATGGACATAAATTGGTGTCGAAGAGTTAAATTTCTTGACAAATTAAAACTATTCAGCAAATGCAGCAAGGATTAGCTGCTGGCCAATTACTAAAAAGACTACTGCAGCAGAGTAATTTAAAACGGTGTGTTTTTTATATACTTGTTCAGCTTCTATATAGCGTGTTTTTGTTTGTTATAAGGCTGTTGGTGCTGTACTTTCATTAAATCATATATATTTTTTAGAAGATTTTTTTGTTTTTGGAGGAGTATCCTAAGACAAAAGTGTACTTATATCTGTTTGTATGCAGTCTCTGATGTATGTCATAGAAAAAAAAAAGAATTTTGTTTGTGTATTCTGTGGGCTTTGCTCTAACTTTCTGTATACACAGGCGAGGTCACACTTTTTTAGGTCGAGGATAGCAGCACACAACTGCTGCTTTTCCGACGTGTTGGTATGTATCTGGGCTTTTAACATGTCCACCTCACGCCCATTACTACCACTTGTTTGTGGGTTTGCCCTTCAATAATCCTGTAATGACATTGGTAAATGGTTTACGTTTGTCCCTCCTTGGGGAGGTTTAGTTATTGCCATGGCCATCGCCCCTGTTACATTGTTACATGGCTAATTGCACTTTTGCCAATAAGTTTGACTGCGAGCAAACTTCTTTTTCCTTTTGTGTGCCTCTTCACGCATGGCGGCCGTGGCACTATGAATCAGCTCCCTTGTGTGAAACAGTTTTGCTTTAAATTTTCAATTTTTGTGGCAAGAAAAGTCCGGTTAGGAGTTTACAACGCTAATAGCCCTAAATCGAGTAAACGCAAGACCCATTGCATTGCAAATGCTTGTTAATATTATTTCCCCACCTACAAAAAATGATTTGCTGTGGGAATTGGGGATGATTATGGTTGGCGATGGTTGGCAAAGATGAGGAGTATCAGGTTCTAGAAAATGTTGTCAGGAGGCGGTCTTTACACCTAAAACATTTTGACAGGGGAGTCTCAGCATCAAAAAGTTTGAAGACCTTTGGGCGAGGGCCTCGGCTGCAAGTGGAAATAGATACAGGGTCCAAGGGCTGTAATGTAGTAACAGCAATAGGTTGGGCTCTTCTCCTTCCGAACAACAGCAATCCCTGCAATCAAAGTAGTGGATATACTGTGGAATTTAACTCAATAGAAAGCAGCGGTAGAAAGAAACCAGTTTGAATTTTCCTCCGGCAGAACTTCCTCTTACGCTGACTTGCAGTGTTTGCAATTTCTCTACGTGAATCCTGGATATGGAGTGAGACTTCATTAGCATATTAAATCTGCACCAATTTGGATGGCTTTGAATCCCAATTAAAATTAATGGTAGCAAATAATTCAGACTTATTAGTCACTAGCTTGCGCATGGTTCCAGATGCTGACATTTTCGAGTAAGCTCGTCTGCGCTTCGAAAAAGGATGCCATAAACAACATCACCCAGAGACTTCCTCAGAAAATTTCTTTATCAGAGAGATGTCGAGCATCTCTGCGTGCCTCGCTCGAAGTTACCATTGTGAGGGATCTGCAAATTGCAAAGCTGTTAAATCAGCAATGAAGTAATTTGAAAAAGCTTCAGAGAAGCACTGAGTGGCATATAAGCAAATCTGTGTAAATTAAATTAACCTTGCATATTAGCAATGTGCACTCGAAGCACCGCTTTTTGTTCTTAGTGCGCTCGTTTGTCATTATAAATTGTCTTGTTCACAGAAAAAGACTAAGTCGAATTAAAGTCTTTCTTCTGCATTGACGATTGGACTTCACATTACCCTGCAAAAGAAGCAACGTAGTTGAGCTTCTTTTTTTATCATGGAAGGAAATGTTCTTTAGGGGATGATTTAGAGTTTGGTGGAAATGGTACTCCGTTGTAACAAAGACAGAGTACTCTTTCCCAAACTCTTAGTCCGACAGACCGATTTAGGGCTGGGAGGACCAACAGTATGCCAGGAAGAGGGTCAGTTGGGAACATACACCTCTGGCATCCTGCCAAAGTACGGTCGGCTTTTTTTGGCAGTCTGTACCCTAGCAGTGAGGGACAGCAGAATTAAAAAAAATGACCTCCACATCACGCAAGAAAACTACCATTGTGTGCGAATGATTAGTTTTATATTTTTCGGAAATAAATTCCTAATTTGGGAGTTTGGTTTTGTAAAAAAGTACAACTTTGGAAATATTTGATTCCCAGCTGTGATGTTCAGTGGCGGCTGGTGACCTTTGAAAGTGGTGAGGCGTAACCCTTGGCTCCAACTGTAATGAGTCTTCTTGAAGGGTTCTCTCACACTTTTTTGCACTGAGGGCCTCATTTACAAAGATTTGGTGTAGGGCAGCGCTGCAAGTCTTTTTTCTGCGGTGCCCTGAGCCAAACTGGAAGGGCAGAAATGCACAGTATTTACAAGATATGGTGCATTCTTGTTCTTTCAGCCAGCGCTGGTGCACAGTTTGGTGCCCTGTGTTAATGCAGGCATCCTTGCACATGGTGGGAGGTTGTCTGAACTGTTGGCAGGATTTTTTATGTACAGAAAAGGACACCTTCCTGCACAAAAACAATCCACGGATGTGTTTTTCTCGTTCTATGTGTGCTGCAGAATGCAGTACATAGAGAAAGAGAAAAAAACAAGGAGAAACTATTTATCCTCATTACGTCTTCTCTGGGGAGGGATAAGGTTTTGGCACAGCCCCAGGTTTACGTCACTTTGTAAATCTGGGGCAGCGTCAAAATCCATGGGTGTTTTGTGGGAACACCTCCCAGAGTAACACAGAGTAATGCAGAGTAAGGCAACGCAGTGCTCCGTATCTATGAGGGGTGGCTTTGCCTTGCCTCATAGATATAACTGAGAGGCCTGCGCCACCAGAATGTCCAAAAAAGTGTCTTGCTGACACAGCAGGCCTCTTGTAAATAACCCCTAAGTTTACTGTCTCACTTTTACTCACTCAGTCTCACTCTGTCTCACTAATTCACGAGTCTCTCTCATTCTTTTCTTACCCACTCTGTCTCACTCAGTCCCACTCATTCTCACGCAATCTGAATTACTCAGTCTTACTGTGACTCACACACAGTAACACTCAGTTACACTCACTGTTATTCTCCCTCACTCACTCACATTCATTCTCACATATACTGGTCATTACTGCTAGTCATTCTCACTCACGCTGACTCTCTCTCACTTTAGCTCAAACACATAGTCACACAAACATGCTCACAGTGCTGGGATATCACTGAACATTATCTCTGATAGCTGGGGCAGGCACCTTTATGCTCCTGTGTCAGCAATCAAACAATGTCACTAGCTGCCTCAGTTTGTTTCTGGACCCAAAGCAGGCCTGCATTTTAATTTCATTATACCAAACATGAATAATTATTCACTCTTAATAGAATAAAAATTGACCACAAAATAAGGAGGGTGTACTGTAGCTGTGGAGCACATAAAGGAGAGACACCACTAGTCCAGGGATACCCATCCATCAAACCAATCCATCCATTCAATCATCCATCCTTTCACATATCCACCCCTTTTCATCCATCCATTCATCCATCCTTTCAATCATCCTTCCATCCTTTCGCTCATCCATCCACCCTTTTGCTCCATCTATTCATCCTTTCACTCCATCCTTTATCCCCCCCCTTTGGCTCATCCATCTAGCCACCCTTTCACTCAGCCATCCATCCTTACACCCATCATTCACCCTTTGTCCCATCCATTCATCCATCCATCCATCCATCCATCCACATCCATCCATTCACTAGCACATCCCATCCCTCCATTTACCCTTTCACTCAACTATCCATCCATCCTTTCCATAATTCATCCATCTATCATCTATTCATCAAACTATCAATTCACTTTCACTCATCCATCCATCCATACTTTCATCCAGACATCCATCTACCCTGCCTTTCACTCATCCATCCATAGTTTTACTCATCCATCTTTACATGCATCCTTTCACTTAACCATCCTTTGACTCATGCATCCACATTTTCAACCATCCTTTTACACTTCCACTCATCCATCCACCCTTTCACTCATTCTTCCATCCATCCACACTTTTCCCATCATCAATCAATCCTTCATTTCACTCCTCCATCCATTCACCCTTTCAATTATCCATCCAACCATCCATCTATCCCACCATCCATCCATCCACTCTCCCTTTCACTGATACACCCTCTCCCCATTTCACTCTTCCATTCTTACATCCATCCTTTCACTCATTCATCCATGCATCTCACCACCCACCATTCCATCCATCCAGCCATCCTTTCACTCACTCACCCTTCCAAGTTAATTATGAGCCTTTATATGCATCAGCACACAGAAGAGGCCCATCAAGAACCTAACTCCCACCCATAGCCGCTAAAGTATGGAGGGGGAGGTGACCATGCTCCTGATGCAGAAACCTAACTGCATACTTACTTCTTAGTCCACTAGTGCAATTGTTGTCTGCTGCTGGTTCCTTTCTTGTGAGGTGAGGAACACTTTGGCCCATATTTATACTTTTTGACGCTAAACTGCGCTAACGCAGTTTAGCGTCAAAAAGTTTTGCGCCGGCTAACGCCATTCTGAAGCGCCATGCGGGCGCCGTATTTATTGAATGGCGTTAGCCGGCGCAAGCAGACCGGCGCTGCCTGGTGTGCGCGAGAAAAACCACGTACACCAGGCAGCGCCGGCGTAGGGGGAAAATGGCGCATGGGCGTCTTAAAATGGGGCAAGTCAGGTTACGTCGAAAAAATCGTCGTAACCCGACTTGCGCCATTTATTTTCGACGCCCATCCCCCATCAACATGACTCCTATCATTGTAAAGATAGGAGTCATGCCCCCTTGCCCAATGGCCATGCCCAGGGGACTTCTGTCCCCTGGGCATGGTCATTGGGCATAGTGGCATGTAGGGGGGCACAAATCAGGCCCCCCTATGCCAAAAAAAATTATTAAAAAAAATAAAAAAATACTTACCTGAATGTCCCTGGGGTGGGTCCCTCCAGCCTTGGGTGTCCTCCTGGGGTGGGCAAGGGTGGCAGGGGGGGTCCCTGGGGGCAGGGGAGGGCACTCTGGGCTCATTTTGAGCCCACTTGTCCCTTAACGCCATGCCTGACCCAGGCGTTAAAAAGCGGCGCAAATGCGCCGCTTTTAGCCACGCCCACTCCCGGGCGTCTCTTTTGCCCGGGAGTATAAATACCACATAAAGGCCTGGGAGTCATTTTTTAGACGGGAACGCCTCCCTTGCATATCATTTACGCAAGGAAGGGGTTCACGCTAAAAAATGACGCACATTCCGGGAACTTTGGCGCTATTCGCCTCTAACGCCATAGTATAAATATGGCGTTAGTTGGCGTTAGTTTAGCGTCGAATTTGCGTCGAAAAAAACGACGCAAATTCGGCGCAAACGGAGTATAAATACGGCCCTTTGTGCTCAGCTCCATAATCTTATTTTTCAAAGTGAAAGTGAATGCAGTACTAAACATGTGACACTGCCAGGGGAGTAGCCCCCTTCTCCCACAGCCTGTTCCTCTGTGATGACCAAGAAATTGTTGCCACCCACTCCATCCTTCTCCTTAACGGCCTGCCACACCCCAGCTATTGAAGTGAGTGGAGCTTTGTAACTCCTTCCAGGGTCACTGTTCATGCACTCCAAAAGCAACCTGATCCATGGCATTTGAAATCAACACTCCCTCTCCTATGATGTCACTGCTGTAGCTTGTGCCTGCAGGTCAAGTTCACCCAGGAGATTCAGCACACTGTCTCTGAGCAGTGATTTCTTTTCCGCTGCTTTGTGTTTATTTTCCCTGTTCTTGTCTCTCCACTGAGGGTAGCAAGGCAATGCCCCTTGTGCCCGTGAGCACCAGTTGCCAGTCGCTCCTGATCATGTTTAATGGAGTCACCTGTTGAACTTTTCCTACATGGACAGGAACATCTAGGATGCCCACAGGGCAAATAGTCCACAGGCAGCTCCTCCATTAGGGCAGAGGAGCATTGCTCCCATCTAATAGCGGCAGCTGCGGAACCTTTACAATGAAACAAAAACAAACTGAGTATATTATCACTTCCTTGTAAAGGGGCAGGGCCATGGGGATGACGAGCACACACTCTCCATCAGAGCGCATGTGTATTTGACCGACCAACTCAGGCTGGCCAAGCACACATGCGCTGTAGGCTCTCTCCAGCCCAGCAACACAGTTGCTGGGCTGGAGAGAACAAGCACAGGCTCCCAGTCTGCCTGGGAGTGCCCTCGCTGGGCGCTCCTATCAGGCTGGGAGCCTGTGCCTGACCTCAAGGACAGACGGAGCAGTGCCGCGGCAAGCAAGGTAAGTGTTTATTTTTTTTATTGAATTTTTGTCACCCAGCCTCCCCCTTCCTCCAGCGCACCCCCCCCACGCACTTCAAGACACGACTGCAACAGTCATCCCTAAGGGCATGTTCTAGAGTTTGGTTGAAGGTTTAATGGCAGGGTAATGGAGTACTTTACTTTGTTGTCCTGATGGACATCCCATCATCAGATTTAGAGATGACTGTCAGCCCTACACACATCACTCTAGATTGACAGGAACCTCTATCATGTCAATTCCTGTTAATGTAGAAAAGGTTTGACAGATGGCTCTGTTAAAGTTGGTGGCCGACTGTCAAACTTTTCCAAAGGTTTTCATTTTTTCAATTGAAATCGTATAATTTAACCATATCACCTACATGAACCCTTATGTCTCAGACTTCCCTATTGACCTTGATATTACTGAGATGTGCTGGTAAAATATCTTTCCTCTAACCAGCTACAAGAAGTTTCTTTTTTAGAAAGGTTTATTTTGCATATGGATACTTAAAAAAAGGATTGCATAACATTTACCCCATATATTAGATCTAGCTTTTAATATAAAACAAAATCATTTGTGAATAGTTCAGTCAAATCAGATATAACTTTATTTTGGCAATAGCCATAAAAGTTTTCAATAAAAATGTAATAATTTACAATTATCAAAATACAGCTCATGAGGAACTGTCACAATTTTCAGCATAAAATCTATTACAATGTAGAGTAGGGAAGAATTGTTCCCATAAGTTTGGAAATAATGCAACTTCCACAAATTGATAAAACCAATTCCAATATATCACAGTAATAACATGACTACTAAAAACATGGTCATTTAATGGTAGTTCTTCTTTTCACCCACATCAAGCCCAGAAATGTTGCTACTGCAAAGGCATACAATGAACAAAAATCTGTTCTCAGTAACTTGAAAGCAACATAATGGCTAACTGTGCCCATTTGTCTGCAGATGGGTGCCAGCCTTGCAGACCAAAACTGGGCAAATGCCAGGCATGGAAACAGCACATGTGGTGCAGACTTGGTATGATCGATGAAGAAAGAACAGACTGCAGAATCAGATCCCGTCCATTTGGCATTAAATGACTTCAGGGGAGTGTCCGCACTCTGAATTAGTGGTATAGTTTCCTGTCTAATGGAACTGTGATCAGGTCCCAGTTCTTCTCGAGACCATTAACAAGTAAAATTCAAGGAGTCTCATGTTACTGAAGTGCCTTCAACTTTTTGCTCCTCCCTATATATTGTGAATCCCTTTTAATCTTGAGCCAGATGTAGCAATGTTGGATTTTGCGAATCGGAAATTGCGAGTCGGTGCAACTTGCAATTTCAGAGTCGCAAAATCGGATGCAGAACGGTGTCTCGGACACCGTCTGCGAATCGTTATGGGGTAGCAAAGACCCACCTCATTAATATTAATGAGGTGGGTCGCATTTTGCAACCCCATAGCGATTCCCTGCACTCACAGGGATGGTGGCCTGCTGGAGACAGCAGACCTCCCTGTCTGTGACTGCTTTTTAAATAAAGCTGTTTTTTTTTTTGTGTTTCAGCCCGTTTTCCTTAAAGGAAAACGAGATGCAATACAAAAAAAATAACAAAACCATTTGGTTTGTTTTTTCAGAGTAGGCAGTGGTCCATTGGACCACTGCCTGCTCTGAAAAAACATTTCTGGCAACATTCACAAAGGGGAAGGGGTCCCATGGGGACCCCTTCCGTTTGCGAATTGGTCACCACCAGTGTGACACTGGTGGTAACTGTGAATTGATTTGCGACTGCGTTCGCATAGGAAAGTCCATAAAAGCTTTTTCAATGGAAACTTGGTCCTAACTATACCTACCTTCTGGCGAACACCAATAGGGAATATACTATATATACTTAACACTGAAGAAAATACCTCTGATTATTTCTCCTGCTTCTCCCACTCTCCTTTCTCCTTTCTCCGCCCTCCTTTTTTGCTCACCCCCCTGCCTTTGCACATGGCATGACCTACAGGACACTATGAATGCCCAGGGCCGGGGCTGTACTCCTTCCATCCTCCGCTTGCAGGTGAGAATGCAAAAATGAGCATTTTAAAAAAGAGTTCAATGCTGTTTTTGTTTAAGGAGCTGTCCATGCCAGATTATCCCATATTGCCCTTCCTGCTACTCTTCTTTCGCCCAACCAATTCTGAAATTACTTATTTTGTAGGTTAATCTAAAAATATTCCTTCTTCTTCTGTTTCCTTAAAAATATGCATTTCACCCTGCCAGGCAAATTTTAAGTCTGAAGGAGTGACAGTAGAAACTATTGTTCCCATTTTTCAATTGATACTAGTAAGATCTCATCTCTTTCAGTCGTTATGAAGTAATCTGGGTATAAAGCAAAAGACTACTTTGTAAACACTCTGCCACCTATGCTAAGATCAAGTTGGTGCTACAGAAAACCCTATAATAGATAAATGTATAAGTAAATAAATAATTATATAAGTTCATGTGTTTCAGGCTAGAAACTATTTTCATATACCAGTCACATTTAAATGAAGTACAAAAGCATACCGTGTTTACCAGTGATGACCAAGTTAATGTAAAACTGCTAGAGATGTCATAACATTAGAGTGATCCTCATACTGAAGTGGAACAAATATTCTCAAATAATTTTGAGTGTGACCACTGTAGAATGCCAGATGTGTGATTATTGGCTTAAGGTAAACAATCCCACAGCCAATATAATACTGGGTTTTGGCTATTTAAACTTTCAATACTTGAAGCTGAAATTCAATGTGTGAATATGTTTTGACAGCAATGTGTTTATGTTGACTTATTTTGCTGGAAATAAATACAAATCAATACAGAGAAGAATAACCTATGTAAGAAAAATAACACATTGTACTGAGAGCTTTAGTGTGCTAGATATTAGAGGGAACCATACTTGCGAAATGAATAATCAACTAAAAAATACATTTTCTTTTTCTTTCACTTAATATTGTCATGACCTTAGAGAGAAGGACTTTTGGTGCATAATAAAAAAAGAAAAAAGACACAAAATTATTTAATCTGATAATTTGGAACCTCAGCAAAACCTCAGCAATATAGTTTAAGAACCAAGATTCCTGTGTTGAGTACCAATTCATCTGTTAAAGTTGTTGCTTCTCATTACAAGGCACTTTATATGTGCATGGAAACAGTGCTTAGGACGTGAGCTACCTGTAAATTATGTGGCTACACCAAAAGAGCAGTCACATTTACTGTTCATCAAAATTAATGTCCAAGAAGTCTACTTAATGCTTCTTTCCATTCAATATAAGATTTGCACAGTCTCCAGCATAAGTGACTTCTGCTTTGCGAGATACAAATGATGTTGTCTGAGTAAGGGAAGCAAAATATATATGTCTTTTAAATAACTGTACACACAGTGATTGTTCAAGCTATACAGATATGGATATGTGATTATCAAAAACCTAACAATCATATTGTAAGGTGTTCAGTTGCCCATCATGTGCCATTATATTGATGTGTGCTGTCCACAGTGACTAATAATATCGCAAAATCAAATCAAATCATTAACATTTATAAAGCGCGCTACTCACCCGTGCGGGTCTCAAGGCGCTAGGGGGAAGGGGTTACTGCTGCTCGAAGAGCCAGGTCTTGAGGAGTCTCCGGAATGCGGAGTGGTCCTGGGTGGTCCTGAGGATGGTGAGGAGGGTGTTCCATGTCTTGGCCGCCAGGTAGGAGAAGGACCACCCACCCGCCGTGGAGCGGCGGATGCGAGGGACGGCGGCGAGAGCGAGGCTGGTGGAGCGGAGAAGACGGGTGGGAGCGTAGAAGCTGAGGCGACGGTTGAGGTATTCTGGTCCCTTGTTGTGGAGGGCTTTGTGTGCGTGGGTGAGGAGACGGAAGGTGATCCTTCTGCTGACGGGAAGCCAATGCAGGTGTCTCAGGTGGGCAGAGATGTGGCTGTTGCGGGGTATGTCGAGGATGAGGCGGGCGGAGGCGTTTTGAATTCGTTGCAGACGTTTCTGGATTTTTGCGGTGGTCCCAACGTAAAGGGTGTTGCCGTAGTCCAGGCGGCTCGTGACGAGGGCGTGGGTCAAGATCTTTCTGGTGTCGGCGGGGATCCAGCAGAAGATCTTCCGGAACATGCGGAGGGTGAGGAAGCAGGAGTAGGATACGGCGTTGACTTTTTTGGTCATGGTGAGAAGTGGGTCCAAGATGAAGCCGAGGTTGCGTGCATGGTCTGAGGGGGTCGGTGGGGTGCCAAGGGCCGTGGGCCACCAGGAGTCGTCCCAAGCGGTCGGGGAGTTAAGGAGGATGAGGACTTCCGTTTTGTCTGAGTTCAGTTTAAGACGGCTGAGTTTCATCCAATCTGCGACATCCTTCATTCCATCTTGCAGGTTGGTCTTTGCGCTGGTGGGGTCCTTGGTGAGGGAGAGTATCAGTTGAGTGTCGTCGGCGTAGGAGGTGATGATGATGCTCTGTTTGCATACGATGTCGGCGAGGGGGCTCATGTAGACATTGAAGAGTGTCGGGCTGAGCGAGGAGCCTTGTGGGACGCCACCAATGATCTCGGCGGGGTCTGAGCGAAAAGGAGGGAGGTAGACTCTTTGAGAGCGGTTGGAGAGGAAGGAGGCGATCCAGTCCAGGGCCTGGCCTTGGATCCCGGTGGAGCAGAGGCGGGTTATTAGGGTGCGGTGACAGACGGTGTCGAAGGCAGCCGAGATGTCGAGGAGGATGAGGGTGACTGTTTCACCGTTGTCCATCAGGGTTCTGATGTCGTCTGTGACTGAGATGAGGGCGGTTTCAGTGCTGTGGTTGGCTCAGAATCCGGATTGAGAGGGGTCGAGAAGGTTGTTGTCTTCAAGGAAGTTGGTAAGCTGCTTGTTGACGGTCTTCTCTATGACTTTGGCAGGGAAGGGGAGGAGCGAGATGGGGTGGCAGTTCTTCAGGTCGCTTGGGTCAGCCGTAGGTTTCTTCAGTAGGGCTTTGACTTCAGCGTGTTTCCAGCTGTCGGGGAAGGTGGCAGAAGAAAACGAGGAGTTGATGATGGTCTGGAGGTGCGGGGCGATGATGTTGTCGGCTTTATTGAAGATGAAGTGTGGGCAGGGGTCCAAGGGGGCACCGGAGTGGATTGAGTTCATGGTGGTTTTGGTCTCTTCTGTGTTGATGTGGGTCCAGGCATTGAGGGTTATGGCTGGGGGTGTGGGTTCAGTGGTGGTCGGCTGGGTCTGGTGTCCGAAGCTGTTGTGATCTTATGATGGAAGAAGGTGGCGAGGGAGTTGCACAGGTCTTGTGAGGGCGTGATAGCGTTGGCGTTGGGGTTGGAGAGCTCTTTTACGATGTTGAAGAGTTCTCTGCTGTTGTGGCTGTTTTTGTCCAGTCTGTCTGTGAAGAAATTCCTTTTGGCTGCGCGGATCAGGTGGTGGTGTTCGCGGGTAGCGTTCTTGAGGGCAGTCATGTTGTCTGCGGTGTGGTCCTTACGCCAGGCTTTCTCGAGGGTACGACAAGTTTTCTTTGATTCCTTAAGGGTGTCAGAGAACCAGAGAGGTTTTTTGGTGTTGGACTGTCTTGGAAGGTGTCTGAGGGGAGAGAGGTTGTCTGCGCAGTTGGGGATCCAGTTTTGAGGCTGAGGGCTGCGTCGTTGGGGTCGGCGGAGAAGGTGGGTTGGTTGTCAATGAGCGTGGAGAAAAGCTGTTCTTCGGGGATTTTGTTCCACTGTTGACGAGGGATGGGTTGAGTGCGGAGGTGGCGAGTCTCGCGTCGGAAGGTGAAGTGGACACAACTGTGGTCGGTCCAGTGTAGAGCGTAGGCATGGCTGAAGGAAACGTATTTGCTGGCGGAGAAGAAGGGGTAGAGCGTGTGTCCGACGATGTGGGTGGGGGTGTTCACCAGTTGCTTGGGGCCGAGGCTGGCGAGGTTGTCGAGTAGGGCGGTGGTGTTGGGGTCGTTGTTCTGTTCTAGATGGAAGTTGAGGTCGCCGAGGAGGATGTAGTCTGGCGAGGCGAGGGCGTGCGGGGAGATGAAGTCGGTGATGGAGTCGCTGAAGAGGGCGCGTGGTCCGGGGGGACGGTAGATGAGGGATTCTCTGAGGGTGGTCCTGGGGTCTGTGCGGATCTGGAAGTGCAGGTGTTCGGCGGCGAAGGGGGGTGTCTTCGGTGGAGGTGGTGACGCTGATGGAGTCTTTGAAGACGATGGCGATTCCTCCTCCTACTTGGTTGGTGCAGTCTTTCCTGGAAATCTTGTAGCCTTCGGGGATGGCTGTGGCGATGTCAGGGGCCGAAGAGGCGTTTATCCAGGTCTCAGTGATGAAGGCGACGTCTGGTGCGGTGGAGTCCAGGAGGTCCCAGAGTTCAACGGCGTGCTTGTGGACGGATCGAGCGTTGATCAGGATGCATTTCAGGTGGTTGATGGCGCGTGGGCTGGTGGTCGTGGTTGTTTCGTGGTGGAAGGTAAGTTTGCAGGTGTGACATGCGAAGGGTCCGTGGGTACGTTTCGGGTTGGCTTGGAAGCAGGTACTGGAGCGCCCTGGGTTGAGGGCGTGGAGGGTGATGGGGTTGTAGCGGTGCAGCGGGGTTTGGGAGTGCTGAGGGCCAGGGGTTGTGGCGCTGGGCGCGGACGGGCGCAGACGGGCTTGCCTTTGGCCTGCCAGAATCACGGTCGCGCAGCGACCACCATAAGAGGAATGAGGGGGGGAGGGGTCAGCTGGGGGCGGGGGACGGGAGTGGGGCGACGAATGGGAGCTGGGGGGCGGGGGCGTGCAGGAGGTGTCGGCGGGAAAGCAGAGAGAGGGGGGACAGGTAGAGGGGAGAAAAGATGGGGGAGGGGGGTTAAGGGTGGCGGGGAGTTTAGGAGGAAAGTTAGGAGGAAAGTTAGGAAGATAGGGGAGGGGGGGTTATAGAGGTGGAGGTGGGTCAGGGTGAGAGGTAGAAGATAGATTAGGGTGAGGGTGAGGGTGAGAGATAGAGTGAAAGGAGAGGAAGATAGGGGGGTTACAGAGGAGGTGGCGAGTGAGGGGGAAAGATAGAGAGATAGGTAGATAGAGGGATAGGTAGATGGGGGCGTTACAGAGGGGATGGCGAGTGAGGGAGGTCAGGGAGACGAGACAGGAGCAGGAGGGCAGACACGGGAAGAACCAAGCAGAAGGTAAAAGAAGAAGAGGAGCAGAAGAGGGAAGAGCAGAAGACAGAAGATCACAGAAGAAGGTAAAGAAGAAGAGGAGCGGAAGATCAGAAGACAGAAGAACACAGAAGAAGGTAAAGAAGAAGAGGAGCGGAAGATCAGAAGACAGAAGAACACAGAAGAAGAGGAGCGGAAGAGCAGAAGAGAGAAGAACACAGAAGAAGGTAAAGAAGAAGAGGAGCGACGAGCAGCAGAGGGAAGAGCCAAGAAGAGGGACACAGAAGAAGAAAGCACACGCAGGTCACGGTGCAAAGGAGAGAGAAAGAAGCACACAGCAGAAGAACACAGATGAAGACAGAAGACGGGGAGCAGGAAAGCAAGAAGAGTACAGATGAAGAATACAGAAGAAGAGCACAGAGGAAGAACAGAGATGAAGAAAAGAAGCAGGAGAGGAGGTGAGTAGCGCGGGGCAGGGCGAGGGGCTGGGCTGTGGGGGGGGATACTTACTGTGAATTCGCTGAGCTTGCTAGGAGGTCTCAGGAGCCTGGGCTGGTGGAGCTGCAGCAGCAGGGGGAGCGACCTACCCCTGGGTCAAGGGTCGCTAACTCTGTCACGCAGCGGCCGCCATAAGAGGGAGGAGGGGGGAGGGGTCAGCTGGGGGCGGGGGACGGGAGTGGGGTGACGAATGGGAGCTGGGGGGGCGGGGCGTGCAGGAGGTGGCGGCTGGAAAGCGGAGGGAAGGGGGACAGGTAGAGGGGAGAAAAGATGGGGGAGGGGGGGGTTAAGGGTGGCGGGGAGTTTAGGAGGAAAGTTAGGAGGAAAGTTAGGAAGATAGGGGAGGGGGGGTTATAGAGGTGGAGGTGGGTGAGGGTGAGAGGTAGAAGATAGATTACGGTGAGGGTGAGAGATAGAGTGAAAGGATAGGAAGATAGGGGGGGTTACAGAGGAGGTGGAGAGTGAGGGATAAAGATAGAGAGATAGGTAGATAGAGCGATAGGTAGATGGGGGCGTTACAGAGGGGGTGGCGAGTGAGGGAGGTCTGGGAGACGAGACAGGAGCAGGAGGGCAGACGCGGGAAGAACCAAGCAGAAGGTAAAAGAAGAAGTGGAGCAGAAGAGGGAAGAGCAGAAGACAGAAGATCACAGAAGAAGGTAAAGAAGAAGAGGAGCGGAAGATCAGAAGACAGAAGAACACAGAAGAAGGTAAAGAAGAAGAGGAGCAGAAGATCAGAAGACAGAAGAACACAGAAGAAGGTAAAGAAGAAGAGGAGCGGAAGAGCAGAAGAGAGAAGAACACAGAAGAAGGTAAAGAAGAAGAGGAGCAACGAGCAGCAGAGGGAAGAGCCAAGAAGAGGGACACAGAAGAAGAAAGCACACGCAGGTCGCAGTGCAAAGGAGAGAGAAAGAAGCACACAGAAGAAGAACACAGATGAAGACAGAAGACGGGGAGTAGGAAAGCAAGAAGAGTACAGATGAAGAATACAGAAGAAGAGCACAGAGGAAGAACAGAGATGAAGAAAAGAAGCAGGAGAGGAGGTGAGTAGTGTGGGGCAAGGCGAGGGGCTGGGCGGTGGGGGGGTCTGTGAATTCGCTGGGCTTGCTAGGAGGTCTCAGGAGCCTGGGCTGGTGGAGCTGCAGCGGCAGGGGGAGCGACCTACCCTTGGGTCAAGGGTCGCTAACTCTGTCGCGCATTGGCCGCCATAAGAGGGAGGAGGGGGGGAGGGGTCAGCTGGGGGCGGGGGACGGGAGTGGGGCGACGAATGGGAGCTGGGGGGCGGGGGCGTGCAGGAGGTGGCGTCGGGAAAGCGGAGGGAGGGGGGACAGGTAGAGGGGAGAAAAGATGGGGGGGTTAAGGGTGGCGGGAAGTTTAGGAGGAAAGTTAGGAGGAAAGTTAGGAGGAAAGTTAGGAAGATAGGGGAGGGGGGTTATAGAGGTGGAGGTGGGTGAGAGATAGAGTGAAAGGATAGGAAGATAGGGGGGCTTACAGAGGTGGTGGCGAGTGAGGGGGAAAGATAGAGAGATAGGTAGATAGAGCGATAGGTAGATGGGGGCGTTACAGAGGGCGTGGCGAGTGAGGGAGGTCAGGGAGACGAGACAGGAGTAGGAGGGCAGACACGGGAAGAACCAAGCAGAAGGTAAAAGAAGAAGAGGAGCAGAAGAGGGAAGAGCAGAAGACAGAAGATCACAGAAGAAGGTAAAGAAGAAGAGGAGCGGAAGATCAGAAGACAGAAGAACACAGAAGAGGGTAAAGAAGAAGAGGAGCAGAAGATCAGAAGACAGAAGAACACAGAAGAAGGTAAAGAAGAAGAGGAGCGACGAGCAGCAGAGGGAAGAGCCAAGAAGAGGGACACAGAAGAAGAAAGCACACGCAGGTCGCGGTGCAAAGGAGAGAGAAAGAAGCACACAGCAGAAGAACACAGATGAAGACAGAAGACGGGGAGCAGGAAAGCAAGAAGAGTACAGATGAAGAATACAGAAGAAGAGCACAGAGGAAGAACAGAGATGAAGAAAAGAAGCAGGAGAGGAGGTGAGTAGCGCGGGGCAGGGGGAGGGGCTGAGCTGTGTGGGGGGGGATACTTACTGTGAATTTGCTGGGCTTGCTAGGAGGTCTCAGGAGCCTGGGCTGGTGGAGCTGCAGCGGCAGGGGGAGTGACCTACCCTTGGGTCAAGTAGCTCTTTTACCCAGGGACTAGTATGCATACTTGTGATTCTGTGAGAGATAATAACCGTCCACCAAACTCCTGACAGGGTGGTCATGGCTGTAGTGGCAACCTCACCCCCCCAGACCTGTTATGACTTTCCTGCTAGGCTGACAGATGGAAACCCTGGTTTTCACTTGTCAGCCCATCAGGAAAGTGACAGAAACATTGATGCTGGCTTGTAATCGAGCAATGGCAATGCTGCCACCCGCAGGAGGCACCAGCACCCTCATAATATGCACTGTCTGCACAG
Source organism: Pleurodeles waltl (assembly GCF_031143425.1). Classification (NCBI taxonomy): domain Eukaryota; kingdom Metazoa; phylum Chordata; class Amphibia; order Caudata; family Salamandridae; genus Pleurodeles; species Pleurodeles waltl. The sequence goes on from NC_090439.1 coordinate 76,129,621, forward strand.
CAGACAGTGCACATTATGGGGGAGCAGGGCAGGGGGACCCCTGCACTGCCCATTCCACAGGCCCTTGGCAGTACAGGGGCCCCCCTTCAGCACCCTGCACCTGTTCCCCACCAGACTTTTGATGGAGGTGAAATGACCGTTAAAAGGCTGATGGAGAACCAGGTTGTAATCTGCAAGGCGGCGCTGCATGCAGTGCGGCCCTGGCTGATTGCAACCTGAACCCGCCGTCAGCCCGTCTGGATCACCGATCAGGGTGGAGATGGTGGCATCCTGGCAGTTAGACTGCTGGGGTCGTAATGTGGCAGTCAGACTGCCACTGCGAGTCTGACGGTCTAGTGACTGCCAGAATCGTAATGAGGCCCTCAGTCGAATATGTATTCCTGAATCTTTTAATTCCCGTTCATCATTCTCTCAACTAGTAACGTTACCAATCTCTGAATCCTTTGCAATTTGTTCTCTTCTTGCCTCTAATTCTTCCATAAATTAATTTTCATCCCTGTTCATCTTACAACTACGATTCTCTTTGTTATGTATGTTATACCTCCCAAAAAGTATCATATTTCCTTTATAGCTCTAACTGCAGGATACAGATTCAGACTTCTGAACATGGATATCTCAGGTATGGGTTTGTCAAAATATAAAAACTGATAACCTAAACTAACTTGTTCATAAAATAAACTAAGGATAATGCTGAATGTTAAAGAAAAGCTAGTGGATTGTGGTGGTAGTTCACACCATCAGCAACAGGCATTGACAAGTAGTTACACACATAACATCCTTTAGCATTTACTTATTTGTTAATCAGCATGCAACAGCTTTAAGAAAGCGTTATTTTAAAAAATGACCCCCAGACCTTTCCCTATCCAGAAGCTCTAAATTAAACTTATGCTGCTATTCTGTGATGGGAGAGGTAGATTACGTTTCAAGAATAGCTGGCTCTGCAGAGGAACTCAAACTTAATAATAAGCATATCATTAGAATAATAGAAACTATTAAGACTATGACCATTACTGCTTTACACTGGTTTCGTGAAAGGAACGACATGATTTCACATAAATCAGAAAGGAAAAATTAAATATCACTGCTGCCTTGCTCACTGGAGGAACGGCATGATTTCACATGAATCAGAAAGGAAAAATTCAATATCACTGCTGCCTTGCTCACTGGATTCTGTTTCCTTGTTGATAAAGTCTGGAGTTTGTTCTTGAGACACAGAAACTCTCCAACCTTCTCCACTCCTTGACCCCTTTTTGTTTCTTGGCCCTTCCTGTGTGCACACTGCTTGTCCCTTCTGCAGGCTCAGAGTATGAGCTTACAGTGTCTTCAGTTTGGATAACTGTGGATACTTGTTTATCCTACACTTGTCTTGCATGATTTACAGACACTTGTTGCATTCTTCTTTTTTCTCCCTCTGAGCTCTCTGGTAGCACTAAATTTGGCCTTTGTGACTCAGTATTGGCTGTCTCCACTTTGACTCCAGCTTGCCTGGCTCTCAGTCTGTGATACATTAATCCATTTTGGAAGTCCTTCACATTTAAAAGCAGTGTTTGTGACCAGAATGGCTTATTAGGGGTAACACCATCAAGGATTCAGGGATGCTTTTCATATGTGCTTCTTCGCCAGATCCCAGTCGGCAGGGATGATGTCATGCTTTTGCTCTTGCCTTAGGAGTGGAGTCATCAATACAACCTGGTGGGAGACAGAGCACACCACATCAGCCGGGCCTTTGCAGTGGTCAAGAATCACATAATCTGTAATATTTTCAAGTGTATTTGCAGGGACAATGGGAAGTCTTATGGCTCTGCCCTTGAGAATTCCATGTGAGGACAAACCTGTCCTCTGATTCAGAATACTCCTCAGACTTATCAATACCAATGGGAGAGCACCAAGGCACTCCAGAGATGTGGATGCACACACTTTAGCAATACAAGACGTCAGTGCCCCATTAATCTGTTTCACTATGCCAGAAACCTCAGTTCAGCACCTACAGTGGAAGCTCTAATCCCCTTGTAAATTTGCACCTAAACATTCCATCATCCCATTCTTGAAGTGACTGACAAGGTCTGATTCCAGAGAAACCAGGATCCCAATGCAAGGAAACAATACCCTTAGCAACAGTTTGGCCTATGGCTCCTCCCATCAGGAAAAGAGATGACCTACCACCAATATGTATGCAACTAAAGGGACCGCTTGTGAGGACTGGCATTCTCCTCCCTACACCTATCTGTTGGCAAGTGGCACACCTGAGACATAATTCTGCTGCAACCACACAGACTGTAGGGGTGAACCAATATGTTCAAAAGACACAAACATTGTGTCTCTGCCTATGTGGGCAGCACCATGGAAATAGGTTGCCTTACAGGCATAGAGGGGGTCATTACAACCCTGGCGGATGGTGTTAAAGGTGCGGTAATACCGCAAACAGGCCGGCGGAGAAAAAAAGGGAATCATGACCCTGGCGGAAACCACCAACAAAGACAGCCACTTTAACACACCACCCGCCACGGCGGTACAGACAAACAGCGCGGCGGTCACCGCCAACAGACAGGCGGAAGACAATGTACCGCCCATAGTATCACAACCCGCCAATCCGCCACCTTTTCCGGGGCGGATTCACCGTGGATAAAAACACGGCAGAAACAGTTACTTCAATGAGAAAATGCTCACCTGAACACATCCCACGAGGAAGGAGGACTCCATGGAGCCGGAATTACAAATCCTACCGGCCCTTGTATTCCTACTCATCTACGAAGAGCAACGCCGGCGCCGGCGAAGACAACAGTGAGTACTGCACCTACGACATAGGGGAGGGGGGAGGCAAAAGTTAGGGGGACACACACGAAACACCCCCACCCTAACCCTCGCATATTACAACACACACACCAATGCATTCACAAAAATCACAGTAACAACCCACAACCCCCCCGGAAGAATGCAAAGACAAAACGAAATCAGTTCAAACATTGTAATGTATCAATATACATGTTCCAAAAATATACAGATATAATATAAAATCCTTCAAAAGTATATACATTATGAGAAGTAGTGCAGATATGCACATATCAATGTCCGTGCACCACTAGTCCAAAAATGCATGGGCGAGGCCCACAAAAGATACCTGTGCACAAAAGGAGAGAACACTGCCGGGGCATCAGATAGAAATACTACAAGCATCTCAGGGGGAAGGGAAGGGGGGGCACCTCAGCCGGATGAGTGCAAAGCCAGATCCACGACGGGGCTCCACGCCCATTGATGTATCCTGGGGAGTGCAAAGCCACAGTCTCTCAAGTCTCTACAGTGGGTGGTTTGCCCACTGTACCATCCTGGGGAGTGCAAAGCCACAGTCTCTCAAGTCTCTACAGTGGGTGGGTTGCCCACTGGACCATCCTGGGGATTTCAAAGCCACAGTTTTGCAAGTAGATAACAGGCTCCACTGGTTCTGGAGGGGGACTGGTGCCCAGACTGGATTAGTCTCCCCGTGACAGTTCCTGTCCCGTCACTGTCCCAGCTGCACATGGGATAACGATGCTTGATGTGGCGGCCTTTTCATTCTTCCCTGGTGCATGCCCTGTTCAGCGGTGCTTTGCCATGGCGGTGTCTGGACTGTTCAGCGGTGCTTTGCCATGCGGTCTCTGGACTGTTCAGCGGTGCTTTGCCATGGCGGTTCTGGACTGTTCAGCGGTGCTTTGCCATGGCAGTCTCTGGACTGTTCAGCGGTGCTTTGCCATGGCAGTCTCTAGACTGTTCAGCGGTGCTTTGCCATGGCGGTTCTGGACTGTTCAGCGGTGCTTTGCCATGGCGGTTCTGGACTGGGCATTGGTGTGTGGCATGACGTTCTCTGGACTGGGCATTGGTGTGTGGCATGACGTTCTCTGGACTGGGCATTGGTGTGTGGCATGACGTTCCCTCATTGCCCAGTGGGGCTGTGGCAGCCGGGGCCCTCCTGGGCACTGACTCTGGCGATGGCGGTGGTCTCCTGACCAGTGACGATACTTGGGCCCTCCTGGGCAATGACTCTGGCGGTGGCGGTGGTCTCCGGACCAGTGACGATACTTGGGCCCTCCTCGGCAATGACTCCGGCGGTGGTCTCCGGACCAGTGATGACGGTGCTGGCGGTGGCGTCCCGACCGCAGGGAAGGATGCCGCCCTTCTCCGCCGTGATGCTGACACCAGGCTGTGCAGACTTCCACTGGACCTTCGCCACCTTTGGAGGAGTCACAGCTGACTCTGCAATCCCCCTGGGAGCCCTGTGAGTTGTTTTGCCTCCAGGAGTCTTCACAGGGTCCCGTCGGCCACTTTCCAATTTCAGAGCCTTTACAGGGGGTGGGCTGCCAGTGCCTTGGCTCCGGGTCAAACTGTCTGCCCTGGTGGCCGGTGCACTCCACACACCTTGAACAGGCACCACTGGTACTGGAGGCTTTTTGTCTGAGGCGCTACGACGTGACTGATTAATTGGAGGGGGGCGTGGGGGCAAAAAGGTCAACTTTGCAGAGGGACAGTTTCTGAGGAACACTGGGATGGGTAGTTGGAGGGGGTCTGGGAGTGGAGGAAGGGGAGGTGGTTGTAGGAGGTGTCACTTTAGGTGTTTTGGGTGCAGGTGCAGGTACTGGAGGCTGTCGTGAGGTGGATGGATGTTGGGTGTGTGGGTGCCCACGTTTGTGTACTTTGGGATGGGGCGTCACAGACACACTGGGAGAGGACACAGGGGACGTGTAAATGGGAGTGGAGGTGGTGAGTGCAGGTGAGCGGGGTGTGGTGCTGGGTGTCCTGGTGCGACTCCTGGTGCCTGTAGATGTAGTGCATGCAGGTGAGAGTGTAGACGAGACTGGGAGGGAGGAGGGAGATGACGAAGAGGGAGACACAGTGGAGGCAGTTGATGTTGGTGTGTCTGCATGTGGGTGATGCTTGTGTGTGTGCCTGTGGGTTGTGTGGTGCCTATGTTTGCCAGAGCTTCGCTTGTGTGTTGACGTGTGTGCATGCTGGTCTGTAGGTGTGCTTGGGATGGGCTGGGGTACAGGGGATTGGGTCTGGGTGGAGGAGGTTGTAGGGGGGAGGCTAGACACAGGGACAATGGCTGCCATCAGTGCTGAGGCCAGAGATTGCAGGGTTCGCTGAAGGACAGCCTGACCAGAATGAATGCCCTCCAGGAATGCATTACCGTGTTGTAACTCCCTTTCTACACCCTGGATGGCATTCACAATGGTAGACTGCCCAACAGTGAGTGACCTGAGGAGGTCAATGGCCTCCTCACTGAGGGCAGCAGGGGTGACAGGGGCAGGGCCTGAGGTGCCTGGGGCGAAGGTGATGCCCACCCTCCTGGGTGAGCGGGCACGGGGCGAACGCTGAGGGGCTGCTGGGAGGGCGGTGCTGGTAGGGGAGGTGGCGGCTGTACCTGTAGAAGTGGGGCGCACAGATGGTGCCACCACCACAAGGGAGCTCCCATCGGCGGACGAGTCTGTGTCGCTGGTTGGTGATCCGGTGGCCGATGTGAAGCTCCCCTCGCCCTCCGTCCCACTGGTGCATTCTGAGTCCGTGGTGTGGCCCTCCATGGCCATGTGGGATGCAGCTCCCTCGTGCTCCGGTGCCACTGTACCTCCGCCTGATGATGGTGATGCACAAAAGAACAGGGAGAGCACAAAAAGGGGGGGGGGAAGACAGAAGAAAGACATGTTGAGTGCATGGCATACCGCTACCGTTGGCGGACAATACAGACACAGCAGCCCCCTGCACTACGCCGTGCTCCTGGCCTCTGTAGATGCAATTTCTGGGATCTGGCCTACATGGCTATGGTGGACATCTGCACTCATGGATGCCACAGGGGCATCTATACCTGTACTTGGCACTCTACTGCGGTGGGGTAGAGTGCCACATGGCCTGCATTATGGAGGGGCCTCGTCTACGTATTTCTGCCTGGCCTAGGTACACCCACAGGCCTCCTCCCCCACCCAGACGCCTCCACTGCGCGCAAAGTCCGCAGAATGAGAGAGTACTCACCCCCTTGTGTCTGCTGTGATGCCCTCAAGCGCCCATCAAACTCAGGGTAGGCCACCTCCAGGATCTTGAACATCAGGGGGGTCATGGGGCGACGGGCACCCCTCCCACGATGGGAGGCCATCCCCAGCTGAGCCTCCGCCGTCTTCTTGCTCCAGCGGCGAATGTCCTCCCATCTTTTCCGGCAGTGGGTGCCCCGTCTCTGGTGGACCCCCAGGGTCCGGACGTCCTTGGCGATGGCACGCCTAATGTCCTTCTTCTGGTGGGCGCTGGCCTACATGACATGCACAAGGGAAGAAGCGAAGTCATTACCAACTGCACCGTCGATGTGAGTGGCCCCCCTCCCTACTCTAGCCATGTGGCATATTCATTCACATGCATTCATGTTCCCTGAACTCTGCCCCCTTCCCTCTTACAACCAGCCCTCTCCACCCAGGCCTAGCCCATACAACGTGCTACCTGTGTACTAACCTGTTGGTCTGGAGGACCGTAGAGTAGCGTGTACTGGGGGAGGACCCCGTCTACCAGTTTATCCAACTCCTGAGCAGTGAAGGCAGGGGCCCTTTCCCCAGACGCAGCAGCCATTGTCGCTTCCAGACCGAGGTCACAGCAGCACTTGCAGTGTAGGTCCTCTCCTGTCGAAGATCAGGTATCTAGTGATTGAACAGATAGAAAATGGCGGTGACGTCCGCAGTGGTGACGTCCACGGCGGTGCGTATCATCACCGCCGGCGCACTTGTTCATTGCCTCCTGGGACCCATAGGGTCCAATGTTAACCAATGCAGCATTGCGCCGCGGTCTATGACCACCTACCACGACGGTGTGCAACGGCAACGCAGTTACCCCACAATCCCATTGTCCCAGTTTAGAGGTCAGGCAGCCGCCATTTCAGGGGCCCACATGGCTTCATTTACTCCTGCGTCACACATAGCTAGGCCTACACTCAACACACATACAGGAAGGGTTTGGTGTTTGGTGTCGCCTTCTGTGTAACTGTGGGTACATACCTGGAAAAAAATTGACTCGGTCGTCGCTGTTGTCATTCCTAGGCGCCGTCAGCTGGGACATTTGAGAAGATGGCGGAATCCTCCGGTATACCGACCGCTGGTGGACCTGTTGACAATGGAGGAGCGACATTTAATCGTCACCTACAGGTTTGACCGTGCCACAATCCAGGAACTATGTAACCAGTTGGAGCCAGACCTGATGTCACCAATCCGCCATCCCACTGGAATCCCTCAGTGCTCCATTTCCTTGCAAGTGGGTCTTTTCAGACAACAGTGGCCATGGCATCAGGGATGACCCAGCCTATGTTTTCCAACGTGCTGTCCAGAGTGTTGTCTGCCCTGCTGAAACACGTAAGGAGATACATCATTTTCCCTGAGGTGGAAGATTTGGCTACAGCGAAAGGTGACTTCTACGCCCTTGGACATATCCCCAACATCATAGGTGCTATTGATTGGACCCATGTAGCTCTGGTCCCCCCCCACAAGAGTGAACAGGTGTACAGGAACAGGAAGAGTTATCATTCCATGAATGTACAGATGGTATGTTTGGCAGACCAGTACATCTCCCAGGTTAATGCTATGTTCCCTGGCTCAGTGCATGACGCCTACATCCTGCGGAATAGCAGCATCCCTGATATGATGGGTCAACTCCAGAGGCACCGGGTGTGGCTATTAGGAGACTCTGGTTACCCCAACCTGTCCTGGCTATTGACCCCAGTGAGGAATCCCAGGACCCGGGCAGAGGAACGCTACAATGAGGCCCATGGGCGGACTAGGAGGGTGATCGAACGCACCTTCGGCCTCCTTAAGGCCAGGTTCAGGTGCCTCCATATGACAGGTGGATCCCTATTCTACTCACCGAAGAAGGTGTGCCAGATCATCATCGCCTGCTCGATGCTTCACAATCTTGCTTTGCGACGCTAGGTGCCTTTTCTGCAGGAGGATGGTCCAGATGACGGTGTTGTGGCAGCTGTGGAGCCTGTGGACAGTGATGAGGAGGAAGCTGAGGAAGAAGACAACGACAACAGGGAGTCAGTCAAACAGCAATATTTCCAGTGACACACAGGTAAGAACATTTTCATTTTTACCATTACATTCACCGTCACACGTCTTCCTCTATCCTGTGTGTAATTTAATGGGATTATTTGGTAACTGAGTTGTTCCTTTCCATTACGGTTTCACAGGTGTGGTTACCAACGTGTGTCATTTGCATGCATCCTTCAAGGACTTGTGATGTATGACATAGGTATTTTACCTTTACAACTAGAAACGCATTTTGACACTGTCATTGATAATACATTTTACCAAATCATAGACTGACTCAACATTGTTTTGTGGTTGAAGGGTGTTTATTTAAGTGCTCAAAAATGGAGGGGGGTTGGAAAATGGTGAGGGGTGATGGTGCAGGAATGTCCATGGCAGAGTCCAGTCTATTAGTCTCACAGGTGCACTGCCCATATGGGCATAGGAAGTGGAGCTAGGGCAGTTTAAGTATGGGGAAGGTAACAAAGTGGGACAGTGGGAGGACAATCAGGGTGGTCTCATTTCCTGGCGGGGGTCTTGCCATCTTGCTCTGTCCTGTTCCTGGATCTCAGGGACCGCTTGCGGGGTGGTTGTCCGTCTGCAGGGGGTGGGGTGCTGGTGTGGTGGTCCTGTGGCGGGCCGTCCTATCCACTAGCGCCGGCGGAGGTGGTGGGCAGTAAATTGTCCATGCTAGTGTCAGAGGCCCCTTGGAGTGCCACGGTGTCCCTCATGGTCTGCTGTGTGTCCTTCAGCACCCCTACGATGGTGCCCAAGGCGGAGCTGATGGTCCTGAGCTCCTCCCTGAACCCCAAATACTGTTCCTCCTGCAGGCGCTGGGTCTCCTGAAACTTGACCAGGACCGTCGCCATTGTCTCCTTGGAGTGGTGGTATGCTCCCATGATGGAGGAGAGGGATTCGTGGAGAGTGGGTTCCCTTGGCCTGTCCGCCTCCTGTCGCACAGCAGCCCTCCCAGTTCCCCTGTGTTCCTGTGCCTCCGTCCCCTGGACCGTGTGCCTACTGCCACTGCCCCCATGTCCCTGTTGTTGTTGGGGTGGTGGGTTATCCTGGGTTCCCTGTAGAGGTGGACACACAGCTGATTGACCTGTCCTGGGTACGGAGGTTTGGGCCCGCTGGGTGGGTGCTGTACTGGTGTTACCAGAGAGTGGAAGGTTAGTGTTGGGCTGTGCCTGTGCAAGGGGAACCGACTGTCCCGAGGCCCACGATGGTCCGGGCTGGTCATCAGGCTCCAGTAGGGCAGAGCTGCTATCGTCACTGTGGGCCTCTTCTGTGGGTGGAGTGGAGATGTCTAGACCCTCCGGTGTGGTGACGGTCCTTCGTGATCCTGCAGGGGCATAAGAGCATGATTATTGCATGTGTGTGTGTGATGGTGTGCAATGGGCGGGTGTGCATGTACCCCAGTGCAAGCATTCCTGTGTGGGGGCTTGTGTGATGATGGTTAGGGGGTTGTTATGGGTATGTGCAGTGGGCATGCTTTCGTGATGGGTGTCCATGCTTAGTTGTGTCATGCAGGGCTTGGTGTTGGTATGGGTGGTTTGTGTTATTAGTACATTAGTGAGGAGTTGTAGTGATAGGGGAGGGGGTGAGGGTGGGGGTGTGTGATAGCATGCAGGTAGGGTGGGGGATCTGATAGTTACGATTTGACTTACCAGTGTCCATTCCTCCACCGACTCCTCCGAGGCCCTCAGGATGCATGATGGTCAAGACTTGCTCCTCCCATGTTGTTAGTTGTGGGGGAGGAGGTGGGGGTCCGCCGCCAGTCCGCTGCACCGCGATGTTGTGCCTGGAGACCGTTGAACGCACCTTCCCCCGTAGGTCGTTCCACCTCTTCCTGATATCCTCCCGATTTCCTGGGTGCTGTTCCACAGCGTTGACCCTGTCGACTATTCTGCGCCATAGCTCCATCTTCCTGGCTATGGATGTGTGCTGCACCGGTGAGCCAAATAGCTGTGGCTCTACCCGTAGGATTTCCTCCACCATGACCCTGAGCTCCTCCTCGGAAAAGCGGGGGTGTCTTTGGCGTCACATGGGGTGGTGTGTGTGATGTGTGGGGTGGTGTATATGGTGATGAGTGTGGTGATGTGTAGTGGTGTGTGGTGTTTTGTGCGTGGATGTTGTGTAGGTGATGGTGTTGTGTGCCTGTGTGTGGTGGGATTGTCTAATCTGTGCTGTCTCTCTGGCCTTCGTGACTAATTTTTGGTCGTAGGGTTTGTGGGTGATGTGGGTGTGTGTTTTATATTGTGTTGGGTGTGTGGGAGTGTTGTTTGTATGTGTATCAGGTGTGTGTATTTGGAATTGTCCAATGTGGTGGTGTTTTGGAGATGTGTGTGTATTTTGAGCGCGGCGGTGTGTACCGTCAATGGAATACTGCGGTTGAAAGACTGCCGCGTGGATTCGTGGGTCGTAATAGCATGGGCGTGTTTCTGTTGGCGTGGAGGTGGAGGATTTGTTTTCGCCAGTTTAACACTGACCTTTGGTGTGGCGGAGTTGTGTGGGTGTCTGAATTTCGGCGGATTCCGAAATGTGTGTCATAATAGCTGTGGCGGAATTCCGCGGCCGCGGCGGTGTATTGGCGGTCTTCTGCACGGCGGTAAGCGGCTTTTACCGCCAATGTTGTAATGACCCCCAGAGTCAGGTAACAAACAATGACCATCTGCAGAGATCCAAATATCATCCTCATTCTTAGCACATCCTGCTTTGACCCATCTCTCCTCTTCACATTTTGGTGCCCTTCCTGCAATCTCTTAAGCGCTTCCCATGTATCAGCACTGGTTATCACAAGGCTCATAGATGTGTCATGTTCAGATTCATTTGATTAATGTAAGTTGAAGGTGCAGGAGCCACACACGCAATACCTGGCTATCTCTTCTCTGTAATTGTTGCCAGCAGTTACAAAATCGTTTCCTGCTCTTGTGTGCTACACTCTTTACAGTGGGCACTTCAGCCGGGATTTGCAATGCATCATGAAGACCCATAACATAATGGCCATTTCTGAGAAGGGATCCAGACAAAAGCCCTTATTACGAGTTTGGAGGGCAGCAGAGGCGGCCCGCCAAACCTGTACCGCCATCAGGCTGCCTGTATGGCCTGAACACCGCCGGTCCTATTAGGAGTTCACTGCAGGGCCGGTGAGCAGGAACAGCGTTTCTGCCCGCCAGCCCTGAGGTGAATACGACCTTAACATTGATGCTGACTCGTAATTTGGGCAGAGGAAAGCGTGACAGGGCTGTCCCTGGGGGGCCCTACACTGTCCATGCCAAGTGTAGGGGCCCCCATGGGGTCCCCAGCACCCCCTTTCTGCCAGACTTTGCATGGTGGGGCTACCTCCATGCAAAGGCTGGCAGAAAGGGGACCTGTAATCCCCAGGGCAGTGCTTCCCTGGTGGATTACAACCACAGAGACTGCCAGGCTGTCACCTGGCGGCAACCTGGCAGTGACAGCGGTCCGACCATGGCACTTTCACATCTGCCTTAATGTCACGGCCGGACCGCCATTTTGGTAGCGGTCCCTGCGCGACCGTGACCCTGGCAGTCTGGTGACCGACAGGATCATAATGAGACCCAAATTCATGAAACCCCTTTAGGACCACGACTGCCCAAAACCATGGACCAGGCAAAACCCTTACTGGCCATCGGCATATATGTTATTTTTATTTTATCACGTTTGTTTATTAGTTTTCAATATTTATGGAAGACAGTGCAATATGACATTCAAATTGAAATTTTTGCAGATAATATCAAAATTCATATATTAAGAGATTGCTTTGTCAGAAGTTCTTCACAAAACATCCTTACAGATATAGTTTGTGTGTTGCTTCACCCTTCAGAATAACAGAACTATGCACTTCAGGATAGTTTAAAGCACAATGTGAAACAATCACTCTTGCACACCTTAGTAAGTAGAATAATCAGGTTTATTTATGGGGCAAGTTCTCATATAGCAAAACTGACCACACTAATATATCATGAAAAATAACATGAGAATAACCGTGAGAATATAAACACTCCGTGATATCATGAAGAATAACATGAAAATGACTGCATATTACACACGCACACACAATATGCTTCAATGCTTATAAATTGAAAGGCTTCACCGAAAAGAGAGTCTGCATCCCTCCGCCGTACACAAAGCTGGGGAACCCAAATCGGCTGGCACAGGGAGCATCCTTCGGGACAATCAGTCCTCCTGGCATTGTGTCCAACCCAGAAGAGAATTCCTAAACCAGTCCATCCAGGCTCCTGACCTTTATAGTATTTACTAACACCCAGGACTCTTTTCTAGCAAAAGACCCCCTCCTTTACAAATTGTGCAATCAGCGGTACCTTGTTCACCCTTCAAGACGTCTCCTCGGAACGGGCCAGGTTCCCAGGAGAGGGCTCCACGGTGAAGCTTGCATTCCTCCTTGAGTACATGCGCATCCCCCTGTTGTCCTAACTGATAGCTCGTGGAATGTAAATAGCGCCCTTCGTATCAGGCAGATGGAGCGAAGTCGAGCAGAAAAACAGCCCACCCTGCAGCTTGCCGAAGCTTGTGAAAAAACACAGAACACTGCTTCACGCACAGAACCAGACTCGACAAAATGGAGTCGTGAACCAATGTAAAATGGAAGCAGAGGCCAATGGTCCATACCCTGCACCACTGTTCACCTTGCACGTAGTGCATGTAGCAATACATTCCACCCTTGGACCATTTGGCCAACTTACAACTAAGTATATCCTATAAGCTGAAATGGCAATGCTCATGGGCGACACTGAAATAGAAGGTTAGGCACACACTGAATACAACATCACGAAATTAAAATAACTGTTATGATAATGGTTACACCAAGGATATAACACAGTTGGCCTAAATTAAGCAGCCATCCAAAAACCCAATCCCACCACCCCTTGTCAACATCCTGCTGCACCCCCTTCACTAACTTATGCAGGGCCTCTATGTGGGAGTTGATTGATATGGAGTGGTCGGATAAATTAAAACAACACAACACTTCAAAATCGCTGCAGCCATGGTTGTGTTTGAGCAGTAAATAATCAATAGCGGCGCGATTCTGCAAAGCAGCTTTTCTAGTTCCCTGTACATCTAATAACAGCTCAGCTAAAGCAGCTGATGTATAATTAATATTCTTAACTACTAAACATGCACGTTTATTAATAACTCTGCTATTATACACTGTGAGCCCTAGCACCCCTACGATAGAACCAGCTAAACTGACATATTCAGTTTTGGAAAGTAATGAAATTTCAGAATCACAGTCTGTAGGCAATTGAATAGTGTCTCTGGTATAGCTAGGGTGTGGAGCAGTTTCCATAGGAAACATGAGAAAGCCTAAGCGTGACCAGGCACAAGGCCCTCCGGTTAGATTGGCTGGGATATAGGTAAAAGAGATGTTACCACATGAAAAGAGCCAACCTTTAGGCAACTTAACATTTTGAATGTGGCTGGCAGCAGGCACCACATTCTGGCAGAACATTGAATTATTTACATTCAAACAGGTCAGGTCATTTCGTGAGTGGCACAATGTCTGTTGTGCAGCAGTTAAGTTTTTGTCTCTTTTCTCCAGTTTGAGCTGAGCACACTTACCTATTTTTATAGGATCACTGGTCAATGAATAGCACACATCCCCATTTGAGATGTTAAACGTGAGTATGGATGTCATGTTCCTCCACAACCGCCTGCCCACCTCCGGGCAATGACGGCAGTACTCATAGAGTGACAGATGGGAGCGAACGTCACTCACATCCACCATTCCATCCGGGTTTGTATTGTTAAAGATGTGCAATAATACCGCAGCAGGAGTGGGCACCGCCACTAGACAAGTGGTAATCAGATCTTGAATGCTTCGCATGTTACTCATACAGAAGTGAGATACATTCAGCACTTCCTGCGCCAGATGAATCCAAACATTGTTCGGTTGATGCAGTAGCGTCGGCATCTGCGGCTGACGATTTAATTTTTTGACTATGAGCCCCTCCCGGTGGAGTCTCCCAAAAGGGCTCCATACACCACACTCATCGCACAGGCACCCCACAGGATGATCTGAAAAGACCAAAAGACAAAACACGTATTATCATTCTCACAAATAGCATTTGTCAGCGGGAACATGTTCCCATTTGTCTTGACCAGGTCGCATAACTACCAGGACATTGTCTGGTCCAGTGGCAATGACATCAGCGGGTTGAGGAGGGTTATCTGGGGATTCAATCCACACTTTGGCCCCTGGGTTCTTGTCAGTAGATCTGAACCCTCCTTTGCCTCTTGCAGTGAGAAGGGCTGGGGCACTCCCCTTCTTGACAACAGCTCCATAAACCAGCATGATGACAATTTGGGCAACGCGATCACCGGGTTGCACCACTAGGTCTGTGTCACCACTGTTCAAGAGAATGACTTTCAACTCGCCTTGGTAGTCTGCATCTATCACGACTCCTAAAACTTGGATGCCTCTCAGGGCAAGCTCAGATCGAGGGGCGATTAGACCATAATGTTCAGAGGGAATCTGAATTCCAACCCCCGTTTCAATCAGAGTGATGTCTCTAGGCTTCAATCGATGCATGTGTAAAGCATGCAGGTCAAGTCCTGCAGATTCTGGTGTAGCTCGATATGGGGCCAAAGCTCCTGGAGCTGTTTCCCAATACACAATGGTATTGCTTGCTGTAAATAGATTAATCTGTAAAGCAGGTGTGAGCATTCTCATGAGAGGTGTCTCGGCATTCGTAAGGGGTCGGTTGTTCAAAATTTGCAAAGCATCATAAAAATTATCCCTCCACCCCTTCAGTGTCCCATCAGACAGTTTGCGCAATTGTTCTTTCAACAACCCATTCATTCTCTCAATCAGTCCCGATGCTTGTGGGTAGTAAGGTATGTAAAAAATCCACTCAATGTTGTGTGGTGCACAATAGTCCTGCACTAGTCTGCCCTTGAAGTGGCTGGTGTTATCACTTTGTATTTGGAGCGGCACTCCATAGTACAGAATCAACAGATCTAATGTTTTCAGGGTGCTCTGCTGAGTTGCGCGCTTGCAGGGAAAGGCTATGAGATAACCAGAGTAAATATCCAACACTGTGCAGGCATACCGACACCCTCTGCTCACTGGCATTGGTCCAATGTAATCAATCTGCCATATCTGCCCTGGCAATTTACCTCTGCCTAGCTGGCCTCTCTCCACCTGTGGGACCGGTCTGTGCTGTGTATGCTGACAAATGGGACATTCAATGATTGCTGTTTTAATTAAATCTAGGGGAAGATGCATCCCTCTAATCTCTGCCCACCTGTGAGTAGCCTTTTCTCCAAGATGTCCGCATTTCTGGTGTGCCCATTCAGCCATTCCCACCAAATCAGAATTCTGCGCCTCCACTTCAGCCTCTTGAATGTTGGCTTGAACCATCGGTCTAATGAATCAGTTGGACAGTGAGGGTCCACATGATAGACAGTCACGGTGCTTTGAGGTAACATTTCCCAGATCTCCTGCCATAACTCCTTCCCCCATACCTCTTTGTTATGGATTTTGTACTGATGTGCATGCCATGTGGGAAGCCAAGTAGCTAACCCATTGGCGGTAGACCAGGAATCTGTATAAATGTGACATTTTCCGGGTAGCTCTTGTTTCAAAGCTTGATACATGGCATAAAGCTCTGCAAACTGGCTACTTCTTCCCTGTCCGGTAGTTGTTAAATGCTTCTTTGTAACAGGATTATAGGACACTGCTTTCCAGTGCCTTTTCACTCCAACATATTTTGCTGAGCCATCTGTGAACCACACATGTTTTTTATCATCTGCAGACAAGTCTGTGAACAGCTGGCCCCACCCTACTGGGGACTCACACACCGGAGGAACATCGTGCAACATTTCTGAATTCTCCACTGGAGCCTGCGCTACCTGCTCATGCAAAACAGCGGTTCCTTTTGAACCCGCTCGTGCCCTGTCCTGGACATACCATTTCCATTTTATAATGCTGGCTTCCTGCGCATGCCCAATTCTATGAGTCTTAGGAGAACTCATCACCCACTGCATGATGGGGATTTCAGGTCTTAAAATCACAATATGTCCCAATGTAATTTGCTCGGTATCAACCAGAGCCCAATAGCAAGCCAACAGCTGCTTCTGAAAGGGAGTGTACCACTCACCTGCCTCGGGTAACTTCTTTGTCCAAATCCCAGGGGCACCCTCTTTCTTCCTTGTTTTTGCCATAAACTCCAATTGGCATGCTGCCCCTGTACTGTCACATTTAGCTCGATGTCTCCCTCCTGAATTGGCCACAAATCCAAATCATGCTGGATGGCGTCTTTCGCCAATTCAAACGCACGCTGCTCCTGCTCTCCCCATTCAAACGCATTCTTCTTTCGTGTAACTTTGTACAATGGGGCCAAAATCTGAGACAAATGGGGTATATGCTGTCTCAAATACCCGAATAGTCCAATAAAACTCTGGACTTCCTTCCGATTTCGCGGCACTGCAAATTCTTTAATCTTTTGTTTAACTTTTGGCAACACTTCTCTGTGTCCCTGATTCCACTGATTGCCCAAAAATTTCACGCTCTGAGACGGTCCCTGCACTTTCTCGGGGTTAATCTCCCATCCTTTATCCTGCAAATGTTCCACCACCCTGTCTAGCTGAATCTGCACCTGTTCTTGTGCCTCTCCCTGCATCATCACGTCATCTATGTAGTGGGAAATTTGCACTCCGGGAACCACTGGTACTTCATCCAAATGCTCTGCCACCAGCCGGTGACAGATAGTGGGGCTATGTAAATACCCCATGGGCAATCTACAGAAGGTGTACTGGCGCCCCGCCCACTGGAATCCCAGCTGGGGCTGGCTCTCAGTAACTATTGGTATCGTGAAGAACGCATTGGCAATTTCAATTGTGGCATACCAAGTCCCACTGTGTTTCTGTATGTTTTCAATCAAGGTAATGGTGTCTGGGACCGCCGCAGTCAGAGGAGGTGTATGTTTATTCAACTGGCGATAATCAATGCAACTCCTCCAACTGTTATCACTTTTGCAAACAGGCCAGAGGGCATCATTCCACGCAGTGGTGATGGGAATTATTACCCCGGCCTCCAGTAAGTCATGTATAGTCTGGCTAATCTCTTCATGTCTTCCCGGTATTCTGTGCTGTTTCATTTGAATCACCTTAGTGGCTTGGGGAAGTGTTAATGGAGGAATCTTCAACAGCCCCACCCTCGCGGCGGCTTTTGATATAAATCTTTTGGAACCAAATTGATAACATCCATCTTCCAAATGTAGGGTCATCCCTTTCAAAATATCAATCCCAATAATGTACTCGGGAATGGGCACAATCAAGACAGTGTATTCTCTCTTTGGGAGTGCCCCTACTTTTATGGGAACCACTATCTGCACTGCCGGGGTTTCTTTTTCGCCCAATCCCGTAATGGTGAAGTACTGTCCCTTGAATTTTCTTGGGTTTCTATGAATTAAAGAGGCCTCCGCTCCGGTGTCAACAAGGGCTCGAACTTTCTGAACA
This sequence comes from Pleurodeles waltl, assembly GCF_031143425.1. Lineage (NCBI taxonomy): Eukaryota > Metazoa > Chordata > Amphibia > Caudata > Salamandridae > Pleurodeles > Pleurodeles waltl. The sequence continues at coordinate 76,147,143 of NC_090439.1, forward strand.
TTTCCACGTTTCCAATAAATTTCTACTTTGACATGTGGTCTGTTATCTTTACGAGCCCATCCCTGCACCGGAGTTTGACCTGTTTCCTAGTCTATATTCACTCTGCACACATCGGAGTCTGCCCAAGTCAGATCTGGATACAGTCTGCGGTAATTCTCAGGGAACTCCTCCTCCCTGTCTCTGCTTCGCAACCTCTCTGAGCTTACCAGCTCTCTCTCCCACACCCTGCCTCGAGTTCTCTCGGGACCTGTCTGTTCCCGGTCTCTCTCTCTGCTCCGAGTTCCCTCTGAGCCTCGGTGCCCTTGCTCCCAATCTCCATCATCTGGGGATCTCTCTCTACTACAGGGCTCTCTCTCTCTCTCTCCCTGTTCATCCTCGCGCTCCTCCCATCCTGCCGTTCTCTGGTTCACCAGTTTGTTATCTTTCTTGTTCCCTTTCCTGCTCCCCTCCTTTTTATCCAAACCGCATTTGTGGTACATCTCCCACATGTCCTTGGTGGTTATTCCATCAATGTCATCCCTGGCCACCCCATCTTTCAGCAAGGCCAGAAACATGTCCCGCCTTGTCACCCTGTTGTTATCAGTACGACCCTCAGACCGTGAATTCCTCTCTGGCTTAGCCCACTCCCCTAAATCACTTAACTCACACACTGCTTCTACCACCTGAGACAGTGGGTTACCAGTCTGATTAATTAACAAAGTCATGATGACATGCTTGTATGCAGGAGGAGCAGACCTAATCAGCCGGTTTCGCACAGACTCATTTAAAATTCCATTCATCAAATTATGAGCATTACCTAGAAAGATAGCTGTTTTCATCCCTTCCTCCTTCAATCTCTGTACTGCATCTCTCAAAGTATACCAAGGTTTATCATTAGGCGGCCAGTCTGACTCTGTCGGATACTTCTGAGCACACCCTTGCACCGCTAACTCCAATAGATTGGTCATGGGGACATTCCCTGGATAAGTCCTAAACTCATTTTGGATAACCGGGTCCATACTTAACATACAAAGCCTCAGGGCATCGCTGTGATCTAATTGGACCCCCTGCCCCCCCATATCATGCACTCGCACCATCCACGTAAGCAATGTTTCCCCAGACCTCTGTCGAAATCTGTCTATCACATCACTTAGTTCTTGCTGTGTGTAATCCTCCAGAGCATCCAGCATCACCCCTCCAGGGTTAGCTGGGCTATGCTGTAACTTTCGCCGATATATTGGCTGCGCACTGACAACATTCCTGCGCTCTATCTTTTCCTGACTAACATCTTGACAGTTATCACCCCCGGACTCATCTGAAAAATCAGATGCATCCCAGATGTTTCCATCCCAAAATTCAGGGTCAAAGGCTAATCCTGCCTGAGAGATAGCTAAATGTACTTTTTTTTTATTAACTTTCCCTCTTCGTTTCTTGTGTTTATATTGAGCGACGCTAACTGCCATTCTCTCTGCAACTAGCTGGTACATTTCAAGCTTATCACTTAACAATTTATTTTGACAAGCTAACATGGTAGAGGAATTTTGGGCTTCTACTAACTCCTTCTCCAGCTGCTTGTGGTCTTTCTGTAACTGTAAACATTTTTCATGCAACTTTCTGTACGCAGAGAGCAAGATCCAGCCTCGCCTCTCTAACGTACAAATCTCTTTTCCCTTGTCAATTGACACTTTTTATAAACATGTAAAAACATCTTCAGGTTCTGCATTTAACATACACGCATTCCAATTTTCACACAAACCAGCACAACATGACCATTCCTGAGCTAAAAGTTTATACGGGGCAGTTTCCCACCCCGGTATTTCTATGTCCAGATTTGATACATGAGAACTTGCTTTTGAACTCGCTTTGATCTTATTAAACATTTTCCTTTTTTTTCCGAATCCTGCAAACGACTTCGCCAAATTGTGTTGCTTCACCCTTCAGAATAACAGAACTATTCACTTCAGGATAGTTTAGAGCACAATGTGAAACAATCACTCTTGCACACCTTAGTAAGTAAAATAATCAGGTTTATTTATGGGGCAAGTTCTCATATAGCAAAACTGACCACACTAATATATCATGAAAAATAACATGAGAATAACTGTGAGAATATAAACACTCCGTGATATCATGAAGAATAACACGAAAATGACTGCAAGAATAAGTGCATATTACACACGCACACACAATATGCTTCAATGCTTATAAATTGAAAGGCTTCACTGAAAAGAGAGTCTGCATCCCTCCGCCGTACACAAAGCCGGGGAACCCAAATCGGCTGGCACAGGGAGCCTCCTTCGGGACAATCAGTCCTCCTGGCTTTGCGTTCAACCCAGAAGAGAGTTCCTAAACCAGTCCATCCAGGCTCCTGACCTTTATAGTATTTACTAACGCCCAGGAGTCTTTTCAAGAAAAAGACCCCCTCCTTTACAAATTGTGCAATCAGCGGTACCTTGTTCACCCTTCGAGACGTCTCCTCGGAACGGGCCAGGTTCCCAGGAGAGGGCTCCAAGGTGAAGCTTGCATTCCTCCTTGAGTACAGGCGCATCCCCCTGTTGTCCTAACTGATAGCTCGTAGAATGTAAATAGCGCCCTTCGTATCAGGCAGATGGAGTGAAGTTGAGCAGAAAAACACCCCACCCTGCAGCTTGCTGAAGCTTGTGGAAAAACACAGAACAGTGCTTCACGCACAGAACCGGACTCGACAAAATGGAGTCGTGAACCAATGTAAAATGGAAGCAGAGGCCAGTGGTCCATACCCTGCACCACTGTTCACCTTGCACGTAGTGCATGTAGCAATACAGTTTGCGTGATTGATTCGGCTTGGGTAACCCTATCTGCTAGCTTGCGATGATCTGCTCTCAATAGGTTCACCTCCAGAGATACTGAGTCAATTTTAGCCTCCATTGAGGTTTTAGTGTCCAGTATTGCATGTAAAATTTTCTCAAGTTTCTCAGAGTGGCTGTCGAAACTGAACAACTTGCGACGGGCGGGGTCTGATGAGAGAGTATTGATTGTTTGCATGGTGTCTCCTGTTGTCTTGGTGTGTAGTGGCTTCCCCATGACCTCATGAGGAAAAGGTCTGTGGTAGCAAATGTGCTCTCATATTGCTGGTTCAATGGTAAGATGGCCTTAAGCTCTGCTTTAATTGCACCACTCAATCAGCACTGCCGCAAGTAGGTCGTGCAATGCCAGGGCCCGCGGAGCTGTGGGCCACGCAAATATCAGCACAATATATCTCAGTCAAAGACCGTAATGCGAGGTGACCAGATAGTGAATATTAAGGTGTGATCCTTTACTCTGTGTGTGTTATCTCAGCACCTCAGGTGGCTTAACAAGGGAGGGCAGTCAAACAATCAAATCACAGTGAGTAGGCTCACAGCTGCTTCCAGCTCGACTAGCGGGCCTGGCATAATCCCACATGCACCAGCGCTATTTCGTAGATCTGTTCCATAACATCAAGAAATGGCCCCAGGGCCTCCAGTGGTCGTTAGGCCGCAACCAATTTCAGCTTGACTAGCGGGCCCTGCACGACCCCACACATGCCAGCGCTACTTCGTAGATCCGTTCTAAAACATCAAGGCAGGGCCCCAGGGCCTCAGGTAGTCTTTAGGCCGTAACCAATTCTCACAGCGGTGAAATGCAGCACTCTGTAACAGCAGTGTCAGGCACACTATTTTCCATCAGGATCAGTGGACTTACTGTTCCTTAGGATGGTGCCATTCCCTCGCCTTCAGCGGCATCGCATCTATCTCCTACGACCCCACGATATGGGATAGCCGGCAGTTAAGCCCGCCACCTCTCTGCCTCACGTAGCCACTCGCAGTATACCTCTGTGCAATCCAATTGGCCTGTGCAGGCCAGATTGTGTCTGTGTGGTCGGCAGTGGCTCCCCAGCAGCCCCCGCAGATATCACTGGCCTTCCCGTCAGCAGCGAGATGCCATTTTTTCCGCTCCTGTGATCCTTGGTGCGTCAGGCTATCCAGGCCCTGCAATGCTATGTGCGGCACAGCCGCAGCCATCTGGGCTCCCACACACTCGGACAGGGTTCAGCAGGTCCGCACATTATTTATTAGACCCCTCTGTCGGTGAAACACAGGATATTGACCGGCCTGTGCGGAGCTCACTAAGAAGCGTCCAATGCAGTCACCATCTTCGGTAGATATGTTAACTGTTAAATTATCAGACACAGCACGCTCTAGTAAGAGCAATCAATTTGGCCACCTGTGCAGAGGTTGAATTTCACAAAAAGGAGGCTTCCACCACACCCTATAAGGTGTAAATGGTCTATAGCTTTTCCTAAATCTCTTGTTCATCTCTTAAATAAAAGCCCTCCACAAACTACACATAATCAGGATCTTACAGAGAGACCTCTTGAAAATCGGGTGTGTGCTTAGTACACAATTTGGTCCCATCCATGCAGTCAATGTCTGCCCCATCACCCTTTTCACCTTTTCATCAAAGCAAAGGAAAGGTGAAGTGAAGTGAAGATTTCAACCTTCTAACTTATACAAGCAAAGGCGAAAGTGTGGCAGAATTATGACACGAGCACCTCTGCATAGTAGTGTTCTCTGGAGGAAGGGTAACCTGTTCATTCATTGTAAGTTGACGGTTGGTCATTAGTTGAGTTTTTCTACAGGTCAGTAAAATCTCAACACAATGGGGAACTATAAGAAACTGGGTATATTAGTTGAGAGGCATGGAAGCCCCACTCAAATAACAAATACAATCCTTGTTAGGGAGAACCACAAAGAGTCACTTGATCAAGCTTTGCTTCACCCTCTGGTAGCTTGGTATAAAAGCAGTTAGGCTTAACCTAGAGGCAATGTGTAAAGTATTTATGCAGCGCACCAACAATAATAGGGTAAATTACGACAAGAGGAAAATCCCATACCAATCTAGAATAATAGAATACATTTTAACAAGTAAAATGACACCAAAGAAATTAAATTCAATCAGTAGAACAGGAGTTATGAATGTCAATGTTTTAGTGCAATCTAGTGCCTAACTGATTAAATCATGAACTACGGGTATCTGGTCGTGTGAGACCAGGTCAAAGTCAAAACTTAAGGCCAACCATGAAGGAGTGCGGGTCAGATACAAGGATGGGCTGGGCCTGATATCGGTTTAAAGGGAAGTTTTTGAGAAGATAGAGTTCAGCAGGGCAAGGCAGCCGACTGTGTCTGAGGACTAGTTGTTGACATCAGGAAGCCACTGGACAAAGTCTCAGTGAAGCTGTCAATTATGTCAGGAAAAATTCCATTGGGGAGGAACTGGATTTCCATACTAAGTAGGTCGTCGTTCTTGATCGGGAACTGGTTGTCATTGAACCCAGTGAAGATTTCAACCTTCTAACTTATACATTTTTGTGGAGCTCAGAATCAGGCTGTAGAGGTATAGGGCTCCACAAGGCTGAGTACTTTTGTCAAGAGGTCCTACTGAAGAGGATTCCATGCTGGGGGAGGAGAATGTAGTGAGAGCTACCGCAAAGTCAGGTAGATCAGTGATGCACTTTGGGCAGATCGGCTGGCAAGTAGGTCCCAGTCTTCTGTCACTTCTCCAGGCAGTTTTTCTTGAAAAAAATGCTAAGTCCAATATCTTAGGGTTTAGCAAGAGCAGCACCAGCAACACCACTTCCAAGGGTCTTGGACCAGTGGGGCAGCAGTTGAGGGGTGAGGACTCACTCCCGATTAGGTCAGCATCAGTGTTCAAGGCCTCAAGAAGAGCTTGTTATGTCCCTATAGCTCACATAGTAGGCCAGCCAATTAGTCCTTGGGGTCACTCTGTTGGTTCTGGACTCAAGGAGCAGATTCAGTCCTTCCCTTGTTTTTCAGATCCTAGGGCAGCAAGGCAGTTGTTTTGGCAACAAGGTATCACAGCAGTCCTTCTTTGGAATCTTCCACAGATATAGGAGTGTACTGAAGAGTTGTTCTGAGGGTCCAGTATTTATAGCTGAAGCCTACCTTTATGTCTGGTGGGACACCTTGTCCTACCCCTACACCTGATTCTGTAAAGTTCTTCCCTTTTCTTGTCAACGTTCCATGCTGTCTCGGCTGACAATAGGCTGATGTCAGGTTTCTTTGTGTGTGCTGAAAGCAAGCCCTTTTGAAGTGCAAGTAGGACAGGGTACAACTCTGCACCCAGGCATCCCACTAGGATCACACACCCTGGCACCTGGTGATCTTTATGACACAGTCTGGAGAAATACATGAATCTCAACAACAGAGCCATTTACAGTCATGTGATCCAGGACACTGGCGGACGGCACAAATGGTTAGGACAAGAAAATGCAATTGTATAAAAGGATTTTAAATTATAATTCCTTTGAGTCTAAACATCACATCTCTATCTGCTGCCATCCTCAAATGCTGCACTTATTAAATGTAATAAGGTAACCCAGTAATAGCCAATGAGAGAGATAGGTCTTAAACTAGTGAAACACAACTTTAGGAGTTTTCACTACCAGGACATGTGGAACTTAAACACATATGTCTTACTTTCTTAAATATAGTGCATCCTGCCCTATGGGCTTCTAGGGTCTACTCTTGAGGTGACATGTAATAAAAAAAGAAGGTTTCGGCCTGGCAAAAGGTTTATTTTGCAAGGTCGAAATGGCAGTTTAAAACTGTGCTACAGGTTGCGGTGGCAGGTCTGAGGCATGTTCTAAAGTGTTACTTTAGTGGGTTACCCAAGGCATGCCCACTAGTATCATTTAATGTACTGTCCCTGGGTACATGTAGTAGCATATACGAGGGACTAACAAGTACATTAAATGTGCCAATCAGCTGTAAGACAATTTTTGCATTTTTTAAGGAGAGAGCACAATCACGTTCAAATTGGTTAGTAGTGGTAAAGTGTACTAAGTCCTAATGCCAATTATTTCAGAAACAGAAAGGGTGAAGACAATAGGTTTGGTAACACACCAAGAATGTCAGGTCTAAGTGTAACCATAGCTATGAGATGGTAGCTCATAACAATCCCCTCACAGTGTTTAATGCTGACATCAACTGCAGCCCCTGCAATTAGGCAACCCGATAATGCTGCAGCTATCAGGTCAAGGGTGGATTAAAAGTAAGCAACAGGGGGTTTGGAGTTTCCATGGGATTTATTTAGCACTGATAGGGAACACCTTTCTCTTTCAGAACAATAAAGAATAAATACATTATCCCAGCAGGGAGTTTCTCTCAGTTTGAGAAAGGATGTTCCACAAATAGTGGATCTGACATATCTGTGTGTTTATTCTTCTGTAGAGACTTGGACACTTGGGAAAAGTGAGGAATCCACTGACAACAGTAGCCCCTCATTCCCAAGAAAATCTTGACTTCTCTAGATGTTTTGAAAGGGTTCATTTGCAATATGACAGTCTCTCTTGAGACAATTGAGACACTTTTCTTGTTCTTTTTTTCAAGTGATAGCCTAGATTCAGGACTTCTTTCTGAGAATACTTGCAGTTTGATTAGGGACTGCTTATGTCCATTCTCTGCTAAGTTATTCAACAGGGCTATGGTATCTTGCTGGCATGCCTCTTTGGTTGTAGACACCATCAATAGGTTGTCAATATGTTGGATCAAAACTGGTATACATGCCAATTTCAGCGTCTACAGATTCGTTTTCTAGATAGATCTGGTTGAAGATTGAAAGGATCTCTGTAAAAACCTTTGAGGGACTCTGCACCATGCCAGAACTTTATTTTGGAACCAAAACACGAAGAGGAACTGGCTGTATTAATGAAATGTAATTAAAAAGAACACTTGTCACAGGTGGATGATCATGACTCACTCAGAGTCACAGGGGATCTGATACAGTATTACAGCTGGATTTGGTACCACAGGACAACATGAGGCAACAATATTATTTATCTTCCACAGGTCCTGTATGACCTGCCTCCTTTCATTTGTTTTCTTTATCCCCATGGTCAGGGAATCACAGGGACTCCCTAAAATCTCTGTTAACCCCTTCGCTGCCAGGCCTTTTCCCCTCCTGTGCCAAGCCTTTTTTTGGCTATTTGGGGCAGTTTGTGCTTAGGCCCTTATAACTTTTTGTTCTCATAAGCTACCCATGCCAAATTTGTGTCCTTTTTTTCCAACATCATAGGGATTCTAGAGATACCCAGACTTTGTGGGTTCCCGTGAAGGAGACCAAGAAATTAGCCAAAATACAGCAAAAATGTTGTTTTCTTGTCCAAAAAATTTGAAAAACGGGCTGCAGAAGAAGGCTTGTGTTTTTTTTTCCCTGAAAATCACATCAATCAAGGGTTTGCGGTGGTAAAATCACCATCTTCCCAGCTTTCAGGAACAAGCTGACTTGAATTAGAAAACCCAATTTTTAAACACAATTTTGATATTATACTGGGACATACCCCATTTTTACTATTTTTTGTGCTTTCAGCCTCCTTCCAGTTAGTAACCGAAATGGGTGAGAAACCAATGCTGGATTCCAGAAAGCTAAACATTTCTGAAAAGTAGACACATTTCTGAATTCAGCAAGGGGTCATTTGTGTAGACCCAACAAGTGTTTCCTACAGAAAATAACAGCTGAAATAAAAGAATATGGAAATTGAGGTGAAAAAAAACAGTAATTTCTCTCCACGTTTTACTCTGTAACTTTTTCCTGCGATGTCAGATTTCTGAAAGCAATAAACCGTTACGTCAGCTGGACTATTCTGGTTGCAGGGATATATAGGGCTTGTAGGTTCATCAAGAACCCTAGGTACCCAGAGCCAATAAATGAGCTGCACCCTGTAATGATTTTCATTCTATACCGGGTATACAGCAATTCATTTGCTGAAATATAAAAAGTGAAAAATAGGTATCAAGAAAACCTTTGTATTTCTAAAATGGTCAGAAGATAAGGTGTTGAGAAGCAGTGGTTATTTGCACATCTCTGAATTTCGGGGTGCCATACTGGCATGTGAATTACAGGGCATTTCTCAAATAGACGTCTTTTTTACACACTGTCTTACATTTGGAAGGAATAAATTTAGAGAAAGACAAGGGGCAATAACACTTGTTTTGCTATTCTGTGTTCCCTCAAGTCTCCTGATAAAAATGGTACCTCACTTGTGGGGGTAGGCCTAGCGCCCGTGACAGGAAATGGCCCGAAACACAACGTGGACACATCACATTTTCACAAAGAAAACAGAGCTGTTTTTTGCAACGTGCCTAGCTGTGGATGTTGGCCTCTAGCTCAGCCGGCACCTAGGGAAACCTAGCAAACCTGCGCAGTTTTGAAAACTAGACCTAGGGGAATCCAAGATGGGGTGACTTGTGGGGCTCTGACCAGGTTCTGTTACCCAGAATCCTTTGCAAACGACAAAATTTGGACCAAAAAACACATTTGCCTCTCATTTCGGTGAAAGTTCTGGAATCAGAGAGGAGTCACAAATTTCCTTTCAACCAGCTTTCCCCCAAGTCTCCCGATAAAAATGGTACCTTACTTTTGTGGGTAGGCCTACTGCCCGCAAAAGGAAATGCCCCAAAACACTATCTGGACACATCAAAATTATCAAATACAAAACTACATGTTTTTGTTGGGGGGGGCAGCTCTGTTTTTGGTCCAGGGCTCAGCAGCCATCTTGGGAAACCTACCAAACCCAGACATTTCTGAAAACTAGACACCCGAGGGAGACAAGGGAGGTGTGACTTGTGTGGATCCCCCAATGTTTTCTTACCCAGAATCCTCAGCAAACCTCAAATTTAGCTAAAAAATCACCGCACTGGGACAAATTTCATACCACCCAACGTTCCCCTCAGTCTCCCGGTAAAAATGATACCTCATTTGTGTAAGTGGGCCAAGTGCTTGTGAAAGGGAAGAGCCAAAAACATGTCAATATTGAGGGAGAACAAAAGGGGGTCCAAAAGGGCAGTTTGCAAAAAAAACATTTTTAGGTTGACATGTACAGCAGAATTTTTATCGGCATAGATGAGACAATGCTGGGTGGTAGGAATTTTGTGGATTCCTGCAGATTCCGGAAGGTTCCATCACAAAAATGTGGGAAAAATGTGTGATTTCCTGCAAAGTTGGAGGTTTGCAGGGCATTGTGAGTACGAAAATGGTGTGGGGTACATGTGAAACACACCACCCTGGAATCACCCAGATGTTTAGTTTTCAGATATGTCTAGGTCTTCTGGATTTTTCTACATGGCAGTGTCCCAATGTCCATAAAGTGCAGCCCTCACCATTCCAAGTGGGACGAAGCCCACAGAGGGAGTGCTAGCGGTCGCTCTGAGCTCAGTGCCGAGGACGTAATAGTTACGTCCTCTGCACATGAGCACTGTGCCGTTGGACGTAACCATTACATCCACGGCACAGAAGGGGTAAAAATGCCATGCTCTAACATGGATTCAATTAGTGGGGTAATTACAGCCTCCTCTACTACCGCCTCTGGTGAAAAATTATATTGGGGGATTTATGGGAATTCAGTATTCTGTTCAACAGTAACCCTTACAGGTTCAACACCTCTAATCAGGCCAACACCATTATTAGATTAATCCCAGACTTCCTCCTTTACAGAACCTGTTAAGTCTGAAGGCAAGAACTCTTGTACCCAAACAGGGAATAGGCCAACAACGGGCTTCCAGGTACTTCATTTAAAATTTGCATCTTCATCATGTGTTTAAATTTTTGCACCATCTGGTGTACAGTAAATCACACACTTACGTTTATGCCAAAGGTTTAGCATATTAACTGGGCTAGGGTCACATATCATAAAACCTTGCACAAGGAGACCTTAGTCTACTGGTGCACTCAAACCTCAGTCGACAATGGGTGGAGTCCTCTTATGGTCTTATTCCCACCAATAGGTTGATTCCTTCCACCTGGCTAGACAACGTTGTACGGTGACAGTGAAAAAGCCTACAATTCATCCAAAAATCAATCACTAGGATTCCTGTCGCTCCCCATCATTCCTCATGTCAGTCTCACTTCACCCTTGCTCTTTCTTTCTCCCTCTTCTCCCACTAGTTCAGTCTGGATAATGCCTAAATTCCTCAATCATATATTTCCACTATATTTGCCACTCTGCATCCAACTTTGCTACCATCCAACTCTTAGCTGTGTTTTTGGCCTTATTCTATTATTTCACGTTCTCTTTTGCATGCGTGCTGCCATGTATTCAAAGCTTCATATTTGGCCGGTCTACATGGGGACTTTATTTCATAAAGAACCTACTTCAAATTCAAGTTATTTTCTGTTTTGAAATACCATAAGGAGGGACCTGAAAGGACACTTCATTCACAGTTATCTAACAATCAGAGCACACATTTGAATGTGTTTTAGTTCATATATATTCATTTCATTTGTTACTAATATTTGTATAAATGTTAATTGTTTTAAATATAGTTTGTAATTTTAGGTGATTTAGAATTTTTAATTTAGTTGCTAATAGTAATTTACAGTGATGTAGAAGATTGTTGGCTTTGTAGGGTATGGGGGAAGTAATTATTCTGCTCTCAGCCTGGTCGCTCCCCTGCACCTTGTGCCGGTTTGCCGCTGCTCCAGGTTTTTCTCTTTTCTTTTTTGTTATCCCCACCACTGCATCCCTGCGGCCCCGCCCCCTCCCTCTGCTTTGATTTCCTCTTCCCATCACTGCGTACCTGCGTCCCGTCCCGATCGCCCATTCACTGCCCCACTCCCACCTCCCAGCTGGCCCTCCCTCCCACCTCCCCTTATATGGCAGCCGCTGCACGGTGAAGGGAGTGACCCTTGACCCTGCTCTCAGGCAGGTTGCTCCCTGCTCCAGGTTTTTCTCTTTTCTTTTTCGTTATCCCCGCCGATGCGTCCCTGTGGCCCGCCCCCTCCCTCTGCTTGGATTTCCTCTTCCCACCGCTGCGTCTCTGTGACCCCGCCCCGCTCTCCCATTCGCTCCCCTGCTCCCACCTCCCAGCTGCCCCTCCCTCCCCTTATATGGCAGCCGCTACACGGTGTAGGGAGCGAATCTTGACCCTGCTCTCAGGCAGGTCACTCCCCTGCACCTTGTTACGCTTTGCCGCTGCTCCAGGTTTTTCTCTTTTCTTTTTCGTTATCCCCGCTGCTGCGTCCCTGTGGCCCCGCCCCTCGCTCTGCTTGGATTTCCACTTCCCGCTGCTGCATCCCTGCAGCCCCGCCCCCGCTCACCCATTTGCTTCCCCAATCCCACCTCCCAGCTGCCCCTCCCTCCCTCCCACCTCCCTTTATATGGCAGCTGCTGCACGGCCGCGGGCAGCGGGCACGCCTAAGGCAAGCCCGTCCGCATACAGACCACACCCAGCGCTAGGGCCTCTGGTCCCCAAGACCGCAACATCAACCAACGCCACTACACTGCCAGCACCCTCCTTGCACTCAACACTGAATGATCACACGCCTGCTTCCTGGCCTCCCCTAAGCACACCCAGGGACCCTTCACCTGCCGGAACTGCAGCTTCATCAGCCTCCAAATCACCAAACTACCCACTGAGTCAGATCGCAACTACCTCTGATGCATTGTACTAAACACCTGCTCCGCACGCAAACACGCCAACAAACTCTGGGACCTGCTCGACACCTCCACCCCCGGCGACGCCTTCCTGACGGAGACCTGGATGAACGCCTCCTCGGCCCCGGACATCACCATAGCCATTCCAGATGGCTACAAGATCACCCTCAGGAATCGCACTAACTGAGTCGGAGGCGAAATCGCCATGGTCCACAAGAACACCATCAGGGTCACGACCTGCACCGACGACACCCTCAACACCACCAAACACCTGCACTTCCAGATCCACACCAACCCCAACACCACCCTCAGAGGAACTCTCATCTACAGACCCCCCCGGACCACGGCCTCAGTTCTGCGACTCCATCTCCGACCTCGTCAGCAGGCACACCCTAGCCTCCACTGACTACATCCTCCTTAGCGACCTGAACTTTCACCTGGAGAACAACAACGACTCCAACTCCACCACCCTAATCCACAACCTCGCCACCCTCGGACTCAGACAACTCGTCACTACACCAACACACTCCGCTGGCCACACGCTGGACCCTGTCTTCTCCGCTAGCCCCAAAGCCACCTTCAGCCACACCACCGAACTCCCATGGACCGACCACCGCTGCATACACTTCACCTTCCGGAAAGCCACCGCGCACCACCGCACCCAACAGATTCCCTGCCGCAACTGGAGCAAAGTCAACCAAGACCAGCTGAACATCAGTCTCACCCGAAAACCACCCAACAAACCCACTAATCCTGACCTCGCAGCCTGCAACCTCTGGCCCTGGATCGACGACTGCTCCAACACTCTCGCCCCGCTCAATAAACCTTCCAACAGAGGCGTCAACAAGAGAGCCAGCTGGTTCACCTCGGACCTTCGAGCCTCCAAGCAAATACTGGATACTGGAGAGAAAATGGCTCCACGAACAGACACCGGACAACCATGCTGCCTTCAAGTACACCATCCGCAAACACCATAACTTCATCAGATCTACCTAGAAAACCTCATTCAAAGACTGCCTTGACAACAACGCACACAACAGCAAGGAGCTCTTCAACATCATGAAGGAACTCTCCAACACCAGCTCCGGCACAAATGACATCCCACCATCACAAGACCTATGCAACTCCCTCGCCACCTTCTTCCACCACATGATAGCTTCAACAGCCAGACCACCCCGTATATCACCGAATCCTCAGACTCTCCACCCACCGTCAACTATGACCCCATTCTTGTCTGGACCACCGTGAACGTAGAAGACACAATCAAAACCATGAGCACTATCCACTCTGGATCTCCTTCAGACCCATTGCCGCACCACATCTTTAACAAAGCAAGAGCCACCATCGCACCCCACCTCCGCAAAGTCATCAACATCTCCTTTGAGACCGCGACCTAACCCAAGAGCTGGAAGCATGCTGAGATCAATCCCCTACTCAAGAAACCCATGGCGGACCCTAGAGACCTCAAGAATTTCCGGCCCATCTCCCTGCTCCCATTCCCAGCCAAGGTCATCGAGAAGATCATCAACAGACAACTGACCCACTACCTCGAAGAAAACAACATCCTGGACCCATCCCAGTCAGGGTTCCGCAGCAACCACAGTACCGAAACTGCCCTAATCGCGACCACAGATGACATCAGGGCCCTGCTTGACAACGGCGAAACCGCAGCCCTCATCCTCCTGGACCTCTCTGCCACCTTCGATACCGTCTGCTACCGCACCCTACGCACACGCCTCCACACCGCAAGGATCCAGGACAAAGCTCTGGAGTGGACCACCTCCTTCCTCTCCGGCAGAACCCAGAGCGTCTGCCTCCCCTCTTTCTGATCCGAAGCCGCCAAGATCATCTGCGGCGTCCCTCAAGGATCGTCCCTCAGCCCTACACTATTCAACATCTACATGGCCCCGCTCGCCCATGTCGCCCGGCTACATAACCTCAACATCATCTCCTACGCTGACGACACCCAACTGATCCTCTCCCTCACCAAGGACCCCCTCACCGCCAAATCCAACCTCCACAAAGGAATGAAGGCCATCGCTGAATGGATGAGGAACAGCAAACTGAAGATGAACTCAGATAAGACGGAGATCCTCATCCTCGGTACCAACCCCTCAGCCTGGGATGACTCCTGATGGCCGACCACTCTGGGAGCAGCCCCGACACCCAACGACCACGCACGCAACCTGGGCGACATCCTCGACTCAACACTCTCCATCACCAAGCAAGTCAGCGCCGTCACCTCATCGTGCTTCAACACCCGCCGCATGCTCCGCAAGATCTACAAACGGCTCCCCACAAATACAAGAAGAACAGTCACCCAGGCCCTCGTCAGCAGCAAACTTGACTACGGAAATGCCCTCTACGTAGGAGCCCCGGCATAAATTCCTCAAACGACTACAATGCATACAAAACACCTCCGCTCGCCTGATACTTGATGCCCCCCACCACAGCCACATTACTCCCCATCTGAGAGACCTACACTGGCTACCCGTCAACAAAAGGATAACCTTCAAACTCCTCACCCACGCACATAAGGTGCTTCACAACACTGTTCCATCCTACCTCAACAGATGACTCACCTTCTACACCCCGTCCCGCCACCTTCTCTCAGCCAACCGTGCTCTCGCCATTGTCCCCCGCATCCGAAGAGCGACCACCGGAGGCAGATCCTTCTCCCATCTCGCCGCCAAGACCTGAACACCCTTCCTTTGCTCCTACGACAGACCGAAGACCTGCTGACTTTCCGGAAGAACCTGGCTATTCGAGCAGTAGCAGCACCCCCCTCCCCTCAGCGCCTTGAGACCCTTGCAGGTGGGTAGTGCGCTCTACAAATACATTGATTGCCTGATTAATTATTATTAACTAATAATTTTAAGTAAGTATGTGATTTATATTAATTATGTATATTATCTAATACTGATTCATTTTACTTATATCTGAGGTGCAGGTTGCTACATTTGTAGGAGTATAAGGTGGGAAGTTGATTAAGAAATAATTAAATAACAATTAATTTAACATTTATTATGAATCACTTAATTGATTAATAATTATGTAAATTGTGTAATAATAATATAATTCAGTTATGTTTTAGGTGCGGGCTGCTGGGTTTGGAGTCGGAAGTTAATTGAGTAGTTATCAACAAATAATCATTGTTATTATTAATTGTTGAACTGATTTGATTATTAAGTATGTACATTATGTAATACTGATTTTTTGGTATATTTTAGTTTAGGGTTGCTATTTTTGTAGGGGTATAGGATGGAAAGTTAACTGAGTAATCATAAAAAAAAAAATTAGAATTTATTTAAATTGTATAATAGTTGGATATTTTATTTACATTTTAGGTGTGTGCTGCTGGGTTTGTAGGATTGTAGCATGGGAAATTCATGAAGTTATTATTCTTACCAGTTAATTATTTATTGTTAAATAATTAGATAATTTATTAGAAATTATGTAAATAGTATTATACTTATCTATTTTAGTACAATTTTAGGTGTGTGTTGCTAGATTTGTAGAGGTATGGGATGGAAAGTTAAGTAAGTAATAATTAAATAACCATTATTTTGTAATTGATATTTAATTGCTACATTATTTACAAATTTGAAAAACTGGTCAATTGTTTTTTTATTTTTAAATGTAGATATTTCATAGTAGATAACAATGTTAATATTAAGAGTTTTATAGTTTTTTAAATTAATAGGGTCATGAAAATATTTAAAGTGTTTGATGTGAAGTAGTTTACCTCTGGATGCTTAGATTGGAGCGGCAATAGCAAATTTAACACCTCCAGAGTCCAACGCTTTCCCTACTAATAAATCTCTCCCCTTTGAAGTTCAGTAATTTTGGTCAACTTGGAACTCTCTTCCTGTGCATATTTGAAAAATGAGTAGCCATCTTCAATTATGAAAGCTCCTTAAAAAATGGCTTTCCTCTAAGTAACCCCTTCTATAGCTGCTCATTAGTTGCAATAGAGCCAGGAGACACCTCATATATATTCACTGGAAAAAAAGAAAGGATACTAATTTAGCGAATATGGACAAGAAGGTAGATTCAAGTACACCAAGATTGGTATGGGAAGGAACATTCACCATGACAATTTTTTCTAAGCTTTGGAACTTTTATAGTACATGAAGTAGCATAACAAAACACATGTAATGGCAAGGTGGGACCAGCCTTTAGGGACATCAGGCATCCCCTGAAGGGCTGGCATGCCAATCCAGTATATGGGCAATTGTTTTGGCAGTTTGTGTTTCGGTTTTATGATTTGCTGGGCCAGTCTTCACTGCTGATTTACCTGATTTGCCTGCAGCAAGCTCAAATCCATGAAGTCATCCATACTGTGCAAAACAGATACACAGCTGGTCTTTACAAGTTCAAACTCTCCACATTTGCAACATATTGGCCACTTTGTTAGCTATCAAATTCACTAATGGGGACCACTTTTATTCTGGTGCCTTGGCTATTTTTTATCCCAGTCTGGCCCTGTGTGATGGTTATTAGAACTGAAAGAAGTTAGATTTATGGTCTGAAGTCATAAGTCTACACTCTTTTTGCACCAATAAGTTGATATTTGAAGTCAGCTCATTCATCAATAGGCAGCCAGGTCAAATGTTTGATAGGGGTATATCCTGATTCAATGGGGAAAGTTTAATGAAAGTGATATGGCACAATTATAGACTAGCTAAAGATGCAGAGTAAGGTATTTGGTAACCCAAGATACATAAGGTTGCAGTAATCGAGTTTTAAGCCTACAATGATTTATGCAACTGAAATGAGATTACTTAGGTAGAAAGGGTAGAACCTTCTTGATTATTTTTTTGCAATAGAAAACAGTGGAAAATGAATTGAAACATTTGATTTGTGAAGGAAAGTGTAGCATTAAAAATGTTACCAAGATGACTAGCAGATCTGACAGGCAAGGAACAATCTTCCAGTTCTCTTGACCACCAGTTCTTTTAGCAGTTTAGAGAAGTGAGCCAGAGTCTTTTTTTTTAATCAGAATCGAGTTTACCCATGTGCAAAGACTTTTGTTGCATTTAAAAAAAATGAAAAACATTATAATTCAGGATTAAGAAATACATACAAAGTTGACAATGTAAATAGTAAAAGAATTGTTAAATATGCTTATAACGAAAGTACTGCAAAATCTTAAGTAAATTGATAAAATTCTGAGCCTATACATAATTCATGTTGCTACTGCATATCTAAAAACAATCGCCAAAAACACAGTGGAGCCCAAAAAAGGTGGAAAGGAAGGGGATCTAAAGTGAGATATCTAAACAACCAACTGGAGGTAGTATAGTTTATGTATGTATAAGTGAGGTAGAGAAAAATGAAGAAGATGATTTAAGCCCTTTAATATCAGATGAGCTATCTATTAGGTTTAGAAGAGGGCCTATGGCCAATAAAAATAATAGAAGGGAGAGCGGACAACCCCGCTTCGTGCCTTGATAAAGATTAAAATTTAAAAAAGAGGATATGCAAGAATTTATCCTAATATTTGCTTTGGGATTTGCATATAACACCATCACCATTTTAATTAAATGATTACCAAGATTCTATGTTTCAAGAACAGCGTGTAGAAAAGGCCATGTTACCTTTATCAAATGTCTTTTGGGCGTCAAGCGCCGCCGTTGGTAAAGGAACATGATGCTCTTAGTCTATTATATGACAGAATGTACAGAGGTTATCTCTAGCAAGGCGGCCTTTATCAAATCCTGTCTTGGAATTGTGAATAAAATTGGAAATAAACTTTTCTAATCTTTCAGCAAGAACCTTAGTGAAACTTTTTGCTTCCATATTTAGAAGTGATATAGGGTGAAAATGTTTGGGCTCAGAATGATCTTTACCATCTTTAGGTATTAGAACAGTTCTAGATTCAGAAGCAGTTCCCGTCACTTTCCTTTGGTGAACAAAAAACTTAGTTCTTTTTTGGGGGTATATAATAATAGAGCATGTAAAAGTTTTGTAAAAATTAATGGGAAAGCCATCAGGGCCATAAACTTTCCCTGATTCAATTGAGTTTATTGCAGTTAAAATTTCATTTGTTTTTAGGGGCTGATTTAGAGTAGCTTTATCTGTCTCTGATAACAAGAACATGGGAATCAATTTGAGAAATTCAAGACAAACAGATTTGTCACTTATTCTGGGATATAAAGCCCTTCTTAGATTTTTTTTAAAACCTCAAGAACTTCTTTTGTTTTAAATTTGTGAGAGCCACCTTAGTCTTTGTTTGATGTGAGGGATCAGTATATTATGAGTGGGTGGAGTAAGCTAGGTAGCTAATATTTTGCCTGCTTTATTACGAAAAAGTCTAGACTTTTATAACTAAACATTAAGATATGCCCTTTTGCTCACTATTGAGTTATAGGAATATTTTAGTTTTTTTAATATCCTCAAATTAAGATTTATTATTTGTATGACTAAAATCTTTTTCTTTTTGTTTAATTTTAGCTCCTAAAGATTGTAGAGATTTTTCAATTTCCCCATTTTTGATAGCCATGCGTTTAATAACATGACCTATGATAGTACATTTAAAAGCATCACAGCATGTCTGGGGAACTGACCAATTTTTCATTTACTTGAAGGAAATGCTCTATTACTTTCTTAAGAAAAGCAATATCTGATTCATTTTCCAATATTTCCGTGTTTAGGCACCATATTTTGTGTTTGTTCACCTCAGGAGAAATGTAAACGGATAATGAAATAGCTGCATGATCGGAAAAGAGGATTGGATGTATGTTAGCATCCAAGGATGATTTCAGTAACACAGGATCTATGAGAATGTAATCTATGTGTGAAAAACTAGAATGTGGTGAGGAAAAGAAGGTGAAGTCGCTACCTATATGATGCTGTTGCCTCCATACATCTTGAAACTGGTGGGAGGAGCAAAGGTTGATCACTTGTTTATGAGATTTAAAAATTCAGAATTTAAACACAGATTGCTGATGAAGAAAGGTATCCATCAGTAAATCAAAAGCTCCGCCAACTTTTAATTTGGCTTCTCTTGAAACCACATTTAATTTTTTGTTAATTGCAAGCCAAAATGTAGAGTCTTCTGAGTTTGGGGCAAAGATATTTGTGAAATAAAGGTATTGAGTTCCGCAACTAAGCCTCGTAAGTAACCATCTGCCTTTGGAATCATGGTCCCCAGCTATCACCATAAATGTATTTTTTTTTAAATTAATGTAATCACCCCATTTGTTCCCTTTTGCTTCTGAACAAGTTACCTCAGACACCCAACCTTTCCTAGAAAGAAGGGCTTTTTTGTACCCAATTTTTGTTTCTTGAAACAATACAATATATACAGAGATATCTTTACAATAATCTAGAATCTTGACTCTTTTAACCTGATGATTTAGCCCCTTGGCATTAAGAGAAATTACGTTTCATGATGACATAGAAAGTAATCCATAGAAATGATATTTTGCTGTAATCGATGCGGCCTGAGGAAGGCCTAGGGAAGTCCAATAGTACATCTTCCTGTACCAGTCACACCAGAAGAGGCCAGTAAGCTTGGCATAGAAAAAGAAAAGCTATCAGACAGGTAGAAACATATTTGCAGGATTTTTGTTAATTGGAACCTGGAATTGAAGTTCAGTAACATCTTATTATACCATATTGATTGGATGTAAAAATACAATTTGTACATTTATACAATTGCCCCTAATCCACATATACAAATAGTAGAAGCATTGCAGATGAAACTCCCCCTATTATGTATAATATAAAGCTAAACTAGATATACATAAAGGACATGAATACACATCCATTATGAAGAAATATGTTATGTAAACAAGTCCTACATCTGAATAAATGAATATACCTTGCATATAAATATACCTGTTAATATATCAAAAACTGTAAGAGTCTTGTGGATCATTTGTATTGAAAAAAGGGAACAATCAAATACAAAAAGATGATACATTGTACACTCAGAAAAAGCTAACTTATTAAAGGCTAAAATGTGATTGTCTCCAAAGTATATATAAACTATTTCCTGACTATTAACAGAGTGTAAGGCTCAGTACAAAATCTATAAATAAACCAAAGTATTTACATACTGCATATGTGTACCCATCCCACCAATGAGTAGGTGATATATAAACATGTCCTATGTCTGAATAAATGTATCTGCATATGACCATTATATGTTCAAAAACTACAAAAAACACAAAACAAATGCGGATGCAATGACTTTATAAAATATTAATATTCATTAATAGAATTAAAATCAATTATCAACTTAAGAGAAAAACGTTATAATCATCAGTAGCTTTTAGCTATTAATGTAACATTTAGGTGTGAAAAAATTTATACATTGTACATTCAGCAAAACAGAACCTCCTTAAGGGTGAAAGTAAACTATCAAAAAGAATACATAGAGACTATTTATTAACTATTAATAGTATCAAAGTCTGAAATAGAAGAGGATCCTGATGGCAGAGAGTTCATTGACGTTTGTGGAAGGTGATCAGAATCCATATGTGTCTAAAACAAATTGCCAAATCAGAGTGTTCTGAAAATATCTTAGTCTGACCTTTGAAGGTAATCTGAAATTTTGACGGACCAGCGAATGAAAAGGGGATCTCCATTTGTCTAATACTTTTCCTAAGATTTAGGAAGCCTTTGCACCGTTTCACTGTGTCTCTAGCGTAATCCTGTGTTACAGAGTCTTATGATAATGCCATTTAATTATTACAATCCTTCGCATATGTATAAGACTCTGTTCAGTATGTTGATAATGTAATGATTTAAATATAATAGGTCTTGGATTGGCCATGTTTTTAGATTTAAAGGTTGGCACTCTATGGGTTCTTCCTATTCCAAAATCGTTTTGGAAAGAAATTTGCAGAATTTCAGGGATACAAGAGATTAGGAAATCACCAGGTGGTTTTGCAGAGTTTTCTATTCCCTCAGATAAGTTATAAATATGAAGATTGGCCCTTCGGCTATGATCTTCCTGCTCCGTTAATTCTCTCTTTAGTGACGCAATGGATTGCTCAAGGAATTGTAGATGTTTGGCTTGTCCATGTGTAGAATCTTCCATCACACTTATTCTTGATTCTTGTAGGAGGCTGGCCTGGCTTATAGTGGGTACCTGATGGTACTTACACCTTGTACCAGTTCCAGATATCCCTTATTAGTAGATTAGTAGTGTTCTAGCAGTTTAGGCTGATAGAGGTAGCTATAGCAGAGGAGCTTAGGCTGAACTAGGAGACATGCAAAGCTCCTCCTATACCACTTATATCATATAGCACTATACCAGAAGAATCACAATACTCAAAGCTACTAAAAATAAAGGTGCTTTATTTTGCTGACACAACACAAACCGTATACTCCAAAAGTGGAGTGCGAACCACAAATGGACCCCAGGCCTAGTGTAGTGTGTAGAGGGTTGCTGGGAGTGTAGGAGTAAAGTTACTCTACTACCCCAGAAAAACACTAAAGTCGTGATAGGGGATTCTGCAAAGGCAACAACTGACTGCAAAGCATTGAAGACGCATTCCTGGACCTGAGAGTCACGCAAGTGTTCGGGGGGGCAGGAGCCCACTAAACCCGGGATGAAGGTGCAAAAGGGCTGCCTCTGGGTGGAAGAAGCTGAAGATTCTGCAACAACAGAAGGTGCCAGGAACTTCTCCTTTGCACAGAAGATGTCCCAAGGTGTGCTGGAGGATGCAGAATTATTTCCACACAGAAAGACTGCAAACAAGCCTTGCTAGCTGCAAGAGTTGTGGTTAAAGAAAATGGGTTCTGCCTGAGCCCAGGAAAGACCAGGAGGTCGCCCTTTGGAAGAAGAAACAGAGGGGGTTCTCAACAGCACAGAGAGTCCATGCAGAAGCAGGTAGCTACCGCAGAAACACTTGAACAGGTGTCCAAGAAATCTGAGCATGGCAGTCATCTCAACACTACAAAAGAGGGTCCCACGAAGCCGGTGGTCAACTCAGCGAGTTGAGCAATGCAGGACGGAGTGCTGGGGACCTGGACTGTGCTATGCATGAAGGATTCCTTGCAAAAGTGCACAGAAGCCATAGCAGCTGCAGATCATGCAGCACACAGGATTACTGTCTGGCGTGGGGAGGCAAGGACTTACCCCCACCAAATTTGAACAGAAGGACCACTGGACTGTCGGGGTCACTTGGATCCAGCTCCTGTGTTCCAGGGACCACGCTCGTCAAGATGAGAAGGAACCCAGAGGACCAGTGATGCAGAATTTTGTGTGTCTGCGTTAGCAGGGGAAGATTCCATCGACCCACAGGAGATGTCTTCTTGGCTTCCAGTGCAGGGTGAAGGCAGACAGCCCTCAGAGCATGCACCACCAGGAAACAGTTGAGAAAGCTGGCAGGATTAGGCGCTACAATGTTGCTGGTAGTCGTCTTGCTACTTTGTTGCGGTTTTGCAGGCGTCCTTGAGCAGTCAGCGGTTGACCCTTGGCAGAAGTCGAAGAGGGAGATGCAGAGGAACTCTGGTGAGCTTTTGCATTCATTATCTGATGAGAAACCCATAGGAGAGACCCTAAATAGCCCTCAGAGTAGGATTGGCCACCTAACCAGGTAAGCACCTATCAGGAGGGGTCTCTGACGTCACCTGCTGGCACTGTCCACTCAGAGGCCTCCATTGTGCCCTCACACCTCTGCATTCAAGATGGCAGAGGTCTGGGACACACTAGAGGAGCTCTGGGCACCACCCCTGGAGTGGTGATGGACAGGGGAGTGGTCACTCCCCTTTCCTTTGTCCAGTTTTGCGCCAGAACAGGAGCTGAGGGATCCCTGAACCGGTGTAGACTGGCTTATGAAAGGAGGGCACCATCTGTGCCCTTCAAAGCATTTCCAGAGGCTGGGGGAGGCTACTCCTACCCAGCCCTTAACACCGATTTCCAAAGGGAGAGGGTGTAACACCCTCTCTCAGAGGAAATTCTTTGTTCTGCCTTCCTGGGGCTGAGCTGCCCATACTTCAGGAGGACAGAAGCCTGTCTGTGGGTTGGCAGCAGCGGTAGCTGCAGTGAAATCCCCAGAGAGCTGGTTTGGCAGTACCCGGGGTTCATGCTGGAGCCCCGGGGATGCATGGGATTGGCACCCCAATACCAGATTTGGCATGGGGGACAATTCCATGATCTTAGACATGTTACATGGGCATATTCGGAGTTACCATTTGTGAAGCTACATATAGGTATTGACCTATATGTAGTGCACGTGTGTAATGATGTCCCCACACTAACAAAGTCTGGGGAAATTGCCCTGAACTATGTGGGGGCACCTTGGCTAGTGCCAGGGTGCCCTCACACTTAGTAACTTTGCATCTAACCTTCACCAAGTGAGGGTTAGACATATAGGTGACTTATAAGTTACTTAAGTGCACTGTAAAATGGCTGTGAAATAACGTGGGCATTATTTCACTCAGGCTGCAGTGGCAGTCCTGTGTAAGAATGGTCTGAGCTCCCTATGGGTGGCAAAAGAAATGCTGCAGCCCATAGGGATCTCCTGGAACCCCAATACCCTTGGTACCTAGGTACCATATACTAGGGACTTGTAAGGGTGTTCCAGTGTGCCAATCAGAATTGGTAAAAATGGTCACTAGCCTGCTGTGACAATTTTAAAGACAGAGAGAGCAAAAGCATTGAGGTTCTGGTTAGCAGAGCCTCAGTAACACAGTTAGGCACCACACAGAGAACACATTCAGGCCACAACCTATGAGCACTGGGGCCTTGGCTAGAAGGGTCCCAGTGAGACATAAAACACACTGACAAATAGAGTTTTCACTATGAGCACTGGGGTCCTGGCTAGCAGGATCCAAGTGAGACAGTAAAAACACCCTGACATATACTCACAAACAGGCCAAAAGTGGGGTAACAAGGCTAGAAATAGGCTACCTTCCTACAATTCTGCATTAGGGATCCAAATGGTTAAATCTTTAAGATCATTCCTAATACCAGACAACTCTACTTGCAACAAGTCTGTATTGGTTTTGGTGCTCTGTGCTATGTCGTGTACAGACTTAAGTTTAATAAGTATCGCCTCAAGGTTAGATGCCAACTCAGGGCTGCTTTTTACTGGAGATTCAGGAATCAGAGGTGAATGTTTACACAATTTCATGTTGGCTTTAGCCTCTCTTTCTTTTGTACCGTTATCTTTGTTCTCTTTCATGTTGTGAGACAATTGTTTGATATCTTAGAGAGACTTGGTTGGACCAATTATATTGCTTTAAATTGTGTGAACCACCTATCTTGGTAGCAAATGCCTGTTATTAAGCTCTGATGATTATAAGAACCATCGCTGGTTGCTGTGAAAATGCTATTGATTTAAATATTTAGGCACAGCTTGTGGATAACTAGCGTTGTGAAAGCATAATATGAGATGAGAACATAAAACAAAAACATATTTAACAAAAAGACATTTAACATTTAAAATGAACTATTGGATATTTATTGGCAAACAGAGAGACAGAGACGTGTTGGTTGTGAAGTTAATGTTGTCACAATGCAGTTTAAAGTCCCAGGTGGGTTATATTAAGAACTCCAAATCCCACAATACCTCTGCGCAAATAAAAGTCATGTTTGTGGAAACAACATGAGAATACAGATTAAAACCACTTGATGAAGACAGAGAGTCGAAACCCGTCTGGTTGATGCTATTTAATCACTTAATAAAACTGCAAGGAAAAGCCTCCGGGAGTGCAGCATTTTTTGGTGGATAATTTACGAGGGATTGTGGTCTTATCCCTATGCTGGCACCAGCAGCTAGAGTGCTCCGCTTTTTAGACCGGTTTGTTATATATATACACCCAGACAAAGCGGTCCTCATTGTGGCGCGCTTCTAATTGCTGGTGCACACGTAAGGGACAGACCTTCCCTTCTTCATTTCTCCAAACAATTTTAAACAATTGCAGAAGGTTGCACTCCAGGAGAGGTATTAGCTTTATTGTAATAATGTACAACACCAAGCCACCACATATATATATATATATACACACAAATATGTAAAAATAAATAATATTTTTGCATGTTTTTAATAATGTTAGTGTTAAACAATATTATTGTTCAATATTTTGTACAGACCATTATAAGGATAAGGACATGATATTTTTGAAAATGAAATTTTATGACGCAATATTTGAGTTACACAATATTGTTAGTTTTGATATTCTGTCAAGGATCCCATCAGTGTGGGTCATTGTAATAATAGACCATGCTATGAAACAGAATATGGGCAGGCTTACAGTCTATGCTCACAGTGATTGTCTGTGGCCACACAGCACTAATATGGCAGTGGTAGTTATGCAATAATGGCAGAACCCCATCATTTACTGTGACTCAGGCCCTCATTACGACTTCCGATGTCTTCTTAAAAGACTGCCAAAGCCGCTGCAGCCAGCATACCACCAGTGCTGGCGGTATGCTGCCCACCCTGTAAGGAGTTTTCCACTGGGTCAGTGGGCGAAAACAGCATTTTCGCCCACTGGCCCAGCAGAAACTCACCACAACAATGACGCCAACTCATAATCGAGCCGGAAGCAATGTTGTGGTGCGTCGAGTGCGATAGCACCCGTCGCGGATTCACTGCCCATATTTCAGACAGTGAAATGCACGATGGGGCTGTCCATGGAGGCCCCTGCACTGCCCATGCCAAGTGCATGGACAGTGCAGAGGCCGCCATGGGGCCGACACCCCTTTTCTACCAGCCTTTGCATGGCGGTGAGACCCCATGCAAAGGCTGGCAGAAAGGAGACTCATAATCCCCAGGGCAGCGCTGCTTGCACCGCTGCCCTGTTGGATTGTGACCACCGAGACCACCAGGCTGTCGACAGGCGGCAACCTGGCGGTGCCACCGGTCGGACTGTGGCCCATCTGCCATGGTCATAATAGGCGGTCTGACCCTCCTTTCTGGGGGGATTCCAACCTCCATCGCAAGTGTGGCAGTCTTCAGACCGCCACACTCGTAATGAGGGCCTCAGTCTATGTTGTATCCTATTTGGAACAGCAACATAGCGTAGGCTGAGGAGGTCATCTCTTAACTCAGCCTGGACCTTCTGCCCTGCTGCAAGTGTTGCCAATCGCTACTTTATTTATAAGGGAAGTACTAAACAAAATTTTAAAAGTGTATTTTCGATTGTTGCACTTTAGCACATAAGATTTTATCACTACACTGAGAAATGTTATTAGAATTAGTGATACACACCCCTTCTATACTGGTGATTTTATTAATGACTGATGAGGCAAGTTACATTTCTTATGGCTCCAATATAAACCACCATTATTATAGATAAAGCAACATTATGGTTTATTAAATGACATACAAGAAAATACTTCTTTAAAGCACATTCTGAACTGAATTATTTCAAGGTATTCTCAATGTGATGGAAAAGTAAGCACGGTGAAGAATAGTAATTGCCTAGGTTCACACAGTCTAGTTAAGCTAGAAAGCTAGAATTTGACCCAGGTTTCCTTATTATGCATTGTGTAATTCAGCCACAATATGGTTTTCACACTCTTTCCCTTTTGAGCGCCGAAGACAATTTTATTAGTGATGAAAGTGGAAAGTCAGTTGTCTGCATCCCCTATACAAGTACTTTATAGTAGGTATAAGTTGTGCAACAGTGTGGCCTATTAAACATATACAAGCGAGGTTATAGTACAGTGAGCATTCTGAACCGAATTATTTCAAATTGCTCTCAAATATAAGGATCATGAAAAAGGAAGCACAGTGAAGTTATTGCCCTGGGCCACACATTTTGAGCAAGCTAGGATTGAAACAGGTTTCTCTAGTCGAGGGCCCTGCTACTATCATCTGCCCTAGGCTCCAAAACATCCTTTCACTGGCCTGGACAATTCAGTATTGAAACAGCTTCCTAAGTGCAACTGTGTCATATTTCCCACTGAATAGCAGCTACAAGATTGAGATGATACTCATTATTTGGAATTGAAGGAAATCAGATGAAAGAACTGTACCACTACGGCAGACATATGTATCATCTGGATGGGAGACTGAACTAACGCTCTGCAAAGTAGAGGAACACTCTAAAATGGGAATTAAGCACGCATACAACTTCTCTTTCAAATAATGAAAAAGTGCAATTTAAAACATAAAAAAAACATTTTAAAAAGTATTTTTCAATCCCAATAGCCTTTTGGGATCACAGCTTTCGCTGTTGTAGATACTGCTGTTCCAGGGGCACATGAATATTCATTTCATTTCAAGTCGCACGGAGTGGCCTTGATTATTGGTTTTGTTTTTACAACATATTTTCCAACAGGCATCACCCACAGACTATTTATATTGTATACACATTTCATTCTTGTTGCCTATATACCCTATAAAGGATTTATGCTCTCAAAGAACACACTGAAACAATACGTAGTAGACAGGTTGGTCAAAGGCTTCATGGGAAATTCTACATCTTGTAGTTTTTCATTTCCCAAACAAACCAGGCAGAGGCAAGTCTTTTAGAAAACTATCCAATTTTAAATGCAGTAATTGTCAAACAACATTACCCAATACCGTTAAGTAACGTCAATGAAGATGCTACTGGGTTCTGTAACTTTTCTATCAAGAAAGCCTATCATCTAATGAGGATGTATTATAGCATGAGCTGAAGACATCATGTTAGACATTTTGGGGGTTATTATAAATGCCTAGATATGTATTACAGGCTATTTAATTCCCTGCTTCGATCCAACGTTTTCTTACCATTATCGTAATGGACATACCAGGGCATACAGGACCAATATATGGTCACATACTTGGTTTAAGTATTGGTAAATTCTAGCTAATGCGATCAATATAATCTACATTTGCAAAATATCAGGAAGAAATTAAGGGGGTCATTCCAACCTCGGCGGTAAAAGGCGCTTACCGCCGTGCAGAAGACCGCCATAACACCGCCGCGGCCGAGGTAAACCGCCACGGTCATTCTGACCCACAACAGGAAAACCGCCAAAATACAGACATCCACAAAAGTCCGCCACACCAAAGGCCAGCGAGAAACTGGCGATGACCAGACCTCCACCGTCACGCCAACAGAAATACGCCCACACTATCACGACACACGAATCCACGCGGCGGTCTTTCAACCGCGGTATTCCATTTTCGGTACACACCGCCGCGCTCAAAATACACACACATCTCCAAAACACAGCCACATTGGATAATTCGAAATACACACACCTGATACACATAGAAACAACACTCCCACACACCCAACACAATATAAAACACACACCCACATCACCCACAAACCTCCACTCCTAGAGATTCGTGAACACGCACAGAGATAAGAGACCCGAGCACCCTGACGCGCAATTCACTGTCACCCAGCAATATTACCACGCACTTCAAACTACACACCAATACACATCACCACACTTAGCACCACACAATCCACCCCACATATCACCCAAACCACCCCATGGCACCGCAAAGACACCCCAGGTTTTCTGAGGCTGAACTCAGGGTCATGGTGGAGGAAATTGTACGGGTAGAGCCACAGCTCTTCGGGACACAGGTGCAGCACACCACCATTGCCAGGAAGATGGAGCTATGGAGCAGAATAGTGGACAGGGTCAACGCTGTGGGACAGCACACAAGAAATCGGGACGACATCAGGAA